>NC_071519.1:1598083-1898083 GCF_027887155.1 Malaclemys terrapin pileata | reverse complement strand
GTAGGGGGGATAGAACCCAGGCGTCCGGGGGATTCTGGCCTGCGGGTGTAGGGGAGATAGAACCCAGGAGTCCGGGGGGTTCTGGCCTGCGGGTGTAGGGGGCATAGAACCCAGGAGGCCAGGGGGGTTCTGGCCTGCAGGAGTAGGGGGAATAGAACCCAGGAGTCCGGGGGGTTCTGGCCTGCGGGTGCAGGGGGGATAGAACCCAGGAGTCCGGGGGGTTCTGGCCTGCGGGTGTAGCGGAGATAGAACCCAGGAGTCCGGGGGGTTCTGGCCTGCGGGTGTAGGGGGCATAGAACCCAGGAGGCCAGGGGGGGTTGGCCTGCGGGTGTGGGGGGCACAGAACCCAGGAGGCCAGGAGGGTTCTGGCCTGCGGGTGCAGGGGGGATAGAACCCAGGAGTCCGGGGGGTTCTGGCCTGCGGGTGTAGCGGAGATAGAACCCAGGAGTCCGGGGGGTTCTGGCCTGCGGGTGTAGGGGGCATAGAACCCAGGAGGCCAGGGGGGGTTGGCCTGCGGGTGTGGGGGGCACAGAACCCAGGAGGCCAGGAGGGTTCTGGCCTGCGGGTGTAGGGGGCATAGAACCCAGGAGTCCGGGGGGTTCTGGCCTGCGGGTGTAGGGGGGATAGAACCCAGGAGTCCAGGGGGGTTCTGGCCTGCGGGTATAGGGGGCATAGAACCCAGGAGTCCGGGGGGTTCTGGCCTGCAGATGCAGGGGGGGATAGAACCCAGGAGTCCGGGGGGGGGGTTCTGGCCTGCGGGTGTAGGGGGCATAGAACCCAGGAATCCGGGGGGTTCTGGCCTGCGGGTGTAGGGGGGATAGAACCCAGGAGTCCGGGGGGTTCTGGCCTGCGGGTGTAGGGGAGATAGAACCCAGGAGTCCGGGGGGTTCTGGCCTGCAGGTGTAGGGGGGATAGAACCCAGGCGTCCGGGGGGGGGTTGGCTTGCGGGTGCGGGGGGGATAGAACCCAGGAGTCCAGGAGGTTCTGGCCTGCGGGTGTAGGGGGGATAGAACCCAGGCGTCCGGGGGGTTCTGGCCTGCGGGTGTAGGGGAGATAGAACCCAGGAGTCCGGGGGGTTCTGGCCTGCGGGTGTAGGGGGCATAGAACCCAGGAGGCCAGGGGGGTTCTGGCCTGCAGGAGTAGGGGGAATAGAACCCAGGAGTCCGGGGGGTTCTGGCCTGCGGGTGAAGGGGGGATAGAACCCAGGAGTCCAGGGGGTTCTGGCCTGCGAGTGTAGGGGGCATAGAACCCAGGAGGCCAGGGGGTTCTGGCCTGCAGGTGTAGGGGGGATAGAACCCAGGCGTCCGGGGGGGGTTGGCTTGCGGGTGCGGGGGGGATAGAACCCAGGAGTCCGGGAGGTTCTGGCCTGCTGGTGTAGGGGGGATAGAACCCAGGCGTCCGGGGGGTTCTGGCCTGCGGGTGTAGGGGAGATAGAACCCAGGAGTCCGGGGCGTTCTGGCCTGCGGGTGTAGGGGGCATAGAACCCAGGAGGCCAGGGGGGTTCTGGCCTGCAGGAGTAGGGGGAATAGAACCCAGGAGTCCGGGGGGTTCTGGCCTGCGGGTGAAGGGGGGATAGAACCCAGGAGTCCAGGGGGTTCTGGCCTGCGGGTGTAGGGGAGATAGAACCCAGGAGTCCGGGGGGTTCTGGCCTGCGGGTGTAGGGGGCATAGAACCCAGGAGGCCAGGGGGGGTTGGCCTGCGGGTGTGGGGGGGATAGAACCCAGGAGGCCAGGAGGGTTCTGGCCTGCGGGTGTAGGGGGGATAGAACCCAGGAGTCCGGGGGGTTCTGGCCTGCCGGTGTAGGGGGCATAGAACCCAGGAGTCCGGGGGGTTCTGGCCTGCGGGTGTAGGGGGCATAGAACCCAGGAGGCCGGGGAGTTCTGGCCTGCGGGTGTAGGGGGGATAGAACCCAGGCGTCCAGGGGGGGTTGGCCTGCGGGTGTGGGGGGCACAGAACCCAGGAGGCCAGGAGGGTTCTGGCCTGCGGGTGTAGGGGGCATAGAACCCAGGAGTCCGGGGGGGGAGTTCTGGCCTGCGGGTGTAGGGGGGATAGAACCCAGGAGTCCGGGGGGTTCTGGCCTGCGGGTGTAGGGGAGATAGAACCCAGGAGTCCGGGGGGTTCTGGCCTGCGGGTGTAGGGGGCATAGAACCCAGGAGTCGGGGGGGTTCTGGCCTGCGGGTGTAGGGGGGATAGAACCTAGGAGTCCGGGGGGTTCTGGCCTGCGGGTGGTAGGGGGCATAGAACCCAGGAGGCCAGGGGGGGTTGGCCTGCAGGTGTGGGGGGCACAGAACCCAGGAGGCCAGGAGGGTTCTGGCCTGCGGGTGTAGGGGGCATAGAACCCAGGAGTCCGGGGGGTTCTGGCCTGCGGGTGTAGGGGGAATAGAACCCAGGAGTCCGGGGGGTTCTGGCCTGCGGGTGAAGGGGGGATAGAACCCAGGAGTCCAGGGGGTTCTGGCCTGCGAGTGTAGGGGGCATAGAACCCAGGAGGCCAGGGGGTTCTGGCCTGCAGGTGTAGGGGGGATAGAACCCAGGCGTCCGGGGGGGGTTGGCTTGCGGGTGCGGGGGGGATAGAACCCAGGAGTCCGGGAGGTTCTGGCCTGCGGGTGTAGGGGGGATAGAACCCAGGCGTCCGGGGGGTTCTGGCCTGCGGGTGTAGGGGAGATAGAACCCAGGAGTCCGGGGGGTTCTGGCCTGCGGGTGTAGGGGGCATAGAACCCAGGAGGCCAGGGGGGTTCTGGCCTGCAGGAGTAGGGGGAATAGAACCCAGGAGTCCGGGGGGTTCTGGCCTGCGGGTGTAGGGGGGATAGAACCTAGGAGTCCGGGGGGTTCTGGCCTGCGGGTGTAGGGGGCATAGAACCCAGGAGTCCGGGGGATTCTGGCCTGCAGGTGTAGGGGGCATAGAACCCAGGGGACCAGGGGGGTTCTGGCCTGCGGGTGTAGGGGGCATAGAACCCAGGGGACCGGGGGGATTCTGGCCTGTGGGTGTAGGAGGCATAGAACCCAGGAGTCCGGGGGGTTCTGTCCTGCAGGTGTAGGGGGCATAGAACCCAGGAGTCCGGGGGGTTGTGGCCTGCGGGTGTAGGGGACATAGAACCAGGGGGCCAGGGTGGTTCTGGCCTGCGGGTGTAGGGGCACAGAACCCAGGAGTCCGCGGGGATCAGAATGGTGGGTCTGGCTTGTCTGTGTCTGGTTGGGGAGAGAACCCAGGCATCCTGGTTCCCCCGCTCACCACTACCTCCCAGCGGGGAAAGGGCCCCATCCCCTTTCCTGCCCCGGTGGCGCCCTCCCTCTCTAACTCTCTGTCTCTGCCCCCCAGCAGCGCCCCCTGGTGGGCTCCCCTCGCGCCCCCGGACCTGGGCCGAGGGAAGATGAGCACTAGCCCCCAGGAGGCGCTGATCTCTGCCTTCCTGCAGTTCATCGAGGAGCGGGGCAGCCGGGCCTACGGGGCGCTGAGCCAGACCCGCCAGCCGCTGCGCCACGACATGAACCTGCTCTACCGCAAGGCCAAGCTGGAGTGCCGACAGCACAAGGACGAGGAGCCCAAAAAGGGGTGCGCGGGGGTCAGGACTCCTGGGTTCTCTGGGCGAGGGGAGTGGGGGCTGGTTATCCAGGTACCCCTCCCCTGATACTGAGATGCGGCCACCTCTGGGGCGGGGCGGCTGGTGACACGGGGACCCCTCGCCCAGCTCTGAGATGCGCCCACCTCTGGGGCAGGGCGGCTGGTTACGCGAGGACCCCTCGCCCGGCTCTGAGATGCGCCCACCTCTGGGGTGGGGCGGCCAGTTACACAGGGACCCCTCGCCCGAGGCGCTGGGGGTCGGATGGAGACCACTCGCTGTCACAATGAGGTTCCAGTGCATGGCAGAACGAGGCCCACAGTGGCTTAATGTCATGCAGTAACGTGGCCCAGATTCAGCCGCAGCAGCGAGGCGGTTCGGATACAGGATAGAACAGCCGTTGCGACAGCGTCGGATCGATGCAATGCATGCTGGGATTTGCCCAAGAAGGCTGCTTGGGTGCAAGGTGCAGCACCGGACGCCATAGACACAGAGGTGGATCAGCCACGGGGCCCCCGGAAAGATGGGCAATCGCACGCCCCGCCAGCCCACCCCCCGACCGCATTTCCCCGGCAGGCGTGCTGGGGCGGCAGGCAGCGGGATTGCCGGTGGAAGGGGCAGGGGGGGCCCCCACATGATCTGGCCCAGGGCCCCCCAAACTTGTAAACCGCCTCTGCATAGCCACCCGTAGTGGCAATCGCTGTTTACTGTCTGGCCGTGCCACACTGTTGCAACTACTGGTATACGCGGCACCTGCCCTGGTCTTGCAGATGCGGTTCTACCCACCTAGCCCACCTTGTGGCAATTCCTGGCAGCCGCCGCGAGTACCCAGGCATCCTGTGCCCCCTCACCTCCTGCTCTTTGTGTCCCCACAGCTCAGCCAAGGACCCGGGAGCGGGGAAGATCCGGGATGTGGCCTCCTTCCGCCGCCACTTCCGGATGGGTTTCATGACCATGCCGGCCTCGCAGGAGCATGCGCCCCACCCCTGCGCCAGCGGCATGGCGCCCCGCTCCCTCTCCTGCCACTCGGTGGGCAGCGTGGAGAACGGCGAGGGGGCCGCCGGCACCAAGAAGCCCCCGGCCAAGCCCAAGCGCCACCCCAGCACCAAGCTCAGCATGGCAAGCGAGGGGCAGGCGGCAGAGCCGGCCGGCAGCAAGAAAACCGGTGAGGCCTTAGGACTGGTGGAGCTGTGTGTGTGTGTTTGGCATTCTCCTGTGTGCCATTAGGGGGTGCTGTACTGCAGGGAGCAGGGAGGGGCGCTCAGTAGGGGGCGCCCTCCCCTGACAGGCAGAGCCAGCCCCAATGCCCTGGTCGAACCTCAGCTCCAGCGATTGGCCAGCTTCCTTCAACGCGCCCCCCCCCGCCACCTCAGTCAAACCCGGCATTCCTTTCCAGTCCTAAACAGGTGAGCCGCCGTGCCTCACCCCAGAGGTGGCTGCATCTCAGCACCGGGCGAGGGGTCCCCACGTAACCAGCCGCCCTGCCCCAGAGGTGGGCGCATCTCAGCTCCAGGTGAGGGGTCCCTGGATAACCAGCCGCCCCACCCCAGAGGTGGCTACATCTCAGCGCCGGGCGAGGGGTCCCCGCTTAACCAGCCACCCCCCCCAGAGGTGGCCGCATCTCAGCTCTACTTTCTCCCTCTCCCAGGCCCCCAGAAGTCATGCTCCGAGAGCCGAGAGCTGGGGCGCAAGGTGCCCCCCCAGAAACCTAAGCGCAGCCCCAACACCCAGCTCTCGGTCTCCTTCGACGAGACCTACTCCAGCCGCCCCCTGGCGACCCCCACGGGCGGGGGGCCACCGCCACGGTTCGGCCGGGCCTTCTCCCACGGCCACACCAAGGGCTCGGACCCCGAGGACGAGGAGCCCGTCTATATCGAGATGGTGGGGGACGTTTTGCGGGGCGCTGGGGGGCCCCCGGCGGGGGAGGAGGACTCCGACGAGAGTGAGGCGATCTATGAGGAGATGAAGTACCCGCTGCCTGAGGAGGCCAACGGTGTGCCCGCCACCCCCCGCCCGCGCCAGGCCAAGCTGGACAAGGGCAAGGCCTCCCCCTGCGACATCCCCCCACCTTTCCCCAACCTGCTCCAGCACCGCCCGCCCCTGCTGGCCTTCCCCCAGGGCACAGGGCACAAAGGGTACAAAGCGGGCACCCAGGAGGCCTCCAAGCTTCCCGTGCCCTGCCACGCCAAGGAGGCGCCCGCTGTGCCCCAGCCACCGGGGCACCCAGCCCTGGTGCCCTCCGGCCGCGCCCGCAGCCACTCCACCCCGCTACCCCCGCAGCAGGCTGGGCAGCAGAAGGCGGAGAAGGAGCTGCCCAGTTCCCACAGCATGATCTGCCCCCCGTCCAAGCCACTGCCCTCCATGCTGCCCGTGCCGCAGCCGGCCAAGGACAAGCCGGCGGTGTCCTACACCATGGTGTACTCAGCCGTCAAAGTCACCACCCACTCGGGGCTGCCGGCCGAGCAGAAGACGGAGAAGGAGATCTCGGTGCTGCACGGCATGCTGTGTGCCCGGCCGGCCACCGTGCCCGTGGGCAAGCCGGCCCCGCGCCCCGTGCCGCCCCTGGGCATGCTGTGGACTTACCCGGCCCCCTGCGGGGGAATGAAGCGCCCGCCGGCCTACGAGAGCGTCAAAGGGGCCGGGGCCAAGGCGGCGGCAGCGCCCGTGGTGAAGTTCCAGCTGCAGGACCGCGGGGCCTTCGCCAGCATCGCCTGCTCCCACGTGGTGGCTGGCGCCGACGAGGAGACGCTGGGCGTGGGGTGGGCGCTGCAGCGGAAGGGTCTCTACGCCAACCGGAAAGGCAAGGAGCCAGAGAGTGAGTATTGGGAATGGGGCAGGGGGCTGTCCTCTCTAGGGGGCGCTGGCTCCCAGCCAGCCCCAGGGCAGGCACTGGCTGGCTTAGGGGGGTGGAGGAATGGGGCAGGGGCCTGTCCCCTCTAGGGGGCACTGGCTCCCACCCGGCCCCAGGGCAGGCGCTGGCTGGCTCAGGGGATGGAGGATTCGAACGTGTTCCCCTCTGACCCTGTCCTTTGCTCCAGCAGAGCCCGCCGAGGGCGCCCGGGTCTGGAGCGGCAGCGGCGAGGCGCAGTTGAAGCCGGACAGGGAGGAGAAAGCCCTGGCGGGGACCTTGCTGTCGGGGATCCCTGTGCGGGCCCCGGGACCCGAGGGAATGGTGCCCAAGATGCCGGGCTGCCGAACGGGGCTGCCTGTGCCATGCCAGACCTTCCCTGCCTGCCACCGCAACGGAGGTACCCCCGGGCGCTGGGGGGAAGCGGGACAGGGGGCTGCCCCGGGGTGGGGGATTTGGCAAGGACTGGGGGAGGTGAGCTCCGCGGGGAAGGGAGGGGGAGCCAGCACTCACCTCTGGCTCAGAGCTGATCCCAGTGGGGTGACACGGGATGCTGGGCTGAAGGGCGGTGGGGGGCTGGGCAGGGGGATCAGTGGGGGGTCCTGTGCCGTGGGGGGCAGGGCAGGGCAGGGGGCGCCATGTGGCAGGGTGATCCATCTCACAGCTGGCTTCCCACTCTCCAGACCTCACCGGAGGTTACCGCCTGGGCCGGTCGGCTTCCACCTCTGGGGTGCGACACACCGTGATTCACACACAGAGGCCGTGCAGCCACCCCAAAGACGCAGCCAGCCTGGTAAGATGTCCAGCACCCAGGGAGACAGGCTGGGGGGAGGAGGCCAGGCCTGGGCTGGCAGGGGCTGCGGGTCGGGAGTGAGGGGCACTGGCAGAGCTGGGGGGGGGGCAGGGCCGGGCTGGCAGGGGCTGCGGGTCGGGAGTGAGGGGCACCGGCAGAGCTGGGGGGGGGCAGGGCCGGGCTGGCAGGGGCTGTGGGTCACTGGGGGAGCCATGGGGATCCCCGGGCTGGGAGACCAGGGGCTGTGGGACACTGGGGGAGTTGCAGGGATCCCTGGGCTGGGAGACCAGGGGCTGTGGGACACTGGGGGAGTTGCAGGGATCCCCGGGCTGGGAGACCAGGGGCTGTGGGTCACTGGGGGAGCCACGGGGATCCCCGGGCTGGGAGACCAGGGGCTGTGGGACACTGGGGGAGTTGCAGGGATCCCCGGGATGGGAGACCAGGGGCTGTGGGTTAGGTATGGGGGTCAGGGATCCCCAGGCCAGGAGAGCAGGGGCTGTGGGTCACTGGGGGAGCCGTAGGGATCCCCGGGCTGGAGAGCAGGGGCTGTGAGTCACTGGGGGAGCTGCGGGGATCCCCGGGCTGGGACGCTGTGCGTGGGGGCGAGCAGGGGCTCAGGCCGCGCTCTGCGACCCTTCTCACTCTCCCCTCCGGCGGGCAGGGCCTGCTGCCCCTGCCTGGGGTAGCGCCGGGTGCCCAGGAGCGGGACGGGAAGCTGCTGGAGGTGATCGAGCGGAAGCGCTGCGTCTGCAAGGAGATCAAGGCCCGGCACCGGCCCGAGCGCAGCCTCTGCAAGCAGGAGAGCATGCCCATCCTCCCCAGCTGGCGCCGCACCACGGACACCCGCAAGGCGGGCACGCCGCCCTGCCGGCGCCAGCACACGGTGCTGTGGGACACGGCCATCTGACGCCGGGGCCACGGCCGTACTGCCTTGGGCCAGCCGGGGACAGCAGGCCCCTGCGGCCGGGGTGGGGCGGAGGGGGTGAATTGCTGGCCTTTGACCCCTCCGGTCTTCCGTGGGGGCCATCCCACGGCGCCCACAGCTGGAAAGAGCCGGTCGGCTGGGCCAGGGATGCCGGACTGCGAGCGAGGCCTGGATCGGAGGTAAAGGGGGGAGGATGCCCAGCGGTGATGGACCATCGCCCCCTTTCCGCTGCCCCTGGACCGGATCTAGGGTGGGGGTCACAACAAGGTGTTACCGGTGCCAGGCGCACCCACACCGCTGCCTTTCTGGAGGGAAGAGGGACAAGACTGGGGTGGCCAGGTTTGACAGATGGGGGGGTTACAGAACAAAACTGACCCCCCCCCCGGCTGCCCCACTGACTCCCCAATGTCTCCCCTCTGGCCCCACAGTGGGTACAGTCCTTCTCCTCAGCCGCCAAGTCCCATTAGTGTTTTTAGACAGACGGCAGGACCGACTTGGGATGCTGGCGCGCTCTCCGGACCCCAACCGCCAGGATGCCTGGTTCTCCCGCCCCCTTGACGTATTTAATTAACTCACCAGGGGATGGGAGGCTGTCTCAAGTGTAAGGAGATGATGAAACTGCTTTGCAAAATATTTATGCTGGGGCGGGGCTTGGGGGGGTAATTTATATAGAGAAATAAAGCATAAAGCAGCCTCTGCCCCTTCCTTTCTGCCCTGATCTATTTCAAAGGCAAACGATTCTCCTGGGAGGGGCGGGGGGGGAGAGGTTCCGGATTCAATTCGGGGTTCGTCGGTTTAGAACGGGGTTGGTCTCTCTTCCAGACGCGGTTTCAGAGAAGATGGAAAGCAGAGGGTTATTTTAAATGCAGCTGGATTCACTGCTCTGTAGTGGACGGCTGGGAGGTGGTTACAGCAGGGGAGGCTGGGAACCAGGACTCCTGGGTTCTCTCCCCGGCTCTGGGAGGGGAGTGGGGGCTGGTGAGTTAGAGCAGGGGAGGCTGGGAGCCAGGACTCCTGGGTTCTCTCCCCGGCTCTGGGAGGGCAGGCGGGTCTGTTGGGTTAGAGCAAGGGGGCTGGGAGCCAGGACTCCTGGGTTCTCTCTCCGGCTCTGGAAAGGCAATGGGGTCTGGTGGGTTAGAGCAGGGGGGCTAGGAGCTAGGACTCCTGGGTTCTATGCCCAGCTTTGTCCCTGACGCAGTGTGTGACCTCAGGCAAGCCACTCTCACCCCTCTGTGCCTCCGCTTCCCCCAGACAGGCCTCAGCCATGACGCTCTGGTTGCAAGGCCCGCATGGCCAGATCTCCCGCTCTCCGCCCGTTCGGCACACGGGGCAGCACTCTTCGCTAGCCCCGGTAGCCAACAGGTGCACGCGGCTTCGCTTTGACACACGCAGACAGCAGGACATGGAGGCTGGCCCCATTGATCCTCCCAGCCCATGAGGCGCTTCACACTCTGGCCGCGTTTTCACTAGGAGGCGGTGTTCTGAACACATGGGTGGCTCCGAACGCAGAACATGTGCTAGCAGTCATCCGGGCCCGGGACGGAGTCTTGGGATTGGGGTTTGAGCTGCTAACACATGTGAAATACACAAACAGCCACCTCCCCACACACCAGAGCACTCACCTTGTTTCCTAGCATAGCAGGTAGGCACCAAAAAAATCTAGCTCCGGGGCTGCTCCACGCCCCTTCCTGGCCGACCTGCACAGCGGTTGCCCAAGGGACTGTTTTTTCCATCCAAAAATGCTGTTTGGTGCAAATGGCAACTTCCCATAAGCAGGCGTCTGGTTGGCCGACATTTCTTTTCAGCGCAACCTTTGGAGTTTTCACTTCAAATTGTTTTATTTCAGCTTAGATTATACATGATCATCATCTGTCAAAATAAACTCAAAATCAATGTTTCTACTTTAGCTAGACAGATTTTTAAAAATGTAGATGATATTAGTAACTAGACAGATATGATTATTATATATTATAAATAAAAATATAACCACATTTTTTTTAAATTCTTCAGCTAAAATAAGAACACTGTTTCAATTTTGACTTTTTGTGTTTACATATAACCATCAGATCATTAGAAACTTGTTTCAATCAAATTTTTAGCTCATACAGAGTATGATAATGCTATTTATGATATACTATAAATTATAATATTTAAACAAAAAGGCCAAACTTCAAACACAATTTTTTTTAATTTTAGATTATAATAGGTATTATAAATAAGGATTTGATATTTATTGGTAAATGTTGGTCAATATGGATTTCACCAGCCACAAACAAACCAAGGAAAAAATATTTCCATCAATGATAGTCAACGTTTACAGATAGACAAAGTGAGAAAAATGTGACTTGAGAACTTATTTGAGTTGAAGGGTATTTACTTTGTATATTTTCACGTGATGTTGACAATTTACGTTTTAACAGTTATAAAGCTTTAACTTTTTGAATCTCAGCCTCTACTGTCATTAATTATTGTCTGACCCTCCATAATTTCTCGCAACTGTGAAAATTTAGAGCAATAAAAATTGAAAAAAAAATCCATAATTTTGTGCAATTGTGAACATTTAAACCAATAATATATAAAAATGCCTAAAAATAAAGATATTATCTGTCAAAATTATTAACAAATTCTCCCAATCCTACATATAATTTATGAGCAAATCTTAAACAAACATGTTTTCAATCAGACTTTTTTCAATTTGAGATTGAACTATCAATTTCCATTCTAAAATACTATTATTTATGATACATTCTGGCTTTTTTCAATTTTAGACTGATTACAAATACACGGGACCCTGGCTACAACGCGGGATTTGGGATCCATGTGTGGTACCGCGTTATAGTGGGGACTGCATTAAAATGAATTGCAATTAATTAAATTTGGGATCCATGGCCGCGACTGCGTTATATGCGAATTCACGCTATATAGACGCGCGTTCTAGCGAGGGTCCAGTGTATATCATAAATACCAGCATCATGATTATCTTAGAAATTATCTAACTCTGAAACTGTCAGGTTGAAATGAAATGTTTCATCTTCGATGATCTAAATTGTAATTAGAGATGTTTTATTCTTCTATGGCGTAAATTATAATGTGAAAAAAATCAAAAGTCAAAATTGAAACAAACATTTAGCATAATGCAATGATTTCCTCAAGCTTCACTTAGCAGGGAAGTTAGAAAGTCTTTGCTTTTCATTCTGATCTGGAAGGAAAAGGGATTTCAAAATGACCACATTTCCCACAGAACGAAAATTCTGCCTCGGGGCCTTATGTCTGCCCTAGGGCGACCAGACAGCAAATGTGGAAAATGGGGACAGGAGGTGGGGGGGGTACTAGGAGCCTATATAAGAAAAAGACCCCAAAAATCGGGACTGTCCCTATAAAAGCAGGACATCTGGTCACCCTAGTCTGCCCTCACTCCATTCCTATCCCAAAGGACAAGGCGAGGATTTGTGGTACCATAACCCTCTGCCCCACACAGGAGTGTTACATCCTCTATTAAGATGGAGGGACTCCTTATCTCGCCACATGCAGGCAGCTACACAAACAAAAGCCAATCGAGTTGGAGGTTATTTTGGCAGCTTTGTGGAGAGGTGGCTTCTTAGTTTCTTTTTGCATTTTGGGAGCCGGGGCGGGGGAGGGGGTCATACTCTGGACTCCTAGGTTCTATCCCTAACTCTGGGAGGGAAGTGATAACTAGTGGTTAGATCAGGGGGTGCTCGGAGTTGGGATTCCTGGGTTTTGTCCCCAGCTCTGGGGTGGGGTGAGAAGTATGGTCTGGTGCTTACAGCAATGGAGACGGGGAGTCAGGACTCCTTGGTTCTATCCCAGCTCCACCCCTGCTCCACTGTGCAACCCCCAGCAGGTCGCTTCATCTCTTGGTGCCTTGGTTTCCCCTCTCGCCGCATCGCAGCAATGGCGAGGCTGGACGGCTGTCCCTACGGCGCTTTGGGATCCAGAGACAAGTGAAGGATTGTTCCTCAAATTACCTTTCTTTCCAGCCAGTCAAGGCAAGTCGCTTTGCCACCGGGCCAGGGCATGGTCTCTGCTGAGGGAGCTCCCGGGGCTGTAGAACAAAGGACAAGGACAATGGATTTAAAGTAGGGTCACTCCAAAAACAAACACACAAACGTGTTGCCAAAAAACCAAGATCCCAAGTGTTGAACTGCCTCTGTATTTAGGATTCTTTATTTTTTGGGAAGGGGGATTTCTTTTGTAAAGTGATTCTGTGCACTATTAAAAGAGAAAGCAGCGAACTAGCCTCTCTGGATGTGGACTGGCGTTTCTTTCATTCAAGGCAGGGAGGCTGATGGGCTGGGCCAGGGCGGAACCCCGAGCCAGTCCTGAGCAACACATGTGGGGCTGCCCTGAGCGTAACTGACTAAGTGATGCTGCCTGAATGTGCAGAGAGCCTGAGCTCATCTGTCTGAGAGGAGGGAGCTGCCCGCAGTGTGACTGACGCAGCCATGCCTGCACTCTGCAAGGTGGGCAGAAATTCTGTGTCCCCCACAGGGGAACATGAGAAGTGGCGTGTAAGTGGCTTACAGCATCTTTCCCCTCCTACCGGCCCAGAGAGACCCCAGCCATCTCAGTGGCCAGTTGACTCTGAAGTCTAACAACGATCCTTTCAGTGTTTCGACGGGACCCTCGCGCTGAAACTTACAATTGGGTTAGTGTGACGAACTGGGCCTATTCTCACTGTGGTCTGTGAATGCTGACAGGGGAGTGTGCTGGGATAGTCTGCATTGGAGGATGGGATCTGCCCGAGGGCGCATACCTGAGTGTGTAACATGAGAACCCAGGAAGGGGTTGAAGGTGAGGTGACTCCTTAGCCCGGGAAACTGAACAAAGGCTGTGGGAGGGGTCGCTGAAGGCAGTGTGCTGGAAGCAGGCGGGAGAGAGGGCTGGGGGGCAGAGATGGCTCTGACCTCCCAAGGGGGGCTGGGCTGGGATGCCCGGGGACCCCAAGATGGACCTAACTGAGGGGGTCCCTGTTGTCTGTGCCTGCAAGACCTGTCTTGGACTGTATTCCTGTCATCCAAATAAACCTTCTGCTTTACTGGCTGGCTGAGAGTCATGGTGAATCGCAGGAAGCCGGGGGTGCAGGGCCCTGAGTTCCCCAATACTCCGTGACAGTTAGCACCATTAGCTAGCTCAACTCTGATCCAAGCAGGCAAATTAGAGGAACCAGCGTATTCGAAAGGCTTACACTGTCTCCTGGGAGAGATATGGGGGGGGCAGTTTCACACCCTGAATGTCGGGGGAAGGAGGAGCACAGGTTGGGGGGGAGCCTGCCCCTTGGAGCACTGGCCAGGCTGCTCATGCGACCATTGCTTGGCGCAGCTCTGAGTCACTTTAACTTGTGATCGTCTCGTTTTCGGCTCCTGTTACCAGATAGCAACTGTGAAAAAACGGGACAGGGGGTGAGGGGTAACACCTGTGACAAAGTGGGGGGTTTTCTTGTTCTCTGCGGAGGTTCAATGGTTTGCATGCGGAGGGGTGGGACTCAGTTTCCCTGGGTGTTACTGGTTTAACGAGGTGAGGGGAGAGGGAGTGTGTTTTGCAGAGGACTGGAGAGAGGACGTGGGGACCCAGCCGCTGGCCGGGAGGATGGATACCCCAGCGACCGGCAACCTGGTGACTTGGAGGCCCAGCTGAGGAGACGCAGCCGGTTCTGGTCAGTGGGCGGACAATGGGCTGCAGAGTCAGGACCCAGTGACCTAACCAGCCGGTTCCAGCCAGAGGACAGAAGCAGGAGCGGAGGCCCCGGTTTACGACCCTGTTTCCCTGGAGAGAAGACAATGGACAGAGGCAGGGCCTGGGGCCGGGGATCTCAGATGCCCAGCTGGGAAGCAGGGGGGCTCGGGGCTGGAGAGGGGGAGCAGGCAGAGCCCACCTGGATGCAGAGAGACTGGGATGTGCTGTGGTGAGGGAGGCCAGGCCTGAGGCCCTGAGAGTTTCCAGTGCTGTGTTCAACTCTCAATAAACCCTCCTGTTTTACGCTGGCTGAGAGTCACTCCGGGCTAGAGAACAGGGTGGCATCAACCCCTTTGGGGGTGGAGGCCCCGGGGGGTCCAGAGCAAGTGGACTCCCTGAGGAGGCCCATGGCAGAGACAGACGTGCTAAGGCTCAGAGAGGTGCAGCTCCAGGAGGTGGAGGGGCCTGACCTCGAGAGAGAGTGGACCCCTGAGAAGGGCTGTCGCACTGAAAGGGGCACCCCCCATGGACCGCACGGGGCCAAGAGTGGGCACGATCTGTGAGTACGTGACACAGGCTCCTCTATAAGAAAAAGTCCCCCAAAACAGGACTGTCCCTTTAAAAACGGGACATCTGGTCACCGTGCTTACCCCGCTGGCCCCTGGAAGCCAGGCAGAGGTAGACTCCTGCCTGGGCCCCAGGCCTGGCTATGGCTTTGATTAGTGTGTGTGTTCCTTTCCCCGGGGGATTCCTAGCGCCTAAGGCCGGAGGGGCCCATGAAATCATCCAGTTTTGAGCCCAGTCCCATGTGCTGGGGTAAAACGTGCGCTGCAGGCTCCAGTCTGGAGCTGAAATCTGACTAGACTCCCAGGGTAGGATCTGAAGGCGTTTAGCAACCCAGCCAGGCAATGCTTTGCCCGTTTCACCCAGGCCACCTAAACAAAGAGCCATGCGAGCCCCACCCCTTCCTAATAACCCGCTCATTTCCATATATGCCTACTCAGCACAAGGTATGTCCCCAGCCAGAGCCCTGCTGAGCTGAATGGAGGGCTGGCTTTGATGGTAATCAGCGCTGAAAGCGGGAGAGAGAAAAGAAGCCCCCAGAGGCAGCCTGGCTTGTGCTGCACTTTGGCAAAGGGGCCGCAGGTTGAGGGCAAGCATTTGAATACTTCAGCCCTCTGCACTTCCTTCTCTCCCACTGGAAACACAACCGCTCTGATTTCGGGATCCAGCGTCTTTCTGAGGGCGCCAAGGCGGACCAAATTCAGACCAGAAAAGACATGCATGTTTTTACCAGGGCGAGGAACGACCCGCGGGAACAACTTCCCAGGAGCTGCAGAGGGTTTCCCAGTTTCAGTGGTCGCTGTGTTAGTCTGTGTGACGAACTGGGCCTGTTCTCACTGTGGTCTGTGAATGCTGACAGGGGAGGGTGGGAAGCAGGCTGGAGAGATGGCTGGGAGGCAGAGATGGCTCTGACCTCCCAAGGGGGGCTGGGCTGGGATGCCCTGGGACCCCAAGATGGACCTAACTGAGGGGGTCCCTGTTGTCTGTGCCTGCAAGACCTGTCTTGGACTGTATTCCTGTCATCCAAATAAACCTTCTGCTTTACTGGCTGGCTGAGAGTCGCAGTGAATCGCAGGAAGCTGGGGGTGCAGGGCCCTGAGTTCCCCAATACTCCGTGACAGTCTGTATCAGCAAAAATACTGAGGAGTCCTTGTGGCACCTTAGAGACTAAAGAAGAACAGGAGTACTTGTGGCACCTTAGAGACTAACAAATTTATTAGAGCATAAGCTTTCGTGGGCTACAACCCACTTCTTCGGATGCATATATGCATATATAGCCCACGAAAGCTTATGCTCTAATAAATTTGTTAGTCTCTAAGGTGCCACAAGTACTCCTGTTCTTTTTGAGGATACAGACTAACGCGGCTGCTACCCTGAAACCTGTCTTAGAGACTAACAAATTTATTTGGGCATAAGCTTTTGTGGGCTAGAACCCAATTCATCAGATGTATGAAGTAAAAGATACAGGAGCAGGTATAAATACATGAAAGGCTGGGGGTTGCTTTACCAAGTGTGAGGTCGTCTAATGAGATAAATCAATTAACAGCAGGATACCAAGGGAGGAGAAATAACTTTTGAAGTGGTAAGAGAGTGGCCCATTACAGACAGTTGACAAGAAGGTGTGAGTAACAGGGAGAAAGTAGTATTGGGGAAATAAAGTTTAGGGTTTGTAATGTTTTCCCGTCACTGGCGATTTAAAAATCCAGACAGGAGGTTCGTTCCAAAGCCGTCGAATTCATGAATCAGCATCTTTGAGAGAGAGAGAGTGAGAGAGTGAGAGAGTGAGTGAGTGTGTGTCCTTCCCAAATCTGTCTCAGCCAACATTAGTTCCTCTATCCGATCACCTACCCTGGCTCCACTTCACCCTGGATTCAGCTCAGTCACTCCTGCCGGACTAAAGCATCTTCCAGAAAAGCTCCAGTCTGGATGGGAAGCCATCCAGAGATGGTGATTCCCCTGCTGCCCCCCTGGGGGGTTTGGTCCATTGTTAAAAACGGGTGCCTCGTCTCTCACTGGAACATGTCTGGCTTGAACTCCCAGCCACTGGGTCTTGTTCTGTCCTTCTCCACTAGACTGAACAGCTTGTTAGCACCTGGTATTTTCTCCCCATGAAGATACTTAGGCCTGGTCTACACTACGAGTTTAGGTCGAATTTAGCAGCATTAAATTGAATTAACCCTGCACCCATTCACACAACGAAGCCATTTTTGTCGACATAAAGGACTCTTAAAATTGATTTCTGTACTCCTCCCCAACGAGGGGAGTAGCGCTGAAATCGACATTGCCGGTTCAAATTAGGGTTAGCATGGATGCAATTCGACGGTATTGGCCTCCGGGAGCTATCCCACAGTGCACCATTGTGACCGCTCTGGACAGCAATCTGAACTCGGATGCACTGGCCAGGTAGACAGGAAAAGCCCCGCGAACTTTTGAATTTCGTTTTCTGTTTGCCCAGCGTGGAGCGCTGATCAGCACAGGTGACCATGCAGTCCCAGAATCGAAAAAGAGCTCCAGCATGGACCGTACGGGAGGTACTGGATCTGATCACTGTATGGGGAGACGAATCCGTATCCACCACAAGTATCGGGGGTAGCCCTGTTAGTCTGTATCCACAAACACAACAAGGAATCCAGTGGCACCTTAAAGACTAACAGATTTATTTGGGCATAAGCTTTCGTGGGTAAAAACCTCACTTCTTCGGATGCATAGAGTGAAAGTTACAGCTGCAGGCATTAGATACTGACACATGAAGAGGAGAGGTAAAGCTGCTTTTGTAATGAGCCAGCCACTCCCAGTCCCTATTCAAACCCAAATTAACGGTGTTACATTTGCAAATGAATTTTAGTTCTGCAGTTTCTCTTCAAAGTCTGTTTCTGAAGTTAGTTTTAAAACTGTTATAGAATGTCCAGGGAGATTGAAGTGTTCACTTACTGGCTTCTGTATGTTACCATTCCTGATGTCGGATTTGTGTCCATTTATTCTTTTACGTAGGGACTGTCCGGTTTGGCCAGAGGGGCATTGCTGGCACATATCACATTAGTAGACATGCAGGTGAATGAGCCCTTGATGGTGTGGCTGTTGTGGTTGAGTCCTCTGATGGTGTCGCCAGAGTAGATATGGGGACAGAGAAGGCAACGAGGCTTGCTACAGGGATTGGTTCCTGGGTTGGTGTTTCTGTGGTGTGGTGTGTAGTTGCTAGACACCACAGTCACTTCTCATTCTTTTTGATAAGCTAAACAGGTCGAGCTCCTTGGGTCGAAGGCATTTCCTCCTGATCTTGAATAACTTTTTGGTGGCTTGTTTCTACCACGCACTCTGAGTTTTTAACATCCTATTTAAAACAGGGACACCAGAACCAAGTACAGTATTCTAGTATCCATCTCTCCAGTTCTGGGGACTGTTAGGCCTGTCCAGTTATATAGGTTTGGTCTTCCCTGCAGAAGAAGGTGCGCTTTTAACAGCGTGATCGCTGTGTGTCTTAGGCGCAGGATAGTTCACCTCGGCCCAAGCAGCTGGGGTTAACAGCACTGCTGCACGTGAGCAAGGGCTGCAGGCGTGCACGGGAGCGGAGCCCAGGGCAGCTCTTGTGCTATGACATGAGTGCCGTTCACGGGGAAGTCACGCTTTCACGGGGATGTCCCTCCAACACGCCACCAGCCCAGCGTGTTTCAATCACACGCCTTCCCTCACTCCCCAGAACGCCTCATTTTCCCAAGAACACTGCCTGGAGAGAGGTGGACTAGCTCCTTCCTCCGCGGCAGCCTGGCGATGAATTTCAATCAGACGCGTGGGGGTGGGGAGACAGATACACATGTAAATGGGTGAGGACAGCGCACTGGAGGACCCACGGTGGCTGGCTCAGGCAGAACAAACTGGGGGGATCCCTTCCATCCCACCTCAGTTTCCCTGCACCACCCCCCTTTGGCTGACACTGATTGTAGGCTTGATCTTTCCACTGCTCTGGGAACTGAGGTACTCGCGTCAGGCTAATCTGCACACCGGGCCCAAGGCTATAAATGGGAGCATTAATTAACCAACCAGTCACTGACTGTAATCATTGCTTCTTCTTCTTCTTCTCTGGACTCCAGAAGTGTCCATTGCTTTTGCCCAGAGCAGGACGCAATATCCCAGATGGGACTGGAGCCCAGAATGACAGCAAGCGAGTGAAACAAGGAGCGGGCACACTTTTGGCAAGAATCCCCTTCAAACAGGCTCATTAGCAGGGTTCGCATGTTTCCACCACGCCTACTCCACCCCCTTGCAAATTTGGGGCTGCAAGATCTAACGCCGCAAACGTGTGAAGTGTTCAGTCCGCCTTGGTGTCTTTCCGCCTCCAAAGAAAACTGCAGGGCTGATTGTGGTTTTCCCAACGAATCTCTTACACTTCTAAGGCAGGTTTGGATTGAAAAACAAGCCCAGAGATGCTTTATAAATAAGGACCCCTTGCCCTGTGCTGAGATAAAGCACCAACCCGGGGGTGGGGTGGGGCGGGGAGAGAGGGCTGGTTATACATCGATACGAGAGATGCACCCGCCTCTGGGGCAGGGCAGCTGGTTATATGGAGATCCCTTCATTCGTGCTGAGATGCAACTGTCTCTGGGATGGGGAGGCGGTTTATACAGGGATCCGTCGCCTAGTGCTGAGGTGCGGCGGCCTCTGGGGTGAGGTACAACTAGAGTGACCAGATTTCCCAATGTTATAGGGACTGTCTCGATTTTGGGGACTTTTTTTTATATAGGCTCCTATTACCCCCCCACCCCGTCCCGATTTTTCACACTTGCTGTCTGGTCACCCTACAACAGCTGTTTGTAGATGGACAGTGCTAGCGTGCAGCCACCTCTGGGGGGAGGCAGAAGTCTGGCTGTGTGTTATAAACCTACAACCCTCTACAGCAGTTGATTGGGGGCAGAAAGCGAAGGATCCAGGAGCTCCAGGTGTGAAATCAGTCTGCGGAGCATCGCTCCAGACAACTTACGTCTCCGTACTGCTCCGAGCGCGACGGGGGACACAGGCCAGGCTTCCCAGCACTGTCGCAAACGCATCCAGCACCGGGCCTGGGTCCCGCTGGGGGGGACCTGGGGGGCAGGGCTGGGGGCCCTGGATCTCTAGGGAGGAGGGGCTGCATGCCCCAGTGGGCTGGCTCTGGGGGGCAGGGCTGGGAGCTGCTGGGTCTCTGGGGGGAGGGGCTGCATGCCCCAGTGGGGTGGCTCTGGGGGACATGGCTGGGGGCCCTGGATCTCTAGGGAGGAGGGGCTGCATGCCCCAGTGGGGTGGCTCTGGGGGACATGGCTGGGGGCCCTGGATCTCTAGGGAGGAGGGGCTGCATGCCCCAGTGGGGTGGCTCTGGGGGACATGGCTGGGAGCTGTTGGGTCTCTGGGGGGAGGGGCTGGAAGCCCCAGTGGGGGCCCCGGGGGGGGGGGGGGGGGGACTAGGCAGGGCCGGCTCCAGGCACCAGCCCAGCAAGCAGGGGCGTGGGGAGGCCAACGAAGAGGGGGCGGCACGGCTGGCCCTTCGGCGGCAATTGGGCGGCGGGGCCGTCACTCCCTCTGCCGCCCAATTGCCGCAGGAAGCGGCAGAGGGTTGGTTTTTTAGCTTGGGGCGGCAAAAATGCTAGAGCCGGCCCTGGGGCACGGGCCCAAGAGGGGGGCTCTGGGGGACAGGGCTGGGGGCCCTGGTGGGGGGCCCCTGGGTCTCTGGGGGGGCGGGGGACCCCAGTGGGGGGAGGGCCCGGGGGGCGGGGCTGGGGGCCCTGTGGGGGGCCCCTGGATGTCACTGGGGGGGAAGGACTGGGGGGGCTGTTTTGGCGGGAACGGCGGTTGGAACGGGCGCGGGGGCGGTTGGTGATGCGCGCGCACGTCGTTGCGGTCGCGTGCCCCGCCGCTAGGTGGCGGGGTGAAGGCTGCTTCGCACCTCAGAAGTTGGCGCATGCGCCTTAAAAAAAGTGAGGGAACGGGAAGCCCTCCTCTGGGGCATGCGCAGAAGAGGAGCGCGCGGGAAGTGGCGCAGGCGCAATAGCAAAGCAAGATGGCGGCACGTGCCGCCCCACTCGTCAAACGCAGGCGCAGTCGAACGGGGCGGTACAGTATGCGCTGTGGCGAACCAGTGAGGGCGGGTCCGCGGCGCAGGCGCACTGGCGACTAACGGAAACGGGGGGTGGGACGGCTGCGCACGCCCTTGGCGCGGAAGAGAGGAGCTGGCGCCTGCGCAGTGCGCTCGGGCGGCGCGGCCCCGCTGACAGCAGGCGGGAGGGGCGGGGGCTGATGGCGGCCGGGTCCGGAGGCAGGAAGCCCGGCGCCCCGCGAGACGCGGAGTCCGAGGTCTGGTCCCGCCGCGTCAGGGACCTGGTGGGCTCCGGGCCCGGCAATCGCCTCTGCTTCGAGTGCGGCCAGCGCGGCGTCACCTACGTGGACATCACGCTGGGCAGCTTCGTGTGCACGGGCTGCTCGGGCGCGCTGTGAGTGGGGGCGGGGCTACGGGCAGGGGGCGGGGCTTCGAGCGCGCGGGCTGCACGGGCGCGCTGTGAGTGGGGGCGGGGCTACGGGCGCGCGGGCTGCACGGGCGCGCTGTGAGTGGGGGCGGGGCTACGGGCAGGGGGCGGGGCTTCGAGCGCGCGGGCTGCACGGGCGCGCTGTGAGTGGGGGCGGGGCTACGGGCAGGGGGCGGGGCTTCGGGCACGCGGGCTGCACGGGCGCGCTGTGAGTGGGGGCGGGGCTTCGCGCGCGGGCTGCTCGGGGCCGCTGTGAGTGGGGGGCGGGGCTTCGTCTGCTCGGGCAGTTTGTGGGCGCTGGGAGGGGGCGGGGCTTTGTGTCCCACCCTCAGCTCAGCGCCAATCTGATCCCACCCCCTGTCCCACCTCACACGGGGGCAGGGGGGCTCCTGCTGGGGGGGGCGATCCTCCTGCCTTCTCCATGGGGGGTCTCACGCTGCAGCTCACCGAGGGGGGCAGGACCGGGCACGGGGCGCCTTGGGACTTCCCAGGCCTCGGCCTGATTCTCCTTGAGTGCGTGGCCTGGCAACCAGGACGCCTGGGTTCTGTCCCCGGCTCAGGGAGGGGGCGTCTGGCCAGGTCCTCCCAGTCCCAGAGCCCTGCTGGCCCCTCGGGCCGGCGGGAAAGGCAGAGCCGTAATCCTTGTCTCTGTTACAGCCGGGGCCTGAACCCCCCGCACCGCGTCAAATCCATTTCCATGACCACCTTCACCGAGGCCGAGGTGCTGTTCCTGCAGGCCCACGGCAATGAGGTGAGAGGCCAGGGACGGGCCTTGATTTTCTGTGTTACGCCAGTGCCGAGCTGAGAGCCCACTGCACATAGAACCCAGGAGTCCTGGCTCCCAGGCCCCCTTCTGTCAGCCCCCACGCCCCTCCCAGAGCCGGGGAGAGAACCCAGGAGTCCTGGCTCCCAGGCCCCCTTCTGTAAGCCACCAGCCCCCACGTCCCTCCCAGAGCCGGGGAGAGAACCCAGGAGTCCTGGCTCCCAGGCCCCCTTCTGTAAGCCACCAGCCCCCACTCCCCTCCCAGAGCTGGGGAGAGAACCCAGGAGTCCTGGCTCCCAGACCCCCCTGCTCTAACCCACCAGCCCCCACTCCCCTCCCAGAGCCGGGGAGAGAACCCAGGAGTCCTGGCTCTGCCTCCTTTGTCTAACAAAGCCTTGCTGGCTCTAGGCCTGCCGGAAGGTTTGGCTGGGCTCCTTTGATCCCCGCACGTCGCTGCTCCCAGACTCCAGGGACCCGCAGAAAGTGAAGGAGTTCTTGCAGGAGAAATATGAGAAGAAGCGATGGTAAAAGCGGAGTGGCGGTCGGGAGGGGAGGGATGCTGTCCCTGGTTCCCCGCAAACTGGGCCTCACCCTTCTTCAGCCCCTCCCGTGGGTGCAGTGGAGGGACACAGTTCCTGCTCCTTGGCGTACTTGACGTACCCGAGAGCCGGGACGAGAACCCAGGAGTCCTGGCTGCTCCAATCCTGATGTCATCCTATTTTTGTAGGCCCCCAAGGTTCTCTGACCGTGGTAGCGGGTGTGGCTGTCTCTGTGGCTGGTGCTGGCAATATGTCTTTCTGGCTCCCCCTGCAGGTACGTCTCGTCGGATCAAGCCAGGGGAGCCACCTCCCTGGCCAGCCAGAGCTCCACCCCAGAGGTGAAGCCCCAGCAGACCCTTCTAGGGGACTCAGGAGCGCTCCTCACAGCTGCCGGATCCAGCCGGGTAAGCCAGGACTCCTGGGTTTTCTCCCCAACTCTGGGAGGGGAGTGGGAGCTGGTGGGTTAGAACGGGGGGGCTGGGAGCCAGGACTCCTGGGTTCTCTCCCCAGCTCTGGGAGGGGAGTGGGGGCTGGTGGGTTAGAACGGGGGGGCTGGGAGCCAGGACTCCTGGGTTCTCTCCCCGGCTCTGGGAGGGGAGTGGGAGCTGGTGGTTAAAGCGGGGGAACTGAGAGCCAGGACTCCTGGGTTTTCTCCCCAGCTCTGGTCTGGTGGTTAGAGCGGGCGGGGTGGAGGTGGGAGCCAGGACGCCGTGGCCCCAGGCCTGTTACCAGTTGTCTCTCTCAGAGCTTGGGCCAGCCCCGCCTGCCGCACCAGCGCACCTCCCAGCCGGCCAAGAAAGCCAGCACGGACCTCCTGGCGGATATAGGCGGGGACCCTTTCGCCGCCCCCCAGCCGGCCCCCGCCTTCGCCATGTTCCCTGCCTTCCCGGGTAAGTATGGGGGGCAGCGGAGCCACAGAACCAGCTGTTCGCTGCCTGCGCCAGCCATACAGCGCTAATGTGAGCAGCTAGAGCAGCGCCTCCGTGTGGTGATACTGGGCAGTGCAAGCTGGGAGGCACCATAGAGCTCTCGGCTCGAGAGACACCCCCCATGCGGTGATGCTCAATAGTACAGTCTGGGAGTTGGGCAATTAGAGTGCTGAGCTAGCGAGGCCCCCATGTGGTGATACTGGGTAGTGCAGGCTGGGAGCTGGCTGACCATAGAGCGCTGAGCTAGCGAGGCCCCCATGTGGTGATACTGGGTAGTGCAGGCTGGGAGCTGGCTGACCATAGAGCGCTGAGCTAGCGAGGCCCCCATGTGGTGATACTGGGTAGTGCAGGCTGGGAGCTGGCTGACCGTAGAGCGCTGAGCTAGCGAGGCCCCCATGTGGTGATACTGGGTAGTGCAGGCTGGGAGCTGGCTGACCATAGAGCGCTGAGCTAGCGAGGCCCCCATGTGGTGATACTGGGTAGTGCAGGCTGGGAGCTGGCTGACCGTAGAGCGCTGAGCTAGCAAGGCCCCCATGTGGTGATACTGGGTAGTGCAGGCTGGGAGCTGGCTGACCAAAGAGCGCTGAGCTAGCGAGGCCCCCATGTGGTGATACTGGGTAGTGCAGGCTGGGAGTTGGCTGACCTCTTGTGTCCTTCCCAGGCCAGACTCCAGCCCATGCTGCCTTTGCCAATTTTGATGCCTTTGGGTGCAGCCCAGTAGCGTCGGCATTCGGCGGGGCGTCGGTGCCATTCCACACCCAGCCGACAGCCGCAGGTAACGATCCCCCTGCCCCTCCCGCTGCCCGGGCCTTCCTTGATGTGAACGCTGCATCAGAGAGCAGCGACACGCAGTCTAGTGGTTAGAGCAGGGGTGCGGCCAGGACTCCTGGGTTCTCTCCCCGGCTCTGGGAGGGGAGTGGGGGCTGGTGGGTTAGAGTGGGGGGGGCTGGGAGCCAGGACTCCTGGGTTCTCTCCCCGGCTCATGAGAATGGGCCAACCATTAGTCTATCTCAGCTGGGAATGTGCGGGTGAATGGTTGCCCCATGTGGGGATCTTCCCCTGCTGTCCCTCTTTGGGTGGGTATTTCTGGGGGACTGTCCCCATTCCCTGCTCCCAAGTCCTGGGGTCCCCCTAGCTGGGAGGAGGGTGGGGCTCCCCTGGGATCTCTCTTGCTTTAATCCTTTGCTTTCTGCTTCATGTTTCCAGCCAGTCGGACAGTCCCAGGCGGTTACAGCTTTGGTGAGATAATGGTCGTGGTTTGCTTCTCCCTTGGGATATGGGACTTAGGAGCCAGGACTCCTGGGTTCTCTGCCCAGCTCTGGGAGGGCAGTGGGGGCTGGTGGGTTAGAGCGGGGGAGCTCGGAGCCAGGACTCCTGGGTTCTCTCCCCGGCTCTGGGAGGGGAGTGGGGGCTGGTGGGTTCGAGCAGGGGGGGCTGGGAGCCAGGACTCATGGGTTCTCTGCCCAGCTCTGGGAGGGCAGTGGGGGCTGGTGGGTTAGAGCGGTGGGGCCGGGAGCCTGGACTCCTGGGTTCTCTCCCCAGCATGTGGAGTTGGCTGCAGGCTCAGGACAGGGAAAATCAATTTGAGTTTAGTTGGGAGTGAATATAGAAATAATGTTCCCCTGAGGAGTGCAGCGGTGCCTGGCATGGGCACCGGGGGAGCCGGCGCTGCTCCCTGGCCTCTCCCAGGTGATGGGTGAAGTGGGGCCGGGTCAGCCTGGGGGCAACCTGCACCCACTGCCCCGACTCCCAGAGGGAGGGTGTGCGCCTTGGCGGGGGTGACTGCACTGTTCCCTTCTGTGCCAGCAGGGGGTGCTCAGGTGAGCGGCTTCGGCGCCTCCCCCTCCAGCCACCCTAGCAGTGGGATCCCGGACATGGGCGGAGCACCCAGCAGGTATTAACTCCCTCTCCAGACACACACACACACCCCCAGTGGCCCCTGGGCAGGGGGACCCCAGGAGACTGGCCGGCCCCTGGCTCAGGACCGTGGGGAAACCAGGTGCATTGTGGGTGGCCCACTCTGATTGGCTAACACCGTGTCTCTCCTCCGCAGCCTCTTCGGGAGCCTGAGCCAGCCGGCGGCCCTGCCCCCGCCCGGCCCCGTGCCCGCCTATGGGGGTAGGTGGCTTTTGCTTTGGCCCGGGGGGGCTCTAACGCCCGTCGGCAGCCAGTAGCAATGAGCCACCTCTCCCGTGCCACCCTCTCTTCCAGCCTACGCCAACCCCTTCGCCCCGCCTGCCGCCCCGCCCGCCCGGCCCAACACCAACCCCTTCCAGCCCAACGGCACTGTTCCAGGTGAGCCCCCGCCCTGGACGCCTGGGTTCTCTCCCCGGCGCTGGGACGGGAGTGGGGTTGGTGGTTAGAGCAGGGGGGGCTGGGAGCCAGGACGCCTGGGTTCTCTCCCTGGCTCTGGGACGGGAGTGGGGGCTGGTGGGTTAGAGTGGGGGGGCTGGGTTCTCTCCCCAGCTCTGGGAGGGGATCAGGGGCTGGTGGGTCAGAGCAGGGGGGGCTGGGAGCCAGGACTCCTGGGTTCTCTGCCAGCTCGTCTCTCCCCCTGCAGGTTCCAGTTTTGATGGGTTTGCTGCAGCCCAGTTGGGGCAGCCGGTCGGGATCTCCACCAATCCCTTCATGGTGAGGACCATCCCATTCCCAGCCGGTCAGGTTGCAGTGGGGCCCTCCCGGCGTTTGGCGTCTTCCCCTGCTTTCCAGGGGGTTCTGGCTACAGCCCCACAGCGAAGCTGGAGCGCCAGGTCCCAGCATCGTTTCCCTAGGGCAGAGCCGCTCTGCTGACTCACCCAATCACCCAGATCAGATCTGTCCCATCATCCACACAGTGTGACGCCCTCCTTGCTGGTTTCTGCATTCCCCGGCCCCTGCGTCGACTGCATTCACCCATGGGCGGTGCCCCACTCCCTCTCTGTGGGGCCCGGCTGACAAGCAGTCTTGGACCTGGGGTCTGGGCTGGTTGTGGGGTACGAGTCAGGGATCCGACGGGCGTTGGTGTCTGTCTGTGTGAGCAGTTACAGCCATCCGTCTGTCTGTTGCCCCCTGTGCCCAGTCTCCCTAACCCCCCTTTGTCCCCCCAGACGGCAGCTCCGTCCCCACCCTTCGTCATCAAGCATCCAGCCACCAACCCCTTCTTATAGCGAGGTGCCCGGACGGCTGCTCTGGGCTGGAAGTGCCCATCCCCACGCACCCCCCGCGCCGGCTTCTGGCTGTGCAGCCCTGACGCCGTGGGGATGGGCTGGAACACGTGCTTTAACTACTGCAATGGCTTCTAAGGGAACCGGCCCCGAGGAGAGCAGTTCTGGGCCCAGCACCGAGGCATTCTGGGACTTCTAGTCTCGGTGGGGATTTTTCAGAAGGGCATGCTGGGAAAGTGGAGGGGGCGGGAATGTGGGTCGGGGGTTAGCTGGCTCTTAAGCGGGGTTTGGGATTCTGTTGGGCCTTGTGGTCCAGAGGGGAACCCCAGGGGAGCTGGAGGCGGGGCAGCAATGCATGCTGGGAAAGGGAGCCCTCTCTGCTTTCTCCTCCCAAGCAAGAGGAGCTGGGAGCCCTGGGGGGCTGGGAGCCCTGGGAGGCTGGGCTGTCCCCTTCTGAGCCGCTCTGACCCCACCCCGGTCTAGGCTCTGCCTGAGTGAGATTCTCCCCACCCAGACCCACTAACAGTGCAGCCCCGGCCCCTCCTCGTGGGGTGGAACCCAGGAGTCCTGGCTCCTCACTACCCCTCCCCCCTGCTGTCACCCCATCCTTGGCCAGTTGCTTCGTCGCAGCCTCCTGCATTCCAGCCCCCCTACTCCCCAGACAGGGATGGGGGAACCTGGCCCGGCCTTCAGCCCCCCTGGCTCTGCCTCACGGGCTGCTGGCCCTCGAATTACTGCCCCCCTCCCCTATTGGGGGGCTGGCCGTAGCCACTGGGCGCCCCAGATTCCAGCCTCACAACAGCATCCCCAGCATGGACTGCCCCCCTGACAGCGTGCACTCAGCGGGGAGGGGGACCCCGATCTACACCAGGCCTGCACCGAGGGCAGCCCCCCTCTGCTGCAAGCGCTGGGGAGAGAACCCAGGTGTCCTGGCTCCCAGCCGCCCCTGCTCTGACCCACCAGCCCCCACTCCCCTCCCAGAGCCGGGGACAGAACCCAGGTGTCCTGGCTCCCAGCCCCCCCTGCTCTAACCCATCAGCCCCCACTCCCCTCCCAGAGCTGGGGAGAGAACCCAGGAGTCCTGGCTCCCAGCCCCCCCTGCTGTTACCCACCAGCCCCCAGTCCCCTCCCAGAGCCGGGGAGAGATCCCAGGAGTCCTGGCTCCCAGCCCCCCCTGCTCTAACCCATCAGCCCCCACTCCCCTCCCAGAGCTGGGGAGAGAACCCAGGAGTCCTGGCTCCCAGCCCCCCTGCTCTAACCACCAGCCCCCACTCCCCTCCCAGAGCCGGGGAGAGAACCCAGGCGTCCTGGCTCCCTCCTGCCCCACCATTTGCTAATTTCTTTGTCAGTTTCCTCTCCTCTTGGGATCTTTTTCCTGCCCCTCCATCCCCAGGACGCCCCCAAATGCTGCTGCCAATGGGCATTCCCCCCCCCCGTGGGAGATCACCCCCCACTGCTGCTTTGGACCAATATCCCCTCGCTCAGCTTCACACCCCCTCCTAGTTGTGGGGGGCCGTGCTTTGTCCCCTCACCCCCCCCGGAACAAGGGGCCGTGCTGGCAGTATTTTTCTGAGAGAAAAGTGAATGATCTTTTTAATATAGAGAGATGGTTTTGGCGCTGGAAATGGTTCTCTCGAGATGGCTCTATAAAATCTATATTGGACCTTTGTGGCTGCCGTCCTCTGTGGGGGGGGACCCGAGCCCCCTGCCGGCCCTCCTGGCTGTGACTCCCAATCCAGCGGCGCCTGGCAGGCTGAGGGCGGCCCGCTAATGGGCTGGGCCCCATTTGAGACTCTGTGCGTGCGCTTGTGATTTCGCAGGCGGTTGCGCTTGTGATCATGCGCTTGTGATCTGGCATGTGCGCTTGTGATTTTGCATGCAGTGCGCTTGTGATTCAGCATGTGCACTTGTGATGTTGCGTGCAGCATGCTTGTGACCCCGTGCATGCCCTTCTGACCCTGTGTGGCCGCCTGTGATTGTGAATGCAGTGTGCTTGTGACCTCATACATGCCTGTAGTTGTGTGGCCTGCAATGAGCTTGCCTGCTAATGCGCTCGTGCGCTGTTAGGCCCCAAGAACGTGAGCACTGATGCACTCACAAGCGCGTGCAATCCTGTGCATGTGGGAGCATGCATACAAATGTCCTTGCCTCATGACAGGGTGGGCACGTGCTTAGCATCTCCCCCACTCCTACCCTTGCGTGTGTTTAGGGTCAGTCGTGCGCATGCAGCTTGCATCTCACAGGTGCTTGTGAGGGTGTGTCCTGCTGTGTCTTGTGATCCTACACAAGCGCTGCTGCAATCTTGTGCTTCTGCACCAGCCCTGCCTGCTACCACTGCACGTCGCTCGCACGTTCTCTGGTGATCCTGGCTGCTGCTCTCTCCCCTTGCACGACTCAGCGTGCACAAATGCTCTTGCCCACATGTGCCTCTGGAGGTTTGCAATGCCTCGCACGTCTCCTCCGCCCCATTTGCCCGTCACCTCTCGCAAGCTCTCCTTGTGCCTTGGCCCTCGTATACTAGTGCACTCTCACACACTTCCCCTCCCACACGCCCACTTGAGCTTTCTCTTGTGCTCTCCCAGGCCCCCTCAGCCAATCAGCACGCTTTGCACCCTGATCTCAGGCGCTCTGGCCTTATCTGAGTGATGCCAGCGGGTCCCCACTGCTTTCCCCACGGCCGCCCCTGGGCCTGACACCAGCAACCGCTCACGCGCTTGGTGGTTCATTGCACGACACCGATGCATGTGGCCACACGGGGCATTGCTGCCCTGCCTGCAGGTGGCGACAGGGCGTGTCACACAGTGCCCCCGGGTCAGGGGGCGACAGGGGATGTTTGCTCTGCCCAGCTCTCTCCCATGCGCATGGGATCACTCTCTCGTGCGACAGCCCATTCCCTGCCCCCCTGAGCCAGCCAGTCCCCGCCCTGGGGCCAGGTGGGAGCCAGCGCCCCCTAGAGGGGACAGGCCCCTGCCCCATTCCCTGCCCCCCTGAGCCAGCCAGTCCCCACCCTGGGGCCAGGTGGGAGCCAGCGCCCCCTAGAGGGGACAGGCCCCTGCCCCATTCCCTGCCCCCCTGAGCCAGCCAGTCCCTGCCCTGGGGTGGGGCAGGCACCCGCTGTGTGCAGTGGAAACAGAGGGGCACTCAGTTGCAGGCCGGGCGTGTTTACCTACAAACAGCACCAGACCCAGGTTGACAAAACAGGTCTGGGAACCAAACAGGTGCCGTGGGGCTTGGCTGGGGGGCTGGCAGCTCCGACGGCTCTGGCTGGGCCTGTGGGGACAGAGAGACGGGCTGTTCGATGTGGGGGGCACCTGCTCCCCTCCAGCCTCTGCTGCACCGGGCCCCCCCAGGCTGGGCAAGGGGCCTGCTGGGCCACCCAGCGTCACAGATACACACACACCCCTCCCCTCCCAGAGAACCCAGGAGTCCTGGCTCCCAGTCCCCCCTGCTGTACTCACCAGCCCCCACTCCCCTCCCAGAGCTGGGGAGAGAACCCAGGCGTTCGAGCTCCCAGCCCCCCGTTGCTCTAACCCACCATCCCCCCCCACCTCCTGCCCCACAGCGCCCTCTGCCCTGCCCCGCCTCCTGCCCCAACAGGGCTCCCAGCGGTGCTGTCACTCACGGGTGGGTTTGGATTCAGGCGCCCCCTGGCGGTGGGGTGGGGACGGTTCTCCCATTGGAGTCGTGGTCCCATCATAAGTGAATGGAGAGGGGCGTGGCCAAGCCGAGGGGCGTGGCCGCCAGAGCCACGCCCACCAGCATTCCAGACAGGTGGCCTGTCAAGGAGCTGCTGCGGAGACGAGGTGGGGGTTAGAGTGGGGCAGTGCAGTGCCCCTGCCCCACAAATCCCCTGCCTTGCCCCACAGCACCTCCTCCTCCACCCTGCCTGCAGCCCCCCCTGCCCCACAGCGCCCTCTGCCCTGCCTCCTGCCCCGCCTCCTGCCCCACAGTGTCCTCTGCCCCACCCCCTATCCCACAGCAACCCCTACCTCACAGCCCCCTGCCCTGCCCCACAGCACCCTCTGCCCTGCCTCCTGCCCCGCCGTGACCCCTGCCCCGCCTCCTGCCCCACAGTGTCCTCTGCCCCACCCCCTATCCCACAGCAACCCCTACCTCACAGCCCCCTGCCCTGCCCCACAGCACCCTCTGCCCTGCCTCCTGCCCCGCCGTGACCCCTGCCCCGCCTCCTGCCCCACAGTGTCCTCTACCCCACCCCCTATCCCACAGCAACCCCTACCTCACAGCCCCCTGCCCTGCCCCACAGCACCCTCTGCCCTGCCTCCTGCCCCACAGCACCGCCTCCCCCACCCTGCCTGCAGCTCCCCCTGCCCCACAGCGCCCTCTGCCCTGCCCCCTGCCCCTCCGTGACCCCTGCCCTGCCTTCTGCCCCACAGTGTCCTCTGCCCCACCCCATCCCACAGCAACCCCTACCCTGCCCACAGCTCCCCCTGCCTTGCCCCACAGCGCCCCCTGCCCCGCACCCTGCCCCACAGCACCTCCTCCCCCACCCCCTGCCCTGCCCCACAGCGCCCTCTGCCCCACCCCCTGCTGAACCCTCCATCCTGCTCTTTGCCCCATGGCGCCCCCTAGCGCCCACCTGGGGTACAGGAGGGTCACGGTGAAGCACTCAGCCAGGCAGAGCCATTTGGTGGTTATGGTGACGCTGCCCAAGGTTACTATGGTGACAGGCGCTAGGAGACCCTCCATGGCTTCCAGAGAGAAGATGACCCCTGCAAAAGGGGGAGGGTGGGACGGATCGGATAGGTAAAGCAGGACGCCTGGGTTCTCTCCCCGGCTCTGGGAGGGGAGTGGGGGCTGGTGGGTTAGAGCGGGGGGGGGGGCTGGGAGCCAGGACTCCTGGGTTCTCTCCCTGGCTCTGGGAGGGGAGCGGGGGCTGGTGGGTTAGAGCGGGGGGGGGCTGGGAGCCAGGACTCCTGGGTTCTCTCCCCGGCTCTGGGAGGGGAGTGGGGGCTGGTGGGTTAGAGCGGGGGGGGGGGGCTGGGAGCCAGGACTCCTGGGTCCCATCCCAGCTGGGTCTAGGCTCCCTACCTGAGAAGCCCACGGCGCAGTGTTCCCAGCGCCAGGGATCTCGCAGGACGGCCGCCAGCCCCGCGTTCAGCCCGAGATGGACCAGCCCCCCCAGCAGCGTCATGCCCCCCAGGATCCAGCCCGCTCGCGCGCTGCCCACCCTCCCCTCCAGCCCTGCCCCCAGCCACAGTAGTGCCCCCATGTTCAGCCCCAGGTGGCCCCATCCCAGGTGGTGGAAGGGAGCCAGCAGGAGGCGCTGCCACTCGCCCAGAGCCCAGACCCCCTGCACGCTGAGGCAGGTCTTTTCGGGGGACCCCAGGGGGCGAAGGTAGAGCCCCACATTCAGGGCCACTAGGAGGAGGGTGGCGAGGGGCGGCCTGGCTGCAGACATGCCCTCTGGGGGGCTGCCAGGCTGCAGGGTGTAAGGGGGGTCCTTGGGGCTGGGGGGAGCAGGAAAGTAGCATTGGGGGCAGTGCTGGGGGGCAGAGAGAGGCTCACCAGTGGGGGGGGCAGTGGTGCCAGGGCAGAGCCCTTGTGAGGTCACCGCTGATGTCTGGGGGGGGGTGTCAGGGGATTGTGGGAAGGGGAGGGGGTGGCTCCGGGAATACGTCGCCCTGAATTGTTTATCTCGCTGGGAGCTAAGAATAAATCTCATTCTGGGAAACCGGCGTCAAGACCTGCCGTGAACCCGGAGAGCCGGGGCCGGGCGGGACTCGGGGCTGGGCTAGCAGGGATTCCAGGTCGGGAGTGAGGGGCACCAGCAGAGCGGGGGGGGGGCAGGGCTGGGCTGGCAGGGGCTGCGGGTCGGGAGTGACGGGCACCGGCAGAGCTGCGGGGGCCCAGGGCTGGGCTGGCAGGGGCTGCGGGTCGGGAGTGAGGGGCACCGGCAGAGCTGGGGGGGGCAGGGCTGGGCTGGCGGTGGCTGTGGGTCGGGAGTGAGGGGCACCGGTAGAGCTGGGGGGGGCAGGGCTGGGCTAGCAGGGGCTGCGGGTCGGGAGTGAGGGGCACCGGTAGAGCTGGGGGGCCCAGGGCTGGGCTAGCGGGGGCTGCGGGTCGGGAGTGAGGGGCACCGGCAGAGCTGGGGGGGGGCAGGGCTGGGCTGGCAGGGGCTGCGGGTCGGGAGTGAGGGGCACCGGCAGAGCTGGGGGGGGCAGGGTTGGCAGGGGGCTGCAGGTCAGGAGTGAGGGGCACTGGCAGGGCTGAGGGGGCAGGGCTGGGCTGGCAGGGGGCTGCGGGTTGGGAGTGAGGGGCACTGGCACCTGCTTTAGGATTCCAGCCCCCCTCCCCCATGACCTCCACGGCTGTTTACGGCTGGTTCAAGGACTTGGTGGCCGATGGCTATCGGGGCGGCTCACGCGACCCAGCCAGGCTCAGCCCATCCCATCTGGGCTGCGTTATTTACTATAAACAATTCCCCGCCGGCCCTCCCGCTGCACGGAGCCCCATGGGTGCCCCTCACTTCCGACCCGCAGCCCCCAGCTCTGCCGGTGCCCCTCACTCCTGACCCGCAGCCCCTGGGAGGCCGGCTTGCCAGCTTGGCTGGGCTCAGGTCACCATTGCTGACCCTCAGGCCCTTAAATTGCACCTTGACACCAAGGACTGTTAGACTCTGGAGAGCTGAGATAAGGGGTTCAGGGAATCTGGTGCAATAGATACACAGACACACCCGCCCCCAACCCCCATCCCCGCACCGGGGAGGGGGCCTGAAGAAACACATGGCCTGTCCCTGACTGGGGATGGGAGTGAGGGGCACTGGCAGGGCTGGGGGGGCAGGGCCGGGCTGGCAGGGGCTGCGGGTCGGGAGTGAGGGGCACCGGCAGAGCTGGGGGTGGGGGGGCAGGGCCGGGCTGGCAGGGGCTGCGGGTCGGGAGTGAGCGGCACCGGCAGAGCTGGGAGGGGGGCGGGCTGGCAGGGGCTGCGGGTCGGGAGTGAGGGGCACCGGCGGAGTGGCAGGCGGGGGCTGGGTTTATGTCTCCGTCGTGTACTCATGGCTGCTCAGTCACCCCCCCCCCCACGCACACGGTGACCACACTCAGTGCCCCCCCAACACCCCATAGACAGCAGGGGACCCCGTGCAGTGGGGAGACACACACACACCCCGGGCACCTGGGCCCTGGGAGGAGGTTGTGGGGGGGGCGTGAGAGAGAGTGGGCAGCAGGGAGGAAGGTGTTAAAGGGGGGAGGGAGCCCCAGGGCCGCAGCTGATTGGATGAGGGATGGCTACATTCCTCCGTCAGAGCCCAACACTACCTCCCCATTGGCCGAGGCGCCAGACACCAGAACCGCATGGCTGGGTCCCAGGAACGGGAGGGGAACCCCTCGCCCGGCGCTGAGATGCAGCCACCTCTGGGGCGGGGCGGCTGGTTACACGGGGACCCCTCGCCCGGCGCTGAGATGCAGCCACCTCTGGGGCGGGGCGGCTGGTTACCCGGGGACCCCTCGCCCGGCGCTGAGATGCGCCCACCTCTGGGGCGGGGCGGCCGGTTACACGGGGACCCCTCGCCCGGCGCAGAGATGCGCCCACCTCTGGGGCGGGGCGGCCGGTTACACGGGGACCCCTCGCCCGGCGCAGAGATGCAGCCACCTCTGGGGCGGGGCGGCCGGTTACCCAGGGACCTCTCGCCCGGCGCTGAGATGCACCCACCTCTGGGGCGGGGCGGCCGGTTACCCAGGGATCTCTCGCCCGGCGCTGAGATGCACCCACCTCTGGGGCGGGGCGGCCGGTTACCCAGGGATCTCTCGCCCGGCGCTGAGATGCGCCCACCTCTGGGGCAGGGCAGCTGGTTACACGGGGACCCCTTGCCCAGCGCTGAGATGCGCCCACCTCTGGGTCGGGGCGGCCGGTTCCCCAGGGACCCCTCGTCCGGCCCTGAGACGCAGTCACCTATGGGGTGGGGCGGCCGGTTACCCAGGGACCCCTCGCCCGGCGCTGAGATGCGCCCACCTCTGGGGCGGGGCGGCCGGTTACCCAGGGACCCCTCGCCCGGCGCTGAGATGCGCCCACCTCTGGGGCGGGGCGGCCGGTTACACGGGGACCCCTCGCCCGGCGCAGAGATGCAGCCACCTCTGGGGCGGGGCGGCCGGTTACCCAGGGACCTCTCGCCCGGCGCTGAGATGCACCCACCTCTGGGGCGGGGCGGCCGGTTACCCAGGGATCTCTCGCCCGGCGCTGAGATGCACCCACCTCTGGGGCGGGGCGGCCGGTTACCCAGGGATCTCTCGCCCGGCGCTGAGATGCGCCCACCTCTGGGGCAGGGCAGCTGGTTACACGGGGACCCCTTGCCCAGCGCTGAGATGTGCCCACCTCTGGGTCGGGGCGGCCGGTTCCCCAGGGACCCCTCGTCCGGCCCTGAGACGCAGTCACCTATGGGGTGGGGCGGCCGGTTACCCAGGGACCCCTCGCCCGGCGCTGAGATGCGCCCACCTCTGGGGCGGGGCGGCCGGTTACTCAGGGACCCCTCGCCCGGCGCTGAGATGCAGCCACCTCTGGGGCCGGGAGGCCGGTTACCCCCTTCGTGAAGGAGACGCAGGACCCGAGGGGTTGGGGGAGGGGGTGGGCAGCAGCTCCCCCTCTTTTGCTGGCCCTTTAAATCCCCCTCCCTCCCCCCGCGCCTGCAGAGCCATCAATCAGGTCCAGCAGCCGCCTCATGGCAGCGGGTGTTTGCCCGGAGCGGCGGGGGCGGGGCCGGGCTGGGGGGTGTCTCCGGGCTCCCCGGGAGAGCCGGGGCCGGGCCGGGGCCGGGGCTGGGCGGAGAAGAGACCCGCAGCCCCGGGCGCATTTGCTCCCTTTGCACTGTGCCGCGCTCGGGGCTCGCAGCTCGGCCTGGCTCGCCTGTGGGGGGGTTAGCGCAGCCCCCCCCCCCGACACTCCTGACCTGGGAGGTGATCGCACCGAGGGGCCCCCTGGGTTCTGCGCCCGCTCCACCTGCTTCTGCACGGGGGGGAAAATCCACTTGTGTGGAGGGTCCCCCCCCCTTTGCCTTTTCTGCAAGTCCTCCAAGAACCCCCCCTCCGCGTTAACTTGTCCCCCCCCCGCTTCTTGCTACATCAATCTCCGGCTCGGGGGCCAGCGCCAGCAGCCTCCCTGCAAAGTAGCTTGTTTTCGGTGGCTTTTCGTGGGGGTTTCTCCACCGGGCCCGTGGCTTTGTGCCGAGAAAGCCCCTCGCTCGAGTTTTTTCCGTTCCTCGTTTGCGTGGAAAGTGAGACGCCCGTCCCGCTTCTGTGCAAAAGTGTTAAGAATCGTGCGGTCGCCTTGCGCTGCTGTTTGCAACCGGGAGATCCCAGGCGGCCTCCGTGTTCGGGGGCGAGGCGCCGATCCAAACTTTTGCGGGCGAAACCAGGCCGAGAGCGGAGCGATCTTTCGGCTGCAAAAAGCAACGTTGCTCCTTTCTCCTATTTTTCCAAGTCCTGTCCCCCCCCGCCCCCTTCGCTGGCTTCCAGTTTTGCGCCAGAAAACCGCATGGAAAAAAAAAACTTGGCTGATTTATTTCGCTTCTCTTCATGTGACTTCTATTAAAATCAAACCCGGAGCCGATTGCAAAAGAAGAAATTCGTGTCCTAGTGCAAACAAGGCTGCAGCTGGCCAGCGAGGGCCTACGCGGCTGCACCTCTGCAAAGATTGGTTTTTTGCAGCCGTTTGAGATTGCAAAGGGACTTTTGTTTGCACGCTGCTGTGGCTTGTGCAAAATTGGCTCCGGCATGGCGAGGCGAATTTGGCTGCAAACTGACCGCCCGTGAAATCACGGCGAAGCGGGGCCAGGCTGCCCGGCGCTCGGCACGGGCTTTGGACACATGCGGGACGCAAGAGAAGCCAGCGGCGAGTTTGCAACGGCGCCTCCCTTCGATGCTCCTGGGTCTCCGGCAGGCCCAATCCAGGGGGCGAAGGCACTAAACCTCTGCCCCCCGGAAGGGAGTCCTGGTGCTGTTGCAAAAACTTGGGGGAGGCGCCCTTGAAAGACAGGAGGTTGCAAAACTGGAGAGGAATGAACTCCTGGGAAGGAGATGATCCGGGCGCAGAGGGGGCGTGAAACGCTGGGCACCCCCGAAGCTCGGTACCCCGAAAGAGGTAGTTGTGAAAAGGGTGTGTGTGTGAATTGCCCCCCCCCCAAAGAGGACAGGTGTAGCGACAAACCCTAGGCACCCCCAAAGCTCTGCCCCCCGAAGCAGGCCGGATGTGGTGGCGTTGCAAACAGGGCGCGGGGGGCATGCCTTAACTCTCCTGTTCCCCTGAGTTGGCGCACCATGGAGGAGGCGGCCGGTGAGGGCGACCCGCCCGTGGCCGACGTCCGTCTGTGCGGGCACCTGCGGAAGCAGAAGTCCCAGCGGCGCCGGTTTTTCGTGCTGCGGGCGCCCAGCGAGCGGGGACCGGCCCGCCTGGAGTACTACGAGAGCGAGAAGAAATTCAGGGCTGGCGGCACCCGCCCCAAACGCAGCTTCCCCCTGGCCAGCGCCCTGAACATCAACAAGCGGGCGGACGCCCGGCACCGGCACCTCATCGTGCTGTATGGCCGGGATGGCACCTTCGGGGTGGCGGCCGAGAGCCCAGAGGAGCAGGAGGCCTGGTACTGCGCCATGACAGAGCTGCGCGCCAAGGGTGAGGGCAGGCGGGGGGGCCACCGACCTGGCAAAGGGAGGCTGGTGCGTGGGCAGCGGTACGGGGGAGTGACTGAAAAATACAATTGGGCAGCCCACAGCTGGGGAGAGAATCCAGGAGTCCTGTCTCCCAGGCCCCCATCCTCTAACCCACCAGCCCCCACTCCCCTCCCAGAGCTGAGGAAAGAACCCAGGAGTCAGGCTCCCAGCCCCCCTGCTCTAACCCACCAGCCCCCACTCCCCTCCCAGAGCCGGGGAGAGAACCCAGGAGTCCGGGCTCCCAGCCCCCTCTGCTCTAACCCACCAGCCCCCATTCCCCTCCCAGAGCCGGGGAGAGAACCCAGGAGTCCTGGCTCCCACCCCCCACTGTTCTAATTACCAGCCCCCACTCCCCTCCCAGAGCTGGGGAGAGAACCCAGGAGTCCTGGCTCCCAGCCCCCCTGCTCTAACCACCAGCCCCCACTCCCCTCCCAGAGCCAGGGAGAGAACCCAGGAGTCCTGGCTCCCACCCCCCACTGTTCTAATTACCAGCCCCCACTCCCCTCCCAGAGCTGGGGAGAGAACCCAGGAGTCCTGGCTCCCAGCCCCCCTGCTCTAACCACCAGCCCCCACTCCCCTCCCAGAGCCGGGGAGAGAACCCAGGAGTCCTGGCTCCCAGCCCCCCGCTCTCTCCCCGGCTCTGGGAGGGGAGTGGGGGCTGGTGGGTCAGAGCACGGGGGGCAGGGAGCCAGGACTCCTGGGTTCTCTCCCCGATTCCAGGAGTGGGGTGGGCTCTGGGTTCTATTTCCGAAATCTCATATGGGCAAAGTCCAGCCCCAGAAGAGGCAGGATGGGGGTGGATAAAAGCCCTGATCCGGTTCCAGGCGCCAGCCGAGGAATTGGGCCAATCTGTCCCGTTTTGTCCCAGGGCCCAGCGTGGCCGAGCGCCCGGACAATTCACCCAGGGCAGGCAGCAAACTTTGCCCTGGAACAGCCAGTGCCATATGCAATAGAGACCAACACTACTACAGGGACCTGGCCCGGACTCCTGGGTTCTCTCCCCGGCTCTGGGAGGGAAGCGGGGGCTGGTGGGTTAGAGCGGGGGGGCTGGGAGCCAGGACTCCTGGGTTCTCTCCCTGCGCCCAGCAGGGGAATATTCCAGGAAATATTAAGTATATTAAATATTCAATTCTGTTTCCAGCTATCGAAATTACCTCTCCCCGCCCCCCGGCCATTTCCCACCATAGCTGTTTCCCCCCTCCCCTGGGTCCCCATGGAAACAGTCAGTCACCAGGGTGACGTGGGTGGTTGCCACGGCACTGGGATCTTTGGGTCTGTTTATTCCTTGGTCCTGTTCTCCCACCTGTTCCCCCCCTCCACCCTGCTTCCCGGTCACCTGCCCTGTGCCCATATCCAGCCACTGCCACAGCTCAACACGGGGCCCTGTGTGACTGGCTGCCCCGCCCCAGAGGTGGGCACATCTCAGCACCGGGTGAGGGGTCCCTGGGTAACCAGCCACCCCGCCCCAGAGGTGGCTGCATCTCAGCGCCGGGCGAGGGGTCCCTGGGTAACCGGCCGCCCCGCCCCAGAGGTGGGCGCGTCTCAGCGCCGGGCGAGGGGTCCCTGGGTAACCGGCCGCCCCGCCCCAGAGGTGGCTGCGGCTCAGCGCCGGGCGAGGGGTCCCTGGGGAACCGGCCGCCCCGCCCCAGAGGTGGGCGCGTCTCAGCGCCGGGCGAGGGGTCCCTGGGGAACCGGCCGCCCCGCCCCAGAGGTGGGCGCGTCTCAGCGCCGGGCGAGGGGTCCCTGGGGAACCTGTCTCCCACCGAGTGCCATCTCTGCCCCCTCCGCAGAGCCAGCCGCATTCCCCACCTGGTTTAACCCTCTCCTCCCCTTCCCGCAGGCCTGTCGCAGCCGGGGAGCGGGGCGGCGTGGCCCTTCCGGGAGGTCTGGCAGGTGACCCTGCGCCCCAAGGGGCTGGGGCAGGCCAGGAACCTGGCGGGCGTGCAGCGGCTGTGCCTGGCGGAGAGCACGGTGGAGCTGGTGCAGCTCGGCGCCCCGGCCCCCTGCCTGCTGCTGCAGCTGCCGAGTGTCCGGCGCTGCGGGCATTCGGAGAACTACTTCTTCCTGGAGGTGGGGCGCTCGGCCGCCACGGGCCCCGGCGAGCTGTGGATGCAGGTGGAGGACCTGGTGGTGGCCCGGCACATCCACGAAACCATCCTGGAGGCCATGAAGCGTCTGAGTGAGGAGTGCCGGGTGCGAGGCCGCGGCCAGGCCTCCGCCCCCATCTCGGTGCCGGCCCGGCGCCTGCCCCCTGCCCAGCTGCCGGGCTCCGGGCGCCGCCTGCCCGATGGGGACTACGCCCTGGCGTCGTCGGACGAGGGCGGATCCTCCAGCCCCGGAGAGGGGCGCCCGACTGGCAGCCCAGAGCCGGCAGGCTCCCCGGAGGGGCGGGCGCCCAGCTGCAAGCGGCCGTCGCTGCCCCCCTTGGCGCTGGGCAGAGGCGCCGGGCGGAGGAAGCCAGGGTGGTGCCCAGAGTCCGGCTACATGGCCATGCTGCCCGGGGCAGCCCTGCCGGGCGCGGGGCAGCCAGATTACGTGCCCATGAGCCCCAGCGGCGGCTCTCCGCCCCGGGGCGAAGCCGCCGGCTACATGCTCATGTCCCCCAGCGGGAGCTGGGCGCCCGAGTACGTGAACATGTCCCCGCTGTGGCGCTCGGCCAGCAGCACCCCCCTGCGCCGCAGCCCCCTCTCCGGCGCCCCCGGGGAGGACCCCTGCCCCTTCCGCTCCCTGCCGCGCACCTACAAGCACGGGGCCCAGCTGGCCGTGCCCGGGCACCTCTCCTCCTGCTCCTCCTCCACCAGCAGTGAGAGCTTGGAGGAGCCAGTGTCCCTGAGCCCCGGGGAGTACGTCAGCATCGAATACCGGCCCGGCCCGGGCCAGCCGGCGAGGGCGGAGCCCAGCAGGCGGCGCTGCAGGGAGCGGGCCATCCCCGCCTGGGAGGAGCCGGGACTCAACTACATTGCCCTGGACCTGGCCCGGGGAGGAGGCGGCCCGGATGGGAGCCCCCGGGCGGCCGGCGGCCCCAGCCCCCAGGCCTACGCCAGCATCGACTTCCACCGCTCCCAGGAGCTGCAGGGACGACGGGGCGGAAGGGACGGGCCAGGTACGGGGCGGATCTGGGGGTCACGGGGTCAGGGGGATGCAGGTTCGGGGCGGGGGGCTGTGGTCATGGTTTTCCAAAGAGCTTCTTTTTGCAGGGTAGCCAGAAACCTTCCCCTTTGTTTACTAACATCCGCAAGGTGTTTGTTTTGTAACCTACCCTACAAAAATACCCACTGCTTGTAAACAGCGCTCGAAAGTCTGGCAAGAGCTGGCGGGGGGAGGTTGAGGGCTACCCTACATAAACACAGAGTGGGGCTGGGACTGCGGATGGTGGCTTCTCAACACCCCAAGGGTTTGCGGGGACTCTACAAAAACAAAGGCTTTGTAAACACAGTGGAAATGTGTTCACGGCGGTTTCAAAAGCCCCATGGCTTTAAGCTGCCCTTAGGGGGCCTGTAGCTGCCTTGTTTCTTTACCAAAAAGACTTGGGGTTGGGGTTTGTCCCCCATCTTCCAGGGCCAACTCAGCTGTTTCTGTGCCGTCGGCGAAGGCAGAACCTCCTGGCGCTTGCTTTAACTGCCTTCCCGGGGTGTATGGTCCCCTTTAGAAACCGCCTTTTCTTGCTTTGGCTAAGGGTTTCTCCCCTGTGGAGACAGCTGTGGGGGGGTCCCCTATTAGAAACCGTTTTTTTTTTTTAAATTGGCCGGGGGTCCCCTTTAGAAACTGCTGCAGTTCTCCCCCTTAAAAACTATTTTTTTGGAGGCCAGGGATTTTCCCTTTTAGAAACTGCCTTTCTGGGGACGGGGGAAAGATTTTCCCCTTCAAAATGCAGGTGTTTATTTTAACTATGAACGGTGGGGGAAGGTTAGAAGCAGGCTTTGTTTCCTGAGCAATATCCATTCTAGAAACTGCCTCTTTTTTTGTGCGGGTCACCCCTTAGAAACCGTCTCTTTGGGGGGTTTTGGCGTGTCGCTGCCCCTCGCCAGTGGGCATGTGAATCGTTCCCCGAATAATTTGATACGTACTCACACCACTGTTGGGGCTTTGCACTCGAAACGGACTCTTCTTACTGTACATGGAGATGTTCCCCCTTAGAAACCGCTATTTTTCTGTGGGATTCCCTCGAAGTGCTCCCCCTGCCCCCCCCATCCAACATTGCCCGCCGGTTCTAGGCCTGCTTCCTTCACTCTGAACGAAGGAAAGAAAACGGAGAGAAACTGGCTGGAAAGGTTTATTATTTCCCCTTTTCTTTTCCAGCTGTTTTGTTCCTTTCTTCCTGCCTGGCGAGGGGTCCCTGGCTAACCAGCTGCCCCAGAGGTGGGCGCATCTCAGCACCGGGTGAGGGGTCCCTGGGTAACTGGCCACCCCGCCCCAGAGGTGGCTGCATCTCAGCACCGGGCAAGGGGTCCCTGGGTAACCAGCCGCCCTGCCCCAGAGGTGGCCACATCTCAGTGCCAGGCGAGGGGTCCCTGGGTAACCAGCCGCCCCGCCCCAGAGGTGGCCACATCTCAGTGCCAGGCGAGGGGTCCCCATGTAACCAGCCGCCCCACCCCAGAAGTGGCTGCAACCAGGGGCATTAATACAGGATCAATCCTTTCTCGACTCTCCCTTTCAGAGTGCTGACCCCTTTGCAGTCCGTGCAGCCTGGTGACTTCGGGGCTCCCCTGGCTCGGGACCAACGCTCCACCCCAGAGCTGGTCGCATTGGAACGCCTGCCACCTGATACCTCCGCAGACGACGCACGTCGGTTTCCTCCCGATGGACCGTGAACCCCTTTAAGTGCCTTTGTTTTTGTGGTGCACCTCTCGGGGGTGTGTGTGTGTGGAGAACAAGCCAAAGACAGACTCACGTTTTGGGGGGGGGGGGGGGGGCTGGTGCCTTGCGCTCCGGATGTCTTTTGGATCTGCTGGGGGGACACCGCTTAACCTGACCATGGGCTTGAGGTTTCAAGGTCACTCCCAGCTTTGGGGATCCCTCTGCACCGAAGCCAATTCTTTACTCCTCTTTTTTTGGGGGGGCATCTCCCCAGCTTCCCACCCCTTGGGATGGAGACTTTTCAGGGGGTTGATTCCTTATTTGCAGGGTTCACCCCCCTCTGCGTTGGGGTCACCCCTTTGACCCCATTAACCCTCTGGTGCCTTCATGCCCCCCGCCTGCCTGTTTTTGGGGTACGCCCCAAAGGCTTCCCCCATCTGCACACTGTCTTTTGTTCTCCCTGCCCCAGCATTGGGGGGAATATTTTGCCCTCTCGCATATCCAAAATGCACCCTGCAGATGGGGCGTTGTGGGTGGGCCCCTGCTGCCCCCCCACACCGGTCTTAGGTTTGACACCTTTCGCGAGGAGAATTTGGGGTTCACGCTGTGCTTCTGAATTGCACATGGTTAGGTTTTTTTGCACAAGCTTTAAAACGTTTAGTTTGAAACCACATAATTTATAGCTGCGGCTCTGGGGCCTTAAATCCACCTGCCCTTCGTCGGGATCCTACCGAGCCGCTTCCTCACTCCCGGCTTTGGCCAGCTGAGCTCGCCGGGAAGGGAGTTTTTAAATCCCCTCTCGGAAGGTTTCAGGGCCGGGCCGGGCGTTCGCTTTGCGGGATTTAGCGCTTGTTTGCAGAATCGGGAGTTCGATTTTGCGGGTCCCTCGTTTGCAAGATTGGAGCTGCAGGAATTGGATGTTTTTTTGGTTATAATAAAGCCTTTCTATTGCAGTTTGTGTCAAATGGGCTTTATGGGAAAAGTGGGTATGGACAAAATTTGAAATAGACTGGGAGTTCATTTTCTGGGATCTCCTCTGCCCTTGTCAAGGGAGATCCACCCAGATCGTTTAAACGCGACACAATCCACCTGCAAGCCTGGACCTGGGGCTACACCCAGAGCGTTGGGGAGCCAATCGTGCTCCAAAAGGCCCCCCTCGTTTCTGGGGCTGGAGATTTGCAAAATGATTCTCAGCGGTCGGGAGCTCAGTTTCTCGCCCCTCCTCGACGTGATTTACGGCCTTGCGACAATGTCTTCGACCCAAAAACCTTTCTCAAATGAAGAGGCATTGCAAAGCTTGTTTGAGCCGCTTGGGCTGTTTGCAAATACGTTCTCCAAAAAAGAATAAGGGGATTTAGAAGCACGGCTGGAACGGCTGCAACTTGGCGAACCCAGTTTGATTTGTTTGTTGTTGGAATAAAAGTAAAAGAACTTTGCCCGACGTTTCGTAATGCGGTGGCTGCTCAGGTTCTGCATTCAGGGCTTCAGTCAAAATCATTTTGCAGCTCGGCCTCATCTGCAAATGAAAATTCCCTCAGCGGTTGCAACGACAACAAAATAATTGTCCTCAAGTGCATCTGTGCAGGGCGGATTGACTTGACATTCGCAGCCGATCCTGGCATTTCCAACGGCTGCGTTTGGGGTTTCTTCCGCAGTGAAGGGCGTGAGAGCCACGTAGCGAATCCAGGGGAAGCGAGATTGCCGAACGAAAACCTTCCCAATTAGTGAGGTTTGCAAAGAGCTTTGAAGTTTTCAACCCAAGAACGCCAGCAAATCCATTTCCTTTAAGAAATCCCCAGGTCCCGCCGCTGGACTTCTTCGTTTCAAACGCCCCCCTGGGCTTTTCCAGGGGCGGAGATCGGGCTGGCCGAGGCCCTGCGCAGCAGTCACTTCAGCAAAGTCGGTTGTCAGCTCTAGCAAGGGGCCAGGCTGCGGCGTTGAGGAACGCCGACGGTCGGGGGTTTTGGCGGATTGCAAACCTGCTTTGATCCAGCGGGGCCTTTGGCAGGGCCGGGCAATGGGGTGGCTGTTCTGAGGTGGGAGGGGGTGGGGTGCCCACTTGGGGGGGTTCTTGCTCCCTGTTGGTGCTGTGTGGAACCCCCACAATCAGAGAGGCGCGCGATCGCCCCCTGCTGGGAGCCACCCAGGAGGTCGGGGCTGGTTTAAGTGTTGCCATTTTGGTAGGGCCTACAGAATTAGGCACCAGTTACAGCCCCCCCAACCCCACGTGCACTTTGCAGACCCTCCCCCCCCGTCTCCTGTGCCTGCTGGTGGGGGTGGGAGAGATGTGACTAAGTGGGGGGTTTTCTTGTTTTCGGTGGGGTTTCAATGGTTTGCATGCGGAGGGGGTGGGACTCAGTTTCCCTGGGTGTTACTGGTTTAACGAGGGGAGGGGAGAGGGAGTGTGTTTTGCAGAGGACCGGAGAGAGGACGTGGGGACCCAGCCGCTGGCCGGGAGGATGGATACCCCAGCGACCGGTGACCTGGTGACCCGGAGGTCCAGCTGAGGAGATGCAGCTGGTTCTGGCCAGTGGGCGGACAATGGGCTGCAGAGTGAGGACCCAGTGACCCAACCAACCGGTTCCAGCCAGAGGACAGAAGCGAGGAGAGGAGGCTCCGATTTACGACCCTGTTTCCCTGGAGAGAAGACAATGGACAGAGGCGGGGTCTGGGGCCGGGGATCTCAGATGCCCAGCTGGGAAGCAGGGGGGCTCGGGGCTGGAGAGGGGGAGCAGGCAGAGCCCACCTGGATGCAGAGAGACTGGGATGTGCTGTGGTGAGGGAGGCCAGGCCTGAGGCCCTGAGAGTTTCCAGTGTTGTGTTCAATTCTCAATAAACCCTCCTGTTTTACGCTGGCTGAGAGTCACTCCGGTCTAGAGAACAGGGTTGCATCAACCCCTTTGGGGGTGGAGGCCCCGGGGGGCCAGAGTGAGTGGACTCCCTGAGGGGGCCCACGGCAGAGACAGACGTGCTAAGGCTCAGAGAGGTGTGGCTCCAGGAGGTGGAGGGGCCGGACCCCGAGAGAGAGTGGACCCCCGAGAAGGGCTGTCGCACTGTAAGGGGCACCCCCCACGGACCGCACGGGGCCAAGAGTGGGCACGATCTGGGAGTCCGTGACAACGTGGTGTCAGCAGTGGGATGTTTCGTGGATGCACCCTGTAGATGTGGGCTGCGGGCGCAGGCGCTTTGCAGTGAGTGGCTGCCAGCGATAGAACGAGGGTATTGAACGGAACCAGCCTGGACATGGCCTAGAATCAGCTCCGTAAGAGCGACCTGGCCCGTCTCTGCAGGGAGAGGGGGCTGAGCGTGGGGAGGCTCACTAAGGAGCGGCTGACTGCTCAGCTGGTAGAGAATGACCCGTCTGAGGTGCAGGCTCCAGACCCCAGGGGGGCTCCCGGGGTGCCCGGAGAGCCGGGGAGTAGCCATGGGGGCAGTCTGTGTAGTGACCGGGAGTGGGTCAGACCTGACTCCCCAGTCAGTACAGGGAGACCCCAGTCAGGTTCCTCCCTAGAGGAGCTGCGGAGATTGGAGCTGCAGCTGGAAGCGAAGGAGCTGGAGCAGGAGGAGCGGAGGCTGGTGGACAGAGAGAGAGAACGAGCGGACCGTGTAGAGCAGCGGAAGCACGAGTTGGAGATGGACGAGAGATGGGCCAAGAGGGCCTGCCAGGGGGTAAGTGGGGGAGGGCCCCGAGACGCCACTGGTGTGGGGAATCTAGACACCAAACTGCTGCCCTAGTTCGAGGCGGGGGGGACATCGATGCCGACCTCACAGCCTTTGAGAAGGCCTGTGAACTGAACCAGATTGACCCCGCAGACAGGCTCCGCTGTCTGCCCCCCGGCTGGGTCCCAAAGCCATACAGGCGTTCAGCCAAATGGATGGTGTTGAGACGGGGGACTACGACCTGTTCAAACAGGCTTTGCTGCTGAAGTTTGAACTGACCCCCGAGGCGTACAGGAAACGATTCCGGGGTGTGCGCAAGACCTCAGGTGTCTCTTACAAGGAGGTCACCAACCTGCTGGGGGAATATCTCCGCAAGTGGGGGAAGAGCTCAGGGGCCACTACCGCAGAGGACGTGTATAACTTGGTGGGGTTGGAGCAACTGTAGGACATCTGCCCTCCGGACCTTAAGCTGTGGCTAATGGACCGGAAGCCCAAAGACGTGCGCAGTGCAGGGGCGCTGGCAGATGAGTTCATGGACAGTTGATTGGGGGTAGGGGGGAGACCCACATCAGGGACTCATAACAGGAGTCACCCAGAGACTTCTCAAAGGTGGGACTCCAGGAACCCCGACTCGGGGGTGCCCAGGACTGCTGGGGTGGGGCGACCCCCCCTCATGGGACTTGAGGGACCTGAAATTTAATTACTGTGGCCAAAAGGGGCACAAGGTGGCCCAGTGCCTGAAGATGAAGGAAATGGCAGCCAAGCAGAACCCACGGGGTGTTAACTGGGTGGAAGCCCACCGAGAGGGGGCACCGCCGGGCCCAGGGGCTGCAGTCGAGAGGGCCGTGCCAGGGGGAGGGGACCGCCAGGCCGGGTCAGCAGGGGAAGGTGAGGCCCCAGGTCCAGAGGACCCGTACCCCATCCGCCGGGTGAGCGTGGGACAGGCCCCGGGGGACACTCGCCACATCATCCCCATTGAGGTGGGGGAATGACGCATCCAGGGGTTCTGGGACATGGGTGCAGAGGTGACGCTGGCGTGGTCCGAGGGGGTGGACCCAGACCAGCTAGTGCCCAATGCCTACCTGACCCTGAGGGGAGTGTTTGGGCCCCCCGTCAAGGTGCCTGTAGCGAGGATACACCTGAAATGGGGGGCTAAGGAGGGACCCAAAGAGGCGGGGTGCATGACCACCTGCCCACTGAGGTGCTAATGGGTAATGACTTGGAGAACTGGCCGGATGGCACTCATAGCGCCGTGGTCCTTACCCGGAGCCAGAGCCAGCGAGGGGCGCGGGACCTCCCGAGGGGGGGCTGAAGCGCCGAGGGTAGGGCTCGACAGGGCTGGGTTGGAGCCCCATCCCAGGGTGGGGAAACTGAGGCGCCACCAGCCAGGGCTGTAGCCTCAGACCCAGCAGCTGAATTCCAAATGGAGCTGCAGGTGGATCCCTCGCTGGAGAAACTGAGGGCCCTGGCTGGCCACGACAGTGCAGGGTCCCAGGGGGAGGACTGCCGGGAGCGATTCCTGTGGGAGAGGGGATTCCTGTACCGGGAATGGACTGGTTCAGGGCGAACTGAATCTTGGAAAGTCAGGAGGCAGCTGGTGGTTCCCCAGAGGTACCACCGCAAACTGTTGTTCTTGGCCCACGATATCCCCCTTTCGGGGCATCAGGGCATCCAGCGCACCAGGCAGAGGCTGCTGCAGAACTTTTACTGGCCCGGGGTCTTTGACGCGGTCCGACAGTATTGCAGGACCTGTGACTCCTGCCAGAGGGTGGGGAAGGCCCGGGATAAGTGCAAAGCCCCGCTGAGACCTTTGCCCATCATAGAGGCGCCTTTCCAGAAGGTGGCTGTGGACAGAGTGGGGCCCCTCAGCAGGGTGACCCGGTCAGGGAAGAAATACATCCTGGTGGTGGTAGGTTTTGCTACGCGCTACCCCGAGGTGGTGGCCTTGTCCTCTATCGAGGCAGACACCGTGGCAGACGCGCTGCTGACCATCTTCAGCAGAGTGGGGTTCCCCAAGGAGGTCCTTACAGACCAGGGTCTAACTTCATGTCAACCCTGCTCCAGTGCTTGTGGGAGAAGTGTGGGGTCCGACACACCTGGGCCTCAGGCTACCACCCTCAGTCCAACGGGCTAGTGAAGAGGTTCAATGGGACCCTAAAGATGATGCTGAAAATCTTTATGGACCAGCACCCGCAGGACTGGGACAAGTATTTACCCCACCTGCTGTTCGCATACAGGGAAGTGCCCAGGAGTCCACAGGGTTCTCCCCGTTTGAGTTGCTGTACAGAAGGAGGGTGAGGGGTCCCCTGGACTTGATGAGGGCCGAGTGGGAGGGAAAGGCCTCTCCCGATGGGGAATCAGTGGTGGAGTATGTACTGACTTTCCAGAAAAAGCTCGTGGAGCTCATGGGCTGGGCTAGGGGGAACCTAGCAAGGGCCCAGAGGAAGCAGAAGGTCTGGTCCGACCGCTCAGCCCGTGCCCGCTCATATGCTACCGGGGACCAGGTGATGCTCCTCACCCCCGTGAGGAAGAACAAGCGGGAAGCGGCTGGGACGGCCCCTTCACGGTCAGCAGACAGGTAAACGAGGTGCACTATGTGGTGGAACTGTCCAGCCGGGCTCACACCCACCGGGTGTACCACGCCAACATGAGGAAGCCGTACTGGGACAGGGAGAAGTTGGTGCTGGCTGTGTGTGGGCAGTGGGAGGAGAACGGAGAGGACCCCTGGTGGGACTCCTCCCTGAGGCTGGGGCTGACCCCTCGCTGGAATCGATCCCCCTCTCAGAACAGCTAACCCCTGACCAGCAGGCAGAGATCAGAGCCGTGCTGAATTCATACCGGCAGCTGTTCTCCAGCCGGCCTGGGCTCACTAACCCGGCTGTCCACCGGGTGGAGACGGGAACCAACCCTCCCATCAGGTGTTCCCCATTCAGGGTCACGGGGAAAACAGCCCAGGACCTGGAGAGAGAGGTCGGGGACATGCTGGCTTTAGGGGTGATCCAGCCATCCGCCAGCCCCTGGGCCTCGCCCGTGGTGCTGATCCCCAAGAAGGACGAGTCGATCCGGTTCTGTGTGGACTATCGGAAGCTCAATGCCATTACCGTGTCCGAAGTCTACCCCATGCCCAGGACCGATGAGATCCTAGACAAGTTGGGGGGTGCCCGGTACCTCACTACCATGGATCTTACCAAAGGCTACTGGCACGTGCCTTTGGACCCGGAGGCCAGGGCGAAGTCTGCCTTCACCACCCCAATAGGGCTCTTCGAGTTCCTGGTCCTGCCTTTCGGCCTCAGGGGGCACCGGCCACCGGCCAGCGCCTGGTGGATCAGTTGCTCAGGGGGATGGAGGGCTTCGCTCTGGCGTATATTGACGATATCTGTGTCTTTAGCCAGACCTGGGAGGAACGTGTCCCAGGTGAAGAGGGGGCTGGGTCGCCTCCAGGATGCAGGACTGACCATAAAAGCTGAAACGTGCAAGGTGGGGATGGCAGAGGTTTTATACCTGGGCCACAAGGTGGGGGGCGGCCACCTGAAGCCGGAGCCGGCCAAGGTGGAGGCAATCAAGGCCTGGCCGCCCCCCAGACTGAGAAGCAGGTCCAGGCTTTCATTGGGATGGCGGGTACTACCGGAGGTTTGTGCCCCACTTTAGCTCCTGGCAGCTCCCCTCACGGAGCTGTGTCGGAAGGGAAAGCCGGACAAGGTGGTCTGGACCGAGCAGTGCCAGAGGGCTCTCTGTGCGCGGAAGGGGGCACTTATCCAGGGCCCGGTGCTGGTAAACCCGGATTTTAACAAACCCTTCCTGGTGTTCACCAACGCCTCGGACACAGGGCTGGGGGCGGTGCTGATGCAAACTGATACTAAGGGGGAGACACCCCAGTGTGTACCTGAGCGAGAAGCTGCTGCCCCGGGAGCAGCACTACACGGCCATAGGGAAGCAATGCCTGGCCATGGGGTGGGCCCTTAAACTGCAGCCGTATCTATGTGGGCAGCACCTCACCGTGTGCACCGACCATTCGCCCCGACGTGGCTGCACCCAATGAAAGGGGCCAATGCCAAGCTGCTGAGGTGGGCCCTGCTCCTCCAGGGGTATGACATGGAAGTGGGCCATGTGAGGGGGAGGGCCAATGTTATAGCGGATGCTTTATCGCGGGGCGGGGACCCTGAACTTCCCCAGGTCACTGGCTAAGTGACCCTGCTCCGTTCAGCCTCGAAGGGGGCAGAGATGTGACAAAGTGGGGGATTTTCTTGTTCTCTGTGGAGTTTCAATGGTTTGCATGCGGAGGGGATGGGACTCAGTGTCCCTGGGTGTTACTGGTTTAACGAGGGGAGGGGAGAGGGAGTGTGTTTTGCAGAGGACTTGGGGACCCAGCCGATGGCCGGGAGGATGGATACCCCAGCAACCGGTGACCCGGAGGCCCAGCTGAGGAGACACACCCGGTTCTGGCCAGTGGGAGGACAATGGGCTGCAGAGTGAGGACCCAGTGACCTGACCAGTCGGTTCCAGCCAGAGGACAGAAGCGAGGAGAGGAGGCCCCGGTTTACGACCCTGTTTCCCTGGAGAGAAGACAATGGACAGAGACGGGGCCTGGGGCCGGGGATCTCAGATGCCCAGCTGGGAAGCAGGGGGGCTCGGGGCTGGAGAGGGGGAGCAGGCAGAGCCCACCTGGATGCAGAGAGACTGGGATGTGCTGGGCTGAGGGAGGCCAGGCCTGAGGCCCTGAGAGTTTCCAGTGCTGTGTTCAACTCTCAATAAACCCTCCTGTTTTACGCTGGCTGAGAGTCACTCCGGGCTAGAGAACAGGGTGGCATCAACCCCTTCGGGGGTGGAGGCCCCGGGGGCCCAGAGTGAGTGGACTCCCTGAGGGGGCCCACGGCAGAGACAGACGTGCTAAGGCTCCGAGAGGTGCAGCTCCAGGAGGTGGAGGGGCCTGACCCCAAGAGAGAGGGGACGCCCGAGAAGGGCTGTCGCACTGACAGGGGCACCCCCCATGGACCGCACGGGGCCAAGAGTGGGCACGATCTGTGAGTCCGTGACAGGAGGGTTGTTGAGAAGTGACCCCTGTCTGTGTTGGGGGAACAAACCCTGAACTGCCTCAAATTCCCCCCCACCCACCCCTCTTGGGCCTCATTTCTATTCGCTGCTCTTTTGTGATGTTCAAATAAAAGGTTGGAAGAAAATCGGGCCTGGGGCCGCTGTGTTGTTTGTGGGTCTCCGTTATCCCCCCCCCGGGCGTCTCTAACTCCCGGCAGCTCCCACCACCCACACCCCGGGCTCCAGCCCAGCCTGTCCCCGCCCCAGCAGCTGCTGGGTAAAGGCCCAACTACTGCTACACAGCGTGTGTGGGGAGTTGCTCCCCGGTGACCCCCTGGCCTCAGTGAGGGGGTATTATCCCACCCAAAGCCGGGGGGGGGGGGCAGAGGAATTGTAAATCGGGGGCAGGGTTGCAGGGGGTGGAAGGGGAGGCCATGGGACAGAGAGGGTGGAAGGGGGGGCCCCCAGGAACTGGGTGGGTCAGGCTGGGAGACGCTCCAGTTGTAAAGAGCTGAGCTCATGCAGGGGAAACTGAGGCTGAAGATTTGTAGGGGACAATCCTGCCCCAGCGGCGGTGGGGGCAGACTCGGGCTCTGGCCCGTAAGTGCCAGCTGGGGGCTAGTGACAGCAGGAGAGAGGAGCCCGGACCCCCAGGGAAGGGAGAGATTTACCCCCTTCTGCCACTAGAGGGCACAAGAGCCCTGCGAGCTGGGGAGAGAACCCAGGCGTCCGGGCTCCCAACCCCCCCTGCTCTAACCACCAGCTCCCATCCCCTCCCAGAGCCAGGGAGAGAACCCAGCAGGCCTGGCTCCCAGCTCCCCCTGCTCTGACCCACCAGCCCCCACTTCCCTCCCAGAGCCGGGGAGAGAACCCAGGCGTCCTGGCTCCCAACCCTCCCTCCCCGCTCTAACCCATCAGCCCCCACTTCCCTCCCAGAGCCGGGGAGAGAACCCAGGAGTCCTGGCTCCCAGCCCCCCCCCAGCTCTAACCACCAGCCCCCATTCCCCGCCCAGAGCCGGGGAGAGAACCCAGGAGTCCTGGCTCCCAGCCCCCACTGCTCTGACCCACCAGCCCCCACTCCCCGCCCAGAGCCGGGGAGAGAACCCATGAGTCCTGGCTCCCAGCCCCCCCTGCTCTGACCCACCAGCCCCCACTCCCCTCCCAGAGCCGGGGAGAGAACCCAGGAGTCCTGGCTCCCAGCCCCCCTTTCTCTAACCCACCAGCCCCCACTCCCCTCCCAGAGCTGGTGTGGGGCGGCTGGTTACCCAGGGAGCCCCTGGGCTCCTGGGGTTGCTCTGGGGGGGCTGGTGGGAACCGGTCCTGGCCCCCGGCGCCTTTGCGGGCAGAGGGAACTGGGCTGAGTGCTCAGCTGGGCACCAGCCTGGGGCTGTGTTTGGGGTGTGAAGGGGGGCCCCCCAAGTTGCAGCCCCCCTTCCTGGCCTGGATTGGGAACGGGTCCCTGATGTCCCCGTGGGTGAGGTTCGGAACCCCCCCCGGGGCGGGCGCCAGGCACGGAGACCCCCGAGCTGGGCAGGCGAACCCCCAACCTCTGGCCCCAGTCCCGGGGGGGGGGGGGGCGGGAGGTGGAAGGGAGAGCCGGGGCCGGTCCAGGCAGCACGGTCCTGAACCCTGCGGGAGTTTGGGGGAGCTCAGAACCCGGGCAGGGAGAGGGAAAAGGGGGCACAGAGCCCCAGGGGGATGGGGGGGTTGCAGGGAGCGGGGCCGTGCCATGTGTGTGTAGGGGAAACTGAGGCTGGCAAGTTTGAGGGGAGTAGCCCAGCCCCTGGCTGCCAGAGACCAGCCTAGAGGCCGAGGGCATTGGTTCATTTACCTCTTTATTCCACTAGAGGGCATAACGACCCAGGCCCAGGGAGTGGGGGGAGCAGGGGCTGCTGGCGCCAGCGGGTGCAGCTCGGGGGGGGGCACCAGCCCATGCCGGGCGCAGCCCCAGCCGTCGCTTGGTCAGGGCAATCTGCCCCCCCACCCCCGGGAAATGCTAAAGAAAGGGGGGGCCTCCCTCAGCCCCAGTGCCCCACAGCCGGTGGCTGCCCTGCGACCCCCAGTCCGGCATCCTTGCCTGAGTCTGCAGGGAGCCCACGCCCATCGCTCCCAGACGGGGGAGCAGCTGGGGCCTGGTCCCCATTTCCTCCCTGCAGGGAAATAAAACTGCCCCCCCTTGAGATCAATCCCCCCCCCATCCTTACCCCACATCTGCTCCCAACCTCCGCTCCCCCCCCACTCTAGCCCAAGGGGGCTCGCGCGGCTGACAGACGCTGGAGGGGACGGGGGGGGTGGAGCAGTAGGAGCTGGGCCTGGTCTGAGGATCCCAACACTGCCACCAACGGGTGCCCAGCTCTCGCTGGGGGGTGGGGGACAGGGCCCCTTGCTGTACCGTCTGTTCTGCTTGGGCATGAGCTGGGCCCCCAGTGCCCCATGTGGGGGAACTCTCACCATTGGCCAGCCCCCACCAGGCCCGGGGCGTTCTAGTCCCTGGCCCCTTGGCTGTGCCCCCACCCCTTAGATCTTGCTGGAGGTGCCCTCGGGGGGCGTCGGCTTCTTCGGGGGCGGGGCCACAGTCAGCAGGGCCTGGACGGTCCGGGCCAGCGGCGCCAGGCTCTCCTCGTCCAGGACGTGCTGGGGCTGGCACAGGGCTTCCTGGGAGGAGAGAGGAGACGTTAGAGGGGGTGGGGAGGCGGCTGCCTGGACCTCCACCACCGGGGGGCGCTGGTGGAAGAAACCCACCACACACTGTGGGAGACAAATTGTTCTGCGAGGGGGCGGGAGGGAGATTTTAGAGCAGCCAGGATGCCGGGCCAGATGGGCCCCTTGAACAGGAAGTCCTGTGCGAGGCTGACCCACCGGGGCCACGTTCTGTGCAGCGCCCGGCCCAAGGGGGCCCCCAGTCGCCACGTGACCCGTGAACTGCCCCCCACCCCATCCCCACCGCCCGGCCGCGCCAAAGCACAGACAAGCCAACGCAAACCAAGACAAAAGCCACACGGTGGGTTGGAGTGCTGCATTTCTCAGCGAACACGACAGCGCGGGGGGCATGACACACACTCGGCGGCCGGGACACACCGAAAGCAGCCAGGGGACGGGGCACACGTACAACAGGAAATCGCCGAGAGAGAAGGAGCCGCCCGAGTCCACACGCTATTTACACGTTTGTACACGCCGGGCCCGGCGGCCGGGCTCGGCCTTCCAATATATATATCAAATATAGAGCCGTATAATTTAACCGCGTTAAGGCAGCCGAAGCGAGCTGGCCGCAGGGCAGCCCAGAGGCACTGGAGAGCTGGGGAAGGGGGCTAGCTCGCCCCCCAAGGGGGAGCCCGGAGTGGGGCCCACACCAGGGCTCTGGGACCCACAGCAGGTCTCTGTAGGAGGAGGCGGGTTTGAAGGCGGTCGGGGGCCGGCAGCGGGGATCCACCAGGCCCCAGAGGGATACCCAGCCCCACACCCCACCGTGGGTCTCTCTAAGGCACTAGGCAGGGCTGCCCCCCCCCCCCCCCCCCCCCGCGGCTCCTCAGAAGCCCCAGAGCTTGTGATAGGCCAGGAAAAGCAGCGACATCACGGAGACATAGAAGAGGGCGAAGCCGGCGAGGGGCCCGGGCAGGGCGGGCGCGGCGTGGGCAGCAGCAGGGCTCTCCTCGGCGGCTCCGGGGCGCAGCAAGGCCCACACGGTGCCCCAGAGCCGCCCGGCATCCCCCTGGAGCACGTCGGAGGTGGAGCAGAGGGCGACCTGGGCCCGGCGAGGGAGACAAAGACAGGAGAGAGGTTACGGGACCTGCTGGGGAGCTGGCACCGGGAAGGGGGGAATGAGACCGGCTGGGCCCCCCCACCGCGCTGGGCTGGCAACCCTGCATCTGCCAGCACCCAGGGGACCCTGCCAGAGCCAGAAGGGGAGGGGAGTGGGGCTGGAGGGGTAGAGCAGGGGGGGCTGGGAGCCAGGATGCCTGGGTTCTCTCCCCGGCTCTGGGAGGGGAGTGGGGGCTGGGAGCCAGGACTCCTGGATTCTCTCCCCGGCTCTGGGAGGGGAGTGGGGGCTGGTGGGTCAGAGCAGGGGGGGCTGGGAGCCAGGACTCCTGGGTTCTCTCCCTGGGTGCTGTATGACGGGCCCCATGATCAGCTGCGGGGGAGCCGTGCAGGGTTTCAGCCCTGACGCTGCTGCCGTGCAAAGGGGGGACAGGAGCCGTCAGCACCAGCCCAGGGGTATTCTGGGTGGTGACCCCAAGAGCACTGCAGCTCCTGGGGCGAGGGGCCTGTCAGCTGGGAGTCCGTACCCCTAGCTGTGCCTGGGGCGTGGCTTGTGTGAGAGGGGCGGGGCTTTGCACAAGAAGGGGCGGGGCTTTGCACTAGTGCAGCCACATGGGGGTGCCATGGAGAGGTGACTCTCTGCTCCCAGCTGCACAGCACAGAAATCAGAGACGTCCCCCCCCGCCCCTAGCCCCCACATTACCTCTGGGACCCCCATTCGGCGACAGGCCTCCAGGAAGCTCTCCACGTTTTTCCGACATTTGATCTTGTTCAGCTTTGGCTGTGGGGAGAGCAGAGAGGGGTGAGAGGGCTGGGGGGGAGCAGGGAAGCCCAAGCTGCTGTCCCGTAATGTGGACGCTCAGGTTTCATTTCAAGAAGACGCAGCCCAGCCCTCAGTTCTGGGGAGAGAACCCAGGAGTCCGGGCTCCCAGACCCCTGCTCTAACCACCAGCCCCCACTCCCCTCCCAGCGCCAGGGAGAGAACCCAGGAGTCCTGGCTCCCAGCCCCCGCTGCTCTGACCCACCAGCCCCCACTTCCCTCCCAGAGCCAGGAAGAGAACCCCGGAGTCCGGGCTCCCAGCCCCCCTGCTCTAACCACCAGCCCCCACCCCCCTCCCAGCGCTGGGGAGAGAACCCAGGAGTCCTGCCTCCAAGCCCCCACTGCTCTAACCCACCAGCCCCCACTCCCCTTCCCGAGCCGGGCGGGAACCCAGGCGTCCAAGGCGGGGCGGGGCTCCCCACTCACCACGGCAGGAGACGGGACGTGGATGAAGGGCACAGAGCGCGGGCGCAGGTGGTTGGCCAGCTGGCACAGCACGGCCCCGTTGGCCAGGGCTTCGCCCAGGTCCTCTGTCAGCGTCACGCTGAGCCGCGACTCGATGGCCTGTGGGGGGGAGAGACAGGCGGGTGGGGGCCACGGATACCCCCCACGCACACGCTCACTGCAGGGAACTTACACACAGGTGTCTAGAGGAAGGTCAAATTACTTCCCTGGGAAATCAGTGGCACAGCCGGGGAGAAAAGACGGTTACTCACCGTTGTAACTGTTGTTCTTCGAGATGTGTTGCTCATATCCATTCCATTAGGTGTGTGCGCGCCGCGTGCACGATCGTCGGAAGATTTTCTACCCTAGCAACACCGGCGGGTCGGCTGTGGAGCCCCCTAGAGTGGCGCCTTCATGGCGCTGAATATATACCCCAGCCGACCCGGCGCCCCCTCAGTTCCTTCTTGCCGGCTACTCCGACAGTGGGGACGGGGGGCGGGTTTGGAATGGATATGAGCAACACATCTCGAAGAACAACAGTTACAACGGTGAGTAACCGTCTTTTCTTCTTCGAGTGCTTGCTCATATCCATTCCATTAGGTGACTCCCAAGCCCAACTTAGGTGGTGGGGTCGGAGTGAGACATTGCCGTGTGCAAAACCGCTGATCCGAAGGCAGCATCGTCCCTGGACTGCTGCACTAGTGCATAGTGAGCTGTAAACGTGTGGACTGATGACCAAACCGCCGCTCTACAAATGTCCTGTATCGGAACATGTGCCAGGAAAGCAGTCGAGGAGGCTTGGGCCCTCGTGGAGTGAGCGGTGAGGTGCGGTGCTGAGACACCTGCCAGGTCATAGCAAGTCCGGATGCAAGACGTAATCCAGGAGGATAGGCGCTGTGAGGAGACCGGTGAGCCTTTCATTCGGTCGGCCACTGCAACGAAGAGCTGCGTCGTCTTTCTAAAGTGCTTTGTGCGGTCAATATAGAAGGCCAGGGCCCTTCGTACGTCCAGGGAATGCAAGCGTTGATCCTGGCGAGTGGCATGTGGTTTGGGATGAAAGACCGGGAGAAAGATGTCCTGGTTGATGTGAAAAGGAGAAACCACCTTAGGGAGAAAGGCAGGATGTGGACGAAGCTGCACTTTATCCTTATGGAAAACTGTATAAGGGGGCTCGGATGTCAGCGCCCTGAGTTCAGAAACGCGCCTTGCTGAGGTGATGGCTACGAGGAAGGCTGTCTTCCAGGATAGGTACAGAAGTGAACAGGTGGCCAGTGGCTCGAATGGAGGACCTGTGAGCTTGGAGAGAACCAGGTTGAGGTCCCACGTCGGGACGGGCTGACGTTGTTGTGGGTACATCCGGTCTAAGCCCTTGAGGAATCTAACGACCATCGGGTTAGAGAATACCGAGGACGCGAGTTCCCCTGGGTGAAAGGCCGATATAGCGGCCAGGTGAACCCTAATTGAAGATATCGCCAACCCCTGATGTTTTAGGGAGAGGAGATACTCCAAAATGAGAGGAATGGGTGCCTGCAACGGGGACGTGGCTCGTTGTTCGCACCAACAGGAGAACCGCTTCCACTTGGCCAGGTACGTGGTGCGTGTTGAGGGCTTCCTACTGCTCAGCAGAATCTGTTGGACAGAGTGCGAGCATTGCTGCTCTGCCTGGGTGAACCATGGAGCAGCCACGCCGTGAGGTGGAGTGATTGCAGGTCGGGGTGACGCAGCCGGCCGTGGTCCTGCGTGATGAGATCCGGATACAACGGAAGCGGGATCGGTGTCTGAACCGAGAGTTCCAACAGTGTGGTGTACCAATGTTGTCTCGGCCACGCTGGAGCGACCAGAATTACCTGTGCCTGGTCTCTGCGCAATTTGAGCAGTACCTTGTGGACCAGAGGAAACGGAGGGAAGGCGTAAAACAGGTGGTCTTTCCAGGGAAGGAGAAACGCATCCGAGAGGGAGCCCGGAGCTCGACCTTGTAGGGAGCAGAACACGTGGCACTTCCTGTTGTCTCGGGATGCAAACAGGTCTATCTGGGGAAACCCCCACCTCTGGAAGATGGAATGTATGATGTCCGGACGGATAGACCACTCGTGCGTCTGGAAGGACCTGCTGAGTCGGTCCGCTAGAGTGTTCTGGACTCCAGGGAGGAACGATGCCGTGAGGTGGATTGAGTGGGCGATGCAGAAGTCCCACAGGCGAATGGCCTCTTGGCATAGGATTGACGAACGTGCTCCTCCTTGCTTGTTGATGTAAAACATGGCCGTGGTGTTGTCGATGAGAACTAACACACATCGGCCACGTAGGAGGTTGAGAAATGCCTGGCACGCCAGGCGCACCGCCATCAGTTCCCGAACATTGATGTGCAGGGCTAGCTGGGATGCAGTCCACAGGCCCTGGGTATGGTGTTCGTTGAGATGGGCGCCCCAACCCAGAGATGAAGCGTCTGTGACCAGGTGCAGAGAGGGTTGTGGGGCGTGAAATGGCATCCCCTCGCAGACCACATTGTGATCTAGCCACCAGGTGAGGGAGGTCAGGACCGAGATCGGGACCGTGACCACCATGTTCAGGCTGTCCCGATGTGGACGGTATATTGATGACACCCAGGTTTGAAGTGGGCGAAGCCGAAGTCTGGCATACCTGGTTACGTACGTGCAGGAAGCCATGTGGCCCAGCAGGGTAAGGCACGACCTCACCGTGGTAGTTGGGAACGCCTGGAGCCCTTGAATGAGGCTCATGATGGTGCCAAATCGGTTGTCTGGCAGGATGGCTTGTGCACGTCTGGAGTCTAGAACTGCGCCTATGAATTCTATTCTCTGGGTAGGTTCTAGAGTGGATTTGTCCTTGTTGAGTAGGATGCCCAACTCGTTGAATGTGTGCACTATTCTGTGGACGTGAGCTTGAACTTGCTCCTTGGTGCGACCGCGTACCAGCCAGTCGTCTAGGTACGGGAACACCTGTATCCCTTGCCGACGAAGGTACGCTGCCACGACAGCCATACATTTCGTGAACACTCTTGGGGCCGAGGATAGGCCGAAGGGAAGGACTGCAAATTGGTAGTGCACCATGTTTACCACGAATCGCAGGAAGCGTCTGTGAGGTGGGTAAATTGAGATGTGAAAGTATGCGTCTTTCATGTCGAGGGCGGCGAACCAGTCTCCAGGATCGAGGGAAGGGATAATGGCCCCCAAAGAGACCATGCGGAACTTCAACTTTACTACGAATTTGTTGAGTCCGCGCAAGTCCAAGATGGGCCGCAGACCTCCTTTGGACTTGGGGATCAGGAAGTAACGGGAATAAAATCCCCTGCCCCTTAACTCTACTGGAACCTCCTCTATGGCCCCCATGGCCAGGAGCGTAGAAACCTCCTGAATAAGAAGTTGCTCGTGAGAAGGGTCCCTGAAGAGGGACGGGGAAGGGGGGTGGGAGGGGGGGATAGAAGAAAATTGGATAGCGTATCCCCTCTCCACCGTGCGGAGGACCCAACGGTCCGAAGTTATAAGGGACCAAGCACGGTGGAAGTGGGAGAGGCGATCCCGAAAGGAGGGGGTTGGATCCTGGGGGATGACTGGGGCGCCGTCCTCGACCGCACCTTCAAAAGTTCTGCCTGGGGCCTGAAGGTGGTCTAGGTGGCCCCTGGTTTTGGCCGGGCTGAGGGCCGGTCCACCTTCTTCTACCACCTCGCCCTCGCCTCCTGGCCGAGTCCTGTCTCTGACGAGGTGGGGGGGGGTAGAAGCGCTGAGGCTGCGGCCTAAATGGCCTGCGCTGAGGGCCCACAACATGCATCCCCAGGGAGCGCATGATTGTTCTCGAGTCCTTTAGGCTCTGCAGGCGAGAGTCCGTTTTGTCTGAGAACAATCCGTGTCCCTCAAAGGGGAGATCCTGTAGGGTTTGCTGCAGCTCCGGAGGCAAACCCGAGACCTGAAGCCAGGAGATCCTACGCATAGCGATACCCGAAGCCAGGGTCCTCGCAGCTGAGTCTGCTATGTCCAAGGAGGCCTGCAAGGAGGTCCGAGCCACCTTCTTGCCCTCCTCTACCATGGCTCCAAACTCTTCCCTGGACTCTTGGGGAATCAGCTCCTTAAACTTCCCCATAGAGTTCCAGGAGTTGAAACTGTAGCGGCTCAGCAGCGCCTGTTGGTTCGCTGCTCTAAGTTGTAGCCCTCCGGCTGAGTAAACCTTACGGCCAAACAAATCGAGCCGCTTAGCCTCTTTTGATTTAGGCGCTGCAGCCTGCTGGCCGTGGCGCTCTCGTGCGTTCACTGATTCCACCACCAGTGAACACGGTTGGGGGTGGGTATACAAGTACCCATAGTCCTTAGACGGGACAAAGTATTTCCTTTCCACCCCTCTCGCTGTGGGTGGGATAGAGGCAGGAGTCTGCCATATCGTATCCGCATTCATTTGAATCGTGCGGATCAGGGGTAACGCTACCCTCGATGGGGCATCCGCTCCAAGGATATTCACGATCGGGTCGTGAACCTCCACTATCTCCTCCGCCTGCAGGTCCATATTACGGGCCATCCTGCGCAGAAGATCCTGGTGAGCCCGAAGATCTATTGGAGGCGGGCCTGTGCACGATGTGCCCGCCACTGCCTCATCGGGAGAAGAAGAGGAAGATGCCTCCGGTGGAACAGGATCCAAGGGCTGGTCCTGGTCTCCCTGTTCCTGGGCTGGAGCATCACCTGTGCCTGGGTCCAGGGTGTCAGGTGGTGCGGACCCAGAGGCCTCCATGCCCCCTGGCGGAGGCCGAGAGATGGTGGACTCCGGGGCCCCTCTGACGGAGTGACCGGAGCGAGAGGTCGACGCAATTGGAGCCCCTTGCGCCTGATGGTACGCCCACGGGGTCCAGAACGACCAGTGAGATGGGCCATGAGCAGGGTCCTCTGCTACCTCCTGCCAATGGCCTATGTCCTGCTCCTCGGCTTGACCCTGAGGGGGGTATGCCGATCTCGATACTTCCTCAGAGGAGCGGGACACCGATCTCGATGGCCATGGCGGTGCCAAGTGCGTCGAGACGAATCCCGTGGGATGCGGTGCCGCACGGTGCCGGTCCGGGGATGTTCTATCTCCACGCGGTGCCGGCGATCGGTGCCGGGACCGCGACCGGTGCCGATGACCTCGTCGGTGCCGGGAGTCGGATCTGGACCTCGACGAGGACCTGGAGTATGCCCGGTGCCGGGAGCGGCCTCTCGACGTCGAGCGTCGACCGTAGCGGTGCCGAGAGCTACGTCTCGACGTTGATCGGTGCCGACGATCATATCGGTGCCGAGACGTAGAGCGGTGCCGCGAAGAAGATCTTGGCCGCGAGTACGACCGGTGCCGAGATGATATTCGGTGCCGGGACTGCGAGCGGCGTGGGGACCTGCTTCGGGACCTGGAGCGGTGCCGAGGTTCCAGTCCTTGTGGAGGGCGCATCAAGGCAGGTTTCCCCCTCGACTGGACCGGGCGAGTCAGCGGTGCAGTCGGTGCCGGTGGTTGAGGCGGTGCCGGCTCCGTGAGAGCTATTAAGTCTCTCGCCGCCGCGAAGGTCTCTGGAGTCGACAGTAGGCACTGTATCACCGCCGGCCTCGGTGGAGACGCTATCTGCACCGGACTCAACGGCTTCGGTGCCGGAGTCGACGGTGCTGGAGGCACCTGTTTCCTTTGCTCCACCGGCGGACGCGGCTCTACCCCCGGCACTGGGGGAGCTGGCGTCTTCGGCACGGACGTCCCCGTTTTATGGGCTTTTTTATGCCCCGGGGATAATGATCGGCGCCGAGGCACTGCTTGCGGTGCCGACGAGGTCCGGTGCCGGGGAGGCTTGTCTGACGCCACTCGCGTGGTCGTCAAAGCCGGTGCTGCCGGTGCACTGCGCACCGAGGTGCTAGGCGCCGGGGTCTGGCCCGTAGAGGGAGTGTCCGGGCTAAGTGCCGCCTCCATCAGGAGTTGCCTGAGCCGAAAGTCCCGCTCCTTCTTGGTCCTTGGTCTGAAGGCCTTACAGATCTTGCACTTATCTGTTTGGTGGGACTCTCCCAGGCACTTCAGACAGGAGTCGTGCGGGTCGCTCGTGGGCATAGGCTTCGCGCAGGAGGCGCACTGCTTGAAGCCGGGAGCGTTGGGCATGAGCCCGGCCCCGCGGCCGGGGAAGAAAGGGGGAGACGACCCCCTTAATCCCCTGAGCTACTTAGAACAACTATAACAACTTTTTTAAAACTATTTAACTATTTAACTATAAACACTATAACTATAACTGCTAATAACCAACAAAGCTAGGGAGAGTGGAGAACAGCTAAGCAGCGCTCCACAGTTCCAACGACCGTCAGGGGCGGTAAGAAGGAACTGAGGGGGCGCCGGGTCGGCTGGGGTATATATTCAGCGCCATGAAGGCGCCACTCTAGGGGGCTCCACAGCCGACCCGCCGGTGTTGCTAGGGTAGAAAATCTTCCGACGATCGTGCACGCGGCGCGCACACACCTAATGGAATGGATATGAGCAAGCACTCGAAGAAGAACCCAGGCGTCCTGGCTCCCAGCCCCCCCTGCCCTAACCCACCAGTCCCCACTCCCCTCCCAGAGCCAGGGAGAGAACCCAGGAGTCCTGGCTCCCAGCCCCCCTGCTCTAACCCACCAGTCCCCACTCCCCTCCCAGAGCCAGGGAGAGAACCCAGGAGTCCTGGCTCCCAGCCCCCCTGCTCTGACCCACCAGCCCCCACTCCCCTCCCAGAGCCAGGGAGAGAACCCAGGAGTCCTGGCTCCCAGCCCCCCTGCTCTAACCCACCAGCCCCCACTCCCCTCCCAGAGCCAGGGAGAGAACCCAGGAGTCCTGGCTCCCAGCCCCCCCTGCTCTAACCACCAGTCCCCACTCCCCTCCCAGAGCCAGGGAGAGAACCCAGGCGTCCTGGCTCCCAGCCCCCCCGCTCTAACCCACCAGCCCCCACTCCCCTCCCAGAGCCGGGGAGAGAACCCAGGAGTCCTGGCTCCCAGCCCCCCCTGCTCTAACCCACCAGCCCCCACTCCCCTCCCAGAGCCGGGGAGAGAACCCAGGAGTCCTGGCTCCCAGCCCCCCTGCTCTAACCACCAGCCCCCACTCCCCTCCCAGAGCCGGGGAGAGAACCCAGGAGTCCTGGCTCCCAGCCCCCCCTGCTCTAACCCACCAGCCCCCACTCCCCTCCCAGAGCCGGGGAGAGAACCCAGGAGTCCTGGCTCCCAGCCCCCCTGCTCTAACCACCAGCCCCCACTCCCCTCCCAGAGCCGGGGAGAGAACCCAGGAGTCCTGGCTCGCAGCCCCCCCTGCTCTAACCCACCAGCCCCCCTCCCCTCCCAGAGCCGGGGAGAGAACCCAGGAGTCCTGGCTCCCAGCCCCCCCGCTCTAACCCACCAGCCCCCCTCCCCTCCCAGAGCCGGGGAGAGAACCCAGGAGTCCTGGCTCCCAGCCCCCCCTGCTCTAACCCACCAGCCCCCACTCCCCTCCCAGAGCCGGGGAGAGAACCCAGGAGTCCTGGCTCCCAGCCCCCCTGCTCTAACCACCAGCCCCCACTCCCCTCCCAGAGCCGGGGAGAGAACCCAGGAGTCCTGGCTCCCAGCCCCCCCTGCTCTAACCCACCAGCCCCCCTCCCCTCCCAGAGCCGGGGAGAGAACCCAGGAGTCCTGGCTCCCAGCCCCCCCTGCTCTGACCCACCGAACCCCACTCCCCTCCCAGAGCCGGGGGGAGAACCCAGGAGTCCTGGCTCCCAGTCCCCCCTGCTCTAACCCACCAGCCCCCACTCCCCTCCCAGAGCCGGGGAGAGAACCCAGGAGTCCTGGCTCCCAGCCGCCCCTGCTCTAACCACCAGCCCCCACTCCCCTCCCAGAGCCAGGGAGAGAACCCAGGAGTCCTGGCTCCCAGCCCCCCTGCTCTAACCACCAGCCCCCACTCCCCTCCCAGAGCCAGTGAGAGAACCCAGGCGTCCTGGCTCCCAGCCCCCCCCTGCTCTAACTCACCAGCCCCCACTCCCCTCCCAGAGCCAGGGAGAGAACCCAGGAGTCCTGGCTCCCAGCCCCCCCTGCTCTAACCCACCAGCCCCCCTCCCCTCCCAGAGCCGGGGAGAGAACCCAGGAGTCCTGGCTCCCAGCCCCCCCTGCTCTGACCCACCGAACCCCACTCCCCTCCCAGAGCCGGGGGGAGAACCCAGGAGTCCTGGCTCCCAGTCCCCCCTGCTCTAACCCACCAGCCCCCACTCCCCTCCCAGAGCCGGGGAGAGAACCCAGGAGTCCTGGCTCCCAGCCGCCCCTGCTCTAACCACCAGCCCCCACTCCCCTCCCAGAGCCAGGGAGAGAACCCAGGAGTCCTGGCTCCCAGCCCCCCTGCTCTAACCACCAGCCCCCACTCCCCTCCCAGAGCCAGTGAGAGAACCCAGGCGTCCTGGCTCCCAGCCCCCCCCTGCTCTAACTCACCAGCCCCCACTCCCCTCCCAGAGCCAGGGAGAGAACCCAGGAGTCCTGGCTCCCAGCCCCCCTGCTCTAACCCACCAGCCCCCACTCCCCTCCCAGAGCCGGGGAGAGAACCCAAGTGTCCTGGCTCCCAGCCCCCCCGCTCTAACCCACCAGCCCCCACTCCCCTCCCAGAGCCGGGGAGAGAACCCAGGAGTCCCGGCTCCCGGCCCCCCCTGCTCTGACCCACCAGCCCCCACTTCCCTCCCAGAGCTGGGGAGAGAACCCAGGCGACCTGGCTCCCAGCCCCCCCCTGCTGTAACTCACCAGCCCCCACTCCCCTCCCAGAGCCGGGGAGAGAACCCAGGCGTCCTGGCTCCCAGCCTTGCAGATTCTGGTATGGGATCTCAGCCAAGCTTTCAGGGTCGCGGGGGTGGGGAGGTGTGCCGAAGTGGGAACGTTTTTAATATTTTGTCTGAATACTGTGCGCGCGCTTCGGTTTCCCCACATGTCACTCCTCTATCTAGGGGGTGGAATCGGTGCAGTGACCCCTAGAGGCAGGTGTGACGGCAACGGGCTAACGGGGCACAGAGACCAGGCCACACTCTGTAGCCCGGCACCACATGGCCAGGGCCGTCCCCGGCGAGGAGCCGGCTGGAGGGGCTGGGAACGAAGCGCCCAGTGGACCGGTTTGCCGGGGAGAGAGACGAAGCCCGGGGGGATGTCGGGGGGTCCTCAGGAGCCCCACCCAGGGGACTCGGTGCCAGGAGCTCACGGGGGGACCCGGGGGCTGAGGGGGGGCATGGCTGTACCTTGCGGAGCTGAGCTGTTAACTCCTTCTCGTCCAGGTCGTGCGAGCCAGCCCGTAGCCGCAGGGGGTGCTGGGGGTCTGCGGTGCAGTCGTGGGGGGCACAGGCTGCGGAGAGGACGGCAGGGCTCAGGGGACGGAGACACAGGGCCGGCGGGGAGCACGCGGCCCCGTGCAGATCTGCCGGCCCCGTGCAGGATTCGAACCCCGGACCTGCAGAGCTGCCGGGGGCCACGGCAGTACCCTGGCCCGCCAGCAGAGGGGGGCAGAGCCGCGTGGCACCACCTACCGGAGCCGGGTTTGATGGCGGTCCGGGACGTGGAGCGGAAGAGGAAGCTGCTGGGCTTCTGGGCCGAGCCGGGCTCCCGGGCTGGGGGGCTGGAGACTGGCGGAGGGAGGGACTCTGGGGCGCAGGGGGAGAGGGAAGGTGAGATCTTGCCCCACAGCACCCCCCAACCGCACAGCTGGGACCTCGGCGCTGCAGGTCCCTTCAGCCAGGATCAGCTACCCCAGGGGGACACGTGTGCTATGCCAGAGCCAGGAGAGAACCCAGGAGTCCTGGCTCCCAGGCCCCCCTGCTCTAACTCACCAGCCTCCCCTCCCCTCCCAGAGCTGGGGAGAGAACCCAGGAGTCCTGGCTCCCAGCCCCCCCTGCTCTAACTCACCAGCCCCCACTCCCCTCCCAGAGCTGGGGAGAGAACCCAGGAGTCCTGGCTCCCAGCCCCCAATCCCCTCCCAGAGCCGGGGAGAGAACCCAGGAGTCCTGGCTCCCAACCCCCCTGCTCTAACCACCAGACCCCTTCCCCTCCCAGAGCTGGGGAGAGAACCCAGGAGTCCTGGCTCCCAACCCCCCTGCTCTGACCCGGCAGCCCCCACTCCCCTCCCTGCAGACACTCCCTGACCATATGTCTCCTGCCGCGGCCTCCCCCCGGGTCACCTGAGCGTTACCCCTCTCCTGGCCGCACCCCCCTTCCCGCACTCACCCTGCTGCTGGGACATCTGCCCAGGGGACGCTGAGCTGGGGACGCCGGGCGGCTGCTCCGTGACCTGAAACAGACGTGGCGGGGGGGAAGTCAGCCTGAGTCCCATGGGGCGCCATCCGCCCCCCCTTCCGACCCCAGTCCCTCCCCTCTCACCTGGGTCCTCGGCTTCCTCCGGGGCATGCTGCTGCTCTCCGACAGACCACTGGGGGGAGACAGAGCCAGGTGAGGGGGCGGGAAGTGCCCCCCGCGCTGGGATAGGGCCCCCAATCCTGGCCGGGAGGGGAGGGGGCAGGGTATACGGGGAGGACGAGGGGAACCACTCAGCCACTCTCACCTCCAGAGGGTGAGAGAGTTAGAGCAGCCCCAAGGCAGCTCTAGCTTATATGGGGGGGGGGGGTGCGCACCTGAATCCCAGCAGCTCCATGGGGCTTCAAGGCCCCAGGGGAGAAAGGAGCAACCTGCCAATGAGGGGGGCAGAGGACCTCTCCTGGGGGGGGCACAGAGGGGAGGGATTTCTCGTGGGGGGGGAGGGGTCTCACTTGCTGGCCGCCAGGCCCTGCGCGCTGCCGAAGCTGCCTTTGGCTCCCATCCTCGGCAGGCTGTAAGAGATGCAGAGAGGGTCAGGGGGGGCAGACACCGAGACCCCCCCCACAGTCCCGGCGGGGGTCCCGCCCCCCCTCCACGTACCTGTCCCGCTTCTCCAGCGCCTGGCTCCGCAACGCCTGCTGCTGCCGCTCCCTCTCCTGCCAGATCTGCAGCGTCTCAGGACGCCTCCGCTCCTCGCTGGGGGGCTCTTCCCGGGGAGGGCTGGGCCTGGGGGGCGAGATTGGGGGCATTGGTGGGGGGCAGAACCCGGGCCAGCACTCCGCAGCTTAGTTTCCCCTATGGGTGTGTGTGGGGGCATGTCAGACGAGAGGATAACAACCTACTACAGCTGAATGACAGCTAAGACCCCTTGCCTGGTGCTGAGACGCGGCCACCTCTGCGGCAGGGTGGCTGGTTACACATGGATCCCTCGCCCAGTGCTGAGATGCAGCCACCTCTAGGGTGGGGCAGCTGCTTATATGGGGACCCCTCACCTGGCGCTGAGATGCAGCCACCTCTGGGGCAGGGCAGCTGGTGACACAGGGACCCCCTCGCCCGGTGCTGAGATGCAGCCACCTCTGGGGCGGGGCAGCCAGTTACACGACGAACTGGGACTGTTCTTAATGTGGTCTGGGAATGCTGACAGGGGAGTGTGCTGGGATAGTCTGCATTGGAGGATGGGATCTGCCCGAGGGCGCCCAAGGGCGCATACCTGAGTGTGTAACATGAGAACCCAGAAAGGGGTTGAAGGCGAGGCGACTCCTTAGCCCGGGAAACTCAACAAAGGCTGTGGGAGGGGTCGGTGAAAGCGGAGGGCTGGAAGCAGGCTGGAGGGAGGCTGGAGAGATGGCTGGGAGGCAGAGATGGCTCTGACCCCCCAAAGGGGGGTGGGCTGGCATGCCCTGGGACCCCAAGCTGGACCTAACTGAGGGGGGCCCTGTTGTCTGTGCCTGCAAGACCTGTCTTGGACTGTATTCCTGTCGTCTAAATAAACCTTCTGCTTTACTGGCTGGCTGAGAGTCATGGTGAATCGCATGAAGCCGGGGGTGCGGGGCCTTGTCACGGAGTGTGGGGGGACACAACTGGTGGCAGAGTTGGGATCTACTGCACCCCGTGGACGGCGCTTCCTGCAGTAAGTGACTGGGGAGCAGTAAAACGAAGGGGGATTGACGGGGACCAGGCCTGCTGAAGAGTGGGAGAGAGACGGTTATTACCCCTGGGAGTGTGTGACCAGCGAGAAGGACTGTTGCAGTAACAGGGTCCCCGGGGGATCGCAGCGAGCGGTCCCGGGGCGGAGGAGTCTGCAGCTCAACCCTGGCAGAGAGGTGGTGACCTGAAGAGGGGCTGGCACACTAGGGGTCCCCCTGGAACGGTGGAAAGCGGAGAGCACAGGCCGGCGAGTGGCCAGCAGGAGGATGGATGCTAAACGCCTTAAGAGCGACCTGGTGGAGCTGTGCAAGCAGAGGGGGCTGCGCATTGGGAGGTCCACCAAAGAACAGCTCATTGCCCGGCTGGAGGAGAGGGATCGCTTGGATGAACCGAGCCCTGTCCCTGAGGGAAGCCACCCGGCGGATGCAGCGTGGGCCCCGGGGCCTGACATGGCTGGGAGGGGTCAGACTGCTGCCGAGGACATCCCGAGACCCTGACTACCTATATCTAGGGGAGGGGTGGGGGAAGCTGTGACGGAGCAGGGAGCAGGGCAGATTTGACCTGGGAATGTTGCAGGGGGATTGCAGTGAGGAGGGGGGACTTCCCTTGAAGGAAGCTACCTGAGCTGTAACCTAAGCCAGGAAGGGGGGTGGGGAGAATTAACACCTTCTGCCCGGGAGACTGGACAAAGGAGAGGAGCAGCGGGAGGGGCTGGGAGTTTAGTTTCGGTTGGGGCTGGGTGGTGCAACGCAGGGAACCCCAAGCTGGGGTCTAAGCTCCCTGAACCTCCCAGAGGGACCTAATTGAGGGGGTCTGGCAGAGAGGTGGTGACCTCGAGAAGGGCTGGCACACTAGGGTGCCCCCTGGGAACTGTGGGGAGCTGTGAGCACACAGGCCGGTGAGTGGCCAGCAGGAAGATGTATGCCAAGCGGCTTAAGAGCGACCTGGTGGAGCTGTGCAAGCAGAGGCGGCTGCGCATTGGGAGGCTCACCAAAGAACAGCTCATTGCCCAGCTAGAGGCGGAAGATCGCGCGAATGAACTGATCCCTGTGTCTCAGGGAAGCAGCCTGGCAAATGCAGCGCAGGCACCAGTGTCTGTCCCAGCTGGGAGTGGTCAGCCGGCTGCTGAGGGCTTCCCGAGACCCCTCCTTCCTATGCCTAGAGGAAGGGTGGGGAGGAGCCCAGCAAATACCGAAGGCGCCGTGGCCCCCCCGGCCAGCAGGGGACCCTCCCGGCGACGCTCGGCATCCGTGGAGCGGAATTGGCTGGAATGGGAGAAAGAGCTAAAACTGAGAGAGCTGGAGGATCGTGAACAACAGAGACAGCATGAACGGGAGGAGAAAGAGAGACAGAGACAGGAGAATGAGAGACAGCGTCAGCATGAAGAGAGACAGAGACAAGAGAATGAGAGACAGCGTCAGCATGAACTGGAACTGGCGAGATTGAAGGGCAGCGAACCCCCGGCTGCGGTGAGTGAGGGGGGACCCAGGACTGCACGGAGCTTTGATAAGTGCATCATGGCCCCATACAAGGAGGGGGAGGACATGGATGACTTCCTGGAGGCCTTTGAGACGGCCTGCGAGCTGCACCGGGTTGATCCCGCGGACAGACTCCGGGTCCTTACCCCCTTACTGGACCCCAAAGCCGTGGCATTGTACCGCCAACTGGAAGAGGCAGAGAAAGGGGACTACGAACTATTCAAAAAGGCCCTGCTACGTGAGTTTGGGCTGACTCCTGAGATGTACCGGGAAAGGTTCCGGAGTCAAGATAAAACCCCTGAGATCTCATATCTGCAACTAGCCGTCCGCATGGAAAGATACGCCAGCAAGTGGGCTGGTGGGGCCCAGACGAAGGAGGACCTGATTAAACTGCTGGTACTGGAGCAACTGTATGAGCGGTGCCCATCCGACCTGAGGCTGTGGTTGGTGGACAGAAAGCCAGAGAACCCGCGACACGCCGGGCAGCTGGCTGATGAGTTTGTAAAGAGCCGGTCAGGGGGTGGCAGGGAGGAGCCCCAAAGGAACAGGCCCGCCGCGATGCAGAGAGAGAGTCACCCTGGGACCTCCCAAAGGGGGATATGGGGAATCCCCTCCCACGGGGAATGCCCAGCATCAGGGACAACCGACCGGCTCGAGGGGACCCACGGGACATGAGCTGCTATTACTGCGGCCGAAGAGGCCACGTTCGGGCCCAGTGCCCCAAGCTCAAAGACAGACTGAGCAGACCGAACCCGCACCGGGTTAACTTGGTAGAGGCCCAGACGGACGAGGGGCAGGCTTCTCACGCAAGAGGGGCTGGCAGCTTATCAACTGCTCAAGAAAGAGAAGGGCCCCCGGCCAGCTTCTCTGGGGGGCCAGATGCTCCGGATTCAAAGTTCTCCGTTTACAGGGTTGGCGCGGGGCTGTCCCTGCGGAGCGAGTGCCTTGTTCCCCTGGAGGTGGATGGGAAGAAAGTTTATGGATACTGGGACACGGGCGCAGAGGTGACACTGGCCCGGCCCGAGGTGGTGGCCCCAGATCGGGTGGTGCCCAACACCTTCCTGACCCTGACCGGGGTGGGCGGGACCCCATTCAAGGTTCCCGTAGCGAGGGTACACCTGAAATGGGGGGCCAAGGAGGGCCCCAAGGACGTGGGAGTGCACCACCATTTGCCCACTGAGGTGTTGATGGGGGGGGACCTAGAGGACTGGCCAAGCAGCCCCCAGACCGCCTTAGTCGTGACCCGTAGCCAGAGCCAGCGAGGGGCACTACGCCCTGATCTTGGGAAGGATGTCCCACCGGAGGCACCGAACCCTTCCCGGGTGGGGAGGGAACACCCAAGGACAGGCCGCGGGGTGGCTGGGGCTTCCGACCCAGCCGACGAGAGGGAGCAGGTCCCCATCCCTTCCCCAGCCGCCGAGTTCCAGGCCGAGTTGCAGAAGGACCCCTCCCTGCGGAAGCTAAGGGGCCTGGCTGACCTCAGTGTGGTACAGACCATGAGGAGAGGATGCAAGGAGAGGTTCCTGTGGGAGAAGGGGTTCCTGTACCGAGAGTGGGCTCCCCCGGGGGAAGTGGAGTCGTGGGGGATCAGGAGGCAGCTGGTGGTTCCCCAGAAGTTTCGCCACAAGCTACTGTACCTGGCCCATGACATCCCTCTCGCAGGGCACCAGGGGATCCGGCGCACCAGGCAGAGGCTGCTACAGAACTTCTACTGGCCCGGGGTCTTCACCAACGTCCGGCAGTACTGCCGATCCTGTGACCCCTGCCAGAGGGTGGGGAAGGCCCGGGACAAGGGGAAGGCAGCATTGAGACCTTTGCCCATCATAGAGGAGCCTTTCCAGAAGGTGGCCATGGACATAGTGGGACCTCTCAGCAAGACGACCCGGTCTGGGAAGAAATACATCCTGGTGGTGGTAGATTTCGCCACCCGCTACCCCGAGGCAGCGCCCTTATCGTCCATTGAAGCAGACACTGTGGCGGATGCGCTGCTGACCATTTTCAGCCGAGTGGGGTTCCCCAAGGAAGTCTTGACGGACCAAGGGTCCAACTTCATGTCGGCCCTACTCCGGTGCTTGTGGGAGAGATGTGGGGTCCGGCACAACTGGGCCTCAGCATATCACCCCCAATCCAACGGGCTGGTGGAGAGGTTCAATGGGACGCTAAAAATGATGCTGAAAACATTTATGAATCAGCACCCGCAGGACTGGGACAAGTACTTACCTCACCTGCTGTTTGCGTACAGGGAGGTACCCCAGGAGTCTACCGGGTTTTCGCCTTTCGAACTGCTATATGGAAGGCGGGTAAGGGGGCCCCTGGACCTGATGAGAGACGAATGGGAGGGGAAGGCCACTCCTGACGGAGAGTCGGTGGTGGAGTATGTCCTGACCTTCCGGGAACGACTTGCCAAGCTCATGGGCCTGGCCAGGGAGAATCTGGCCAGAGCCCAGAGGAAGCAGAAGGTCTGGTATGACCGCACAGCACGGGCCCGCGCCTTCGCCACTGGGGATCAGGTGATGGTCCTCATCCCCGTGAGGAAAAACAAACTCCAGGCCGCCTGGGAAGGGCCCTTCAAGGTTGTCAAGCAACTAAACGAGGTAAACTATGTGGTGGAGCTGTCGAACCGGGCACACCACCACCGGGTGTACCATGTGAATATGATGAAACCATATTATGACAGGGGGAATATGGTGTTGGCCGTGTGTGGACAGTGGGAGGGGCAGGGAGATGACCCTTTAGTAGATCTATTCCCTGGGACAAGAGTTGGCTTCCCCCTGGAAGCAATTCCCCTCTCTGATCGGCTAACCCCTGCCCAGCGAGCTGAGATCGGAGGGGTGCTGCATCTGTACCAACAGCTGTTTTCCAACCAGCCTGGACGCACTAATCTGACTGTCCACTGGGTGCAGACAGGATCGCACCTGCCTATAAAATGCTCCCCCTTCCGAGCCACAGGGAAAACTGCTCAGGACCTGGAAAGAGAGGTCAATGACATGCTGGCTTTGGGGGTGATCCAGCCGTCTTCCAGCCCTTGGGCCTCGCCGGTGGTGCTGGTCCCCAAAAAGGACGGGTCGATCCGGTTCTGTGTGGACTATCGGAAGCTCAATGCCATCACTGTAGCCGATGCCTACCCCATGCCCAGGCCGGACGAGCTCCTAGACAAGCTGGGAGGTGCTCGGTACCTTACCACCATGGATCTTACAAAGGGCTATTGGCAAGTGCCGCTGGATGCAGATGCCAGGCTGAAATCGGCCTTTGTCACCCCTCTGGGGCTCTATGAGTTCCTGACCCTGCCCTTCGGCCTCAAGGGAGCGCCGGCCACCTTCCAGCGCCTGGTGGATCAGCTACTGAGGGGGATGGAGAGTTTTGCCGTGGCGTATATCGATGACATCTGTGTCTTTAGCCAGACCTGGGAGGACCGTAACGAGTGGGGTACCGCAGGGGTCTGTTTTGGGACCGGCTCTGTTCAATATCTTCATCAACGACTTAGATATTGGCATAGAAAGTACGCTTATTAAGTTTGCGGATGATACCAAACTGGGAGGGATTGCAACTACTTTGGAGGACAGGGTGTGACGAACTGGGCCTGTTCTCACTGTGGTCTGTGAATGCTGACAGGGAAGTGTGGCTGAATAGTCTGCATTGGGGGATGGGAGACAGCCCGAGGGCGCATACCTAAGTGTGTAACACGAGAACCCAGGGAGGGGTTGAAGGCCAGGTGACTCCTTAGCCCGGGAAACTGGACAAAGGCTGTGGGAGGGGTCGCTGAAGCCAGAGAGTGGGAAGCAGGCTGGAGAGATGGCTGGGGGGCAGAGATGGCTCTAACCTCCCAAGGGGGGCTGGGACCCCAAGATGGACCAAACTGAGGGGGTCCCAGTTGTCTGTGCCTGCAAGACCTGTCTTGGACTGTATTCCTGTCATCCAAATAAACCTTCTGCTTTACTGGCTGGCTGAGAGTCATGGTGAATCGCAGGAAGCCGGGGGTGCAGGGCCCTGAGTCCCCCAATACTCCGTGACACAGGGTCATAATTCAAAATGATCTGGACAAATTGGAGAAATGGTCTGAGTTAAACAGGATGAAGTTTAACAAAGACAAATGCAAAGTGCTCCACTTAGGAAGGAAAAATCAATTTCACACATACAGAATGGGAAAAGACTGTCTAGGAAGGAGTACGGCAGAAAGGGATCTAGGGGTTATAGTGGACCACAAGCTAAATATGAGTCAACAGTGTGATGCTGTTGCAAAAAAAGCAAACATGATTCTGGGATGCATTAACAGGTGTGTTGTGAGCAAGACACGAGAAGTCATTCTTCCGCTCTACTCTGCTCTGGTTAGGCCTCAGCTGGAGTATTGTGTCCAGTTCTGGGCGCCGCATTTTAAAAAAGATGTGGAGAAACTGGAAAGGGTCCAAAGAAGAGCAACAAGAATGATTAAAGGTCTTGAGAACATGACCTATGAAGGAAGGCTGAAAGAATTGGGTTTGTTTAGTTTGGAAAAGAGAAGACTGAGAGGGGACATGATAGCAGTTTTCAGGTATATAAAAGGGTGTCATAAGGAGGAGGGAGAGAACTTGTTCACCTTAGCCTCTAAGGATAGAACCAGAAACAATGGGTTTAAACTGCAGCAAGGGAGGTCTAGATTGGACATTAGGAAAAAGTTCCTAACTGTCAGGGTGGTTAAACACTGGAACAAATTGCCTAGGGAGGTTGTGGAATCTCCGTCTCTGGAGATATTTAAGAGTAGGTTAGATAAATGTCTATTAGGGATGGTCTAGGCAGTATTTGGTCCTGCCATGCGGGCAGGGGACTGGACTCGATGACCTCTCGAGGTCCCTTCCAGTCCTAGAATCTATGAATCTATGAATCTACCACATATCCCAGGTTAGACAAGTGCTGGACCGACTCCAGAAGGCTGGGCTGACCGTAAAACCGGAGAAGTGCAAGGTGGGGATGGCTGAGGTATCCTACCTAGGCCACCGGGTGGGAAGCGGCTGCCTAAAGCCGGAACCAGCCAAAGTGGAGGTGATCAGAGACTGGCCCGCTCCTCAAACCAAAAAGCAGGTCCAAGCCTTTATTGGGATGGCAGGGTACTATCGGAGGTTCGTGCCCCACTTTAGCGCCATAGCCGCCCCCATCACTGAGCTGTGCAAGAAGGGGAAGCCAGACAAAGTGGTCTGGACCGAGGAGTGCCAGGAGGCTCTCCGGGCGCTGAAGGAGGCTCTGGTCAGTGGCCCAGTTCTGGCAAACCCAGACTTTGACAAGCCCTTTATGGTGTTCACCGACGCCTCAGACACAGGACTGGGGGCGGTGTTCATGCAGGAGGACGAAAAGGGGGAGAGACACCCCATCGTGTACCTGAGCAAGAAGTTGCTACCCCGGGAGCAGAACTACGCGGCCATCGAGAAGGAATGCCTGGCCATGGTGTGGGCCCTCAAGAAACTAGAGCCATATCTCTTTGGGCGTCACTTCACCGTGCACACCGACCACTCTCCCCTGACCTGGCTGCACCAGATGAAAGGAGCCAACGCCAAGCTCCTGAGGTGGAGCCTGCTCCTGCAGGATTATGACATGGACGTGGTCCATGTGAAGGGACGTGACAACCTGATAGCGGACGCATTGTCCCGGAGAGGGAGCCCTGAACTTCCCCAGGTCACTGGTCAGAGTGACCCCGCTCAGTTCAGTCTCGAAGGGGAGAGAGATGTGACGGAGCAGGGAGCAGGGCAGATTTGACCTGGGAATGTTGCAGGCGGGTTGCAGTGGGGATGTGGGACTTCCCTTGAAGGAAGCTACCTGAGCTGTAACCTGAGCCAGGAACGGGGGTGGGGAGAATTAACACCTTCTGCCCGGGAGACTGGACAAAGGAGAGGAGCAGCGGGAGGGGCTTGGAGTTGAGTTTCGGTTGGGGCTGGGTGGTGCAACGCAGGGAACCCCAAGCTGGGGTCTAAGCTCCCTGAACCTCCCAGAGGGACCTAATTGAGGGGGTCTGGTCGTACCTACACGCTCTGCTTGAGACGGTGTTCCTGTCCTTAAATAAACCTTCTGCTTTACTGGCTGGTTGAGAGTCGCAGTAAATCTCGGAAAGAGGGGTGCAGGGCCCTAACTCCCCCACACTCCGCAACACCCCCACCAAAGGGGAACATCCAGCATCAGGTCCATCCAACCCACTCGGGGGGACCCATGGGACATGGGCTGCTATCACTGTGGCCAAAAGGGCCACATACGGGCCCAGTGCCCCAGGCTCAGGGACAGACTGAGCAGACCGAACCCACAGAGGGTTGACTGGGTAGAGACCCAGCCCGGCGAAAGGCAGCATTCCCAGAGAAGGGGGGCTGGCAGAGTACCACCTGCTAAGGAGGGAGGAGAGCTCCAGGCCAGCTCCTCTGGGGGGCCGGATGCTCCAGACTCAGGGTTTTTGGTTTATACGGTGGGCACGGGGCGGTCCCTCCGGAGAGAGTACCTTGTTCCCCTGGAGGTGGATGGGAGGAAGGTCAATGGATACTGGGATATGGGCGCTGAGGTGACACTGGCCCGGCCCAAGGTGGTGGCCCCAGATCGGGTGGTGCCCAACACCTACCTGACCCTGACGGGGGTGGGAGGGACCCCGTCAAAGTGCCCATGGCGAGGGTACACCAGAAGTGGGGGGCCAAGGAGGGCCCCAAGGACATGGGGGTACACCCGTATTTGCCCACTGAGGAGTTGATGGGGGGGGGACCTGGAGGATTGGCCAAGCAACCCCCAGGGTGCCCTGGTTGTGATCCGCATCAGAGCCGGCGAGGGGCACTGCGCCATGGCCTTGGGAAGGGTGCCTTGCCCGAGGCGCAGGACCCTAACCTGGTGGGGAGGGAACACCCAGGGACACAGCTCAGGGAGGCTGCGGCTTCAGACCCAGCCGGCGAGAGAGAGCAGGTGGCCATCCCTGTCCCAGCTGCTGAGTTCCAGACCGAGGTGCAAAAAGATCCCTCCTTGCGGAAGATAAAGGACCTGGACGACCCCAGTGCGGTACAGACCATGGGACGAGGTGGCCGGAAAAGGTTCCTGTGGGAGAAGGGGTTCCTGTACCGAGAATGGGCTCCCCCAGGGAAAATGGAGTCAGGGGGGATCAGGAGGCAGCTGGTGGTACCCCAGAAGTATCACCGCCAGCTGCTGTACGGGGCCCATGACAATCCTCTCTCAGGGCACCAGGGAACCTGGCGTACCCAGCAGAGGCTGCTACGGAGCTTTTACTGGCCTGGGGTCTTTGTTACTGTCCGACAGTACTGCGGATCCTGTGACCCCTGTCAGAGGGGGAGGAAGGCCTGGGACAAGGGGAAAATGGCTTTAGGACCCTTGCCCAGCATAGAGGAGCCTTTCCAGAGGGTGGCCAGGGTAAAACCCCAAGATGCAGCTAATCCTGTTGTCTGTGGCTGCAAGACCTGTCTTGGACTGTGTTCCTGTCGTCTAATAAACCTTCTGTGCTTTACTGGCTGGCTGAGAGTCATGGTGAATCACAGGAAGCCGGGGGGGCAGGGCCTTGTGTCCCCCCACACTCCATGACACCGGGGACCCCTCGCCCGGTGCTGAGATGCGCCCACCTCTGGGGTGGGGCGGCTGGTTATATGGGGACCCCTCGCCCGGCGCTGAGATGCAGCCACCTCTGGGGCGGGGCGGCCAGTTATATGGGGACCCCTCGCCTGTCACACAACAGGCGCTAACCAGCTGCTGCTCACCTGCTGTTCGACACCTTCTCCCCGACATCGGCTCTCTGGGGAAGGCTCCTCTCTGCTTTCCGCTTCTCCTGGGGACAGAAGGCAAGAGGGAAAGGATTAGGGAGAGAACCCAGGAGTCCTGGCTCCCAGCCCCCCCCCGCTCTAACACTCCAGGCCCAATGCCCAGTTTCCTTTGCTGCTGTGTTGTGGCAGCCATGCAAGCCCAGCCCACTCACACCCCGAGCAGCCTGGCATGGGTCCCACTTGAAGGCTGAGGCAGCCCCTCCCCGCTTGGGCAGGGCTCTGGGCCCGCTGGCATGGCCCTGTCCCACAGCTGTGCCCCCAGCTGGCAGGAGCAGTGGGCCTGAGCCGGAACTAACCCTCAAAACTACATCTCCCAGGATGCACCATGGCCAGGGACTCCCAGGATGCAAGTGCCTCACTCTGAGGCCAGACCAGAGTGCACCAAGGGAGATGAGTCCAGTCCACAGAGGGAAAGGAGGCTTGTGGTTTCTAAACTACATCTCCCATGATGCAACTGCTTCCCTCACCCTGAGGCCAGACCGTGGTGCACCATGGGAGACGCAGTCCGACTAGGGAGACTGGCGCATAGAGGAGAATGGGAGGCGTGAAGCAAGCGAAACACAACTCCCACGAGGCAGTGCGGCAGCGGCGCCCGAGCAAGAGATTTCAGGGTTCAAATATTTGCCTAATCCCTAAATTCTCTTGGGTCCAGGGGCAGGGTCACGACCCCATTTTGGGTCCAGTGCGATACCTCTCTCTGCCCTGGGTCAGTTCTTCCCCCCGCCCCCTACAGGGCAGCCAAAAGGCCCACAGTGGAGCACTGCATTCTGGGAGTTGTAGTCTTCCCGGCCCCCCCTCACCTCCGTTGGGGCCGCGGCCTGCGAGCTGCTCTCCAGCTTGCCCGCCTCCTCCTCCTCCACGCTGCTGTCGATGAAGTCGATCTGCTCCAGCTCTCCGTTGGCTGCGGGGAGGAAAGCGTCAGCGGGGCCGCTCCGCGCCCAGCGAAGCCCGGCACACGGGGGGTGGGGGCTGCCTGGCACGGCAGAGCTGTCACTGGCAGGAGAGGCCAGCAGCTGATTTCCCCTTTGGCCGCGGCAGGAACCTCCCCGCGGGTAACGCTGGGGCCCCAGACCCTGCTCACCTGCCCGGTCCCGCTTCTCCTTCAGCTGGCGGGGATCACGCACCAGCTCTGCGATGCGGAACGACAGGTCGGAGAACTCGTCTGTGGACTGAGAAAGCAGAGGGGGCGGGTGACTCTCGGGAGGCGCAGAGGGGGTCGGACGCTGGGCCTGCCCGGCGCGGGTGAAAGGGACCAACGCCAGTACGTGAAACCGACCGATCCGCGCCCGGCGCCGGTGAAAGGGACCGACGCCGTACGTGAAACTGACCAACCCGCACAACTGACTGATCTGCGCCGGTGAAAGGGACCAACGCCGGTACGTGAAACCGACCGATCCGCGCCCGGCGCCGGTGAAAGGGACCGACGCCGGTACGTGAAACTGACCAACCCGCACAACTGACTGATCTGCGCCGGTGAAAGGGACTGACGCCGGTACGTGAAACCGACCGATCCGCGCCCGGTGCCGGTAAAAGGGACCGACGGCGGTATGTGAAACTGACCAACACAAGGGAAACTGACCCGGAGCAGCATCTAACAAGCTGTGACCCCCCAGGCCAGCACCCCTAGTCTCCCATCCAGCCCCTCTTCGCAGTCCGCCGGCTCCCACGCAATGCTGACATCGCCTTGGAATGTAGACCCCTGACCCACTGCCCATCGCCCAGGGCTAGGAAGGGGGGGCCGTCGCTGCCCTGCGTGCTCCGGATGGCACCAGCTCCCGGGAGAGCAGCACTTGGCTGCGGGCCGCACGGTCCATACCTCGTTCCCAGACCACCGCTTGCTGCCGCTGTCGACACTGTTGAAGCCCGAATCCAAGCCGCCGTACTGCCGGCCAGGGTAGAACTCGTCGGAGAGGCTGAGGGGCAGAGAGAGGTGCCGGAGAAGGTGCTTCACAAACCAGCCCAGAGCCTGGGATCAGCCCAGTACAGAGAGACGAGGAGGGGAGTGACGGAACTTGGCACTTCCTCCCCAAGCTCTCAAGAAAGGGGCAGATCTAGAAATAGAACCCAGAAGTCTGGGCTCCCAGCCCCCCCTGCTTTAACCCATCAGCCCCCACTCTCCTCCCAGAGCCGGGGAGAGAACCAAGGAGTCCTGGCTCCCAGGGGTGGGGGAGCCCATGGGTTTCTATCTGCTTGAGGGGCAAGCGGTGGGAACAGAATCCACAATGCCCAGCACCACTGGGCTGCCACGCGGGGGCCGGACAAGCTGGGGCGATCCCAGGTCCCCCTGCCCCGGTGAAGCTCCCTTACCAGGTGCCGAAGCCGGTGGGCCGGCTGGCCCGGGCGAAGTCGGCCAGGTCAGGCCCCGTTTTGCTGCAGGCTTCCAGGTTGAGGTATTTGAAGATGTGGATTTTGCCTTTCAGGCAGATCTGGGGCGAGAGAGGGAGTGGGGGGCTCGTTAGGGCTGGGCTGAGGCGGGGAGAGCCCCTACCCCTTTACTGAGTCACCGGCCGGAAGGACCTATCGGATCTGACTCTGGCATCGCACCGGCCGGTTCCATGTTAGTCACCTGCACTGTGGAAAATCGGTGCCTCGTTGCCCATCGGGATGGGTCCAGCTTTACCGCCCCCCCTCCTCCCCCCCGGCCCTCCTTCCCCGGGTCAGTTTCCTTCCAGCCCGCTGCGCCCTGGGCCCCGCCCCGGCTCACCTGCGCAGGCGGCGACTGGAGGGGGTTATTGTCCAGCAGGATGGTCTGCAGATGCCGGAGGTGCCGGTAGCAGACGGGGATGCGGGCGACCCGGTTGCAGGAGAAATCCAGGCGGACCAGGGGCAGTTCCGACAGCTCTGGAACGGCAGAGGAGCCCGGTGAGCATGGCAGGGGCCTTTGGAAAAATCCCAGCTGCCCCATGTCCAGAAGGGGGGGGGGGGGGGGATCTGTGGGGAGTCCCAGCCCCGCCTGACACCCCCTGGCACTGGGGCATCGGGGCTGTGGTGAGCACAAGGGGATGTGGGGCTAGAATCAAGACCCAGACCCAGCTCCCAGGGTGCTTGAACAAGAAGAAAGGGCCGAAAGATATTCGCGCACCGGCCCTTTAACTACCAGCTCACTGGGCTCCTGGGATTGGTGGCTTCCGTTCCCACCCCGCGCTCGATTGGCTGGAAGGGGTCCTGCCCCGGGATTTAAAGAGACGGAGAGGGGCATTGACCTTCAGGCAGGGCAGTTAGCTGGTTCCTCCGCACGCTCAGGTCTCGCAGGGACCCCAGCCGGCCCATGCTGGCCGGCAGGGACTGGAGTTCATTGCAGCTCACGTCCTGGGGGGGGAGGTTGGTTTAGCAAGGCGCGTCGGTGGCGGGGGGGGGGAAAAGAGGCACGATGGAATGACCCGCGTTGGAGATGAGCCAGGATGCCTGGGTTCGCACTGGCGCAGGAGCAACAGAGGAGCTTTGAGTGGCAAGGCCTGGCCTAATCCCTGACACCCCCCCATCCGTACATCAGCAGCGCCCCCTGCTGAGCCCCCCGCCCCGCTCCCTGCCCCACAGCGCCCCCTAGCACCGCCCTGGGACCAGCCCCGCCTGCCAGGGGAGAGCGCCCCCTGCTGAGCCCCCCGCCCCGCTCCCTGCCCCACAGCGCCCCCTAGCACCGCCCTGGGACCAGCCCCGCCTGCCAGGGGAGAGCGCCCCCTGCTGAGCCCCCCGCCCCGCTCCCTGCCCCACAGCGCCCCCTAGCACCGCCCTGGGACCAGCCCCGCCTGCCAGGGGAGAGCGCCCCCTGCTGAGCCCTCCCCGCCCCACAGCGCCCCCTAGGGCCGCCCTGGGACCAGCCCCGCCTGCCAGGGGAGAGCGCCCCCTGCTGAGCCCTCCCCGCCCCACAGCGCCCCCTAGCGCCGCCCTGGGACCAGCCCCGCCTGCCAGGGGAGAGCGCCCCCTGCTGAGTCCCCTGCCCCGCTCCCCGCCCCACAGCACCCCCTAGCACCGCCCTGGGACCAGCCCCACCTACCAGGGGAGAGCGCCCCCTGCTGAGCCCCCCCCCCCGCCCTGCTCCCCACCCCACAGCGCCGCCCTGGGACCAGCCCCGCCTACCAGGGGAGAGCGCCCCCTGCTGAGCCCTCCCCGCCCCACAGCGCCCCCTAGCACCGCCCTGGGACCAGCCCCGCCTACCAGGGGAGAGCGCCCCCTGCTGAGCCCTCCCCGCCCCACAGCGCCCCCTAGCACCGCCCTGGGACCAGCCCCGGCTACCAGGGGAGAGCGCCCCCTGCTGAGCCCCCTGCCCCGCTCCCCGCCCCGCCTGCCAGGGGAGAGCGCCCCCTGCTGAGCCCCCCCCCACAGCGCCCCCTAGCGCCGCCCTGGGACCAGCCCCGCCTGCCAGGGGAGAGCGCCCCCTGCTGAGCCCTCCCCGCCCCACAGCGCCCCCTAGCGCCGCCCTGGGACCAGCCCCGCCTGCCAGGGGAGAGCGCCCCCTGCTGAGTCCCCTGCCCCGCTCCCCGCCCCACAGCACCCCCTAGCACCGCCCTGGGACCAGCCCCACCTACCAGGGGAGAGCGCCCCCTGCTGAGCCCCCCCCCCGCCCTGCTCCCCACCCCACAGCGCCGCCCTGGGACCAGCCCCGCCTACCAGGGGACAGCGCCCCCTGCTGAGCCCTCCCCGCCCCACAGCGCCCCCTAGCACCGCCCTGGGACCAGCCCCGCCTACCAGGGGAGAGCGCCCCCTGCTGAGCCCTCCCCGCCCCACAGCGCCCCCTAGCACCGCCCTGGGACCAACCCCGGCTACCAGGGGAGAGCGCCCCTTGCTGAGCCCCCTGCCCCGCTCCCCGCCCCGCCTGCCAGGGGAGAGCGCCCCCTGCTGAGCCCCCCCCACAGCGCCCCCTAGCGCCGCCCTGGGACCAGCCCCGCCTGCCAGGGGAGAGCGCCCCCTGCTGTGTCGGATTTTCCCTGGAGGTCTCTCAGCCCCGGCCGGAGCGATCTGGTGGCCCGGCCCCACTCACCAGCTGGCGCAGGTTGCTGAGTGAGCCCGTCTCGTCGGGCAGCGAGCCCAGCTTGTTGTTACTGGCGACGAGGACTTTGAGGGGCAGGCGGCAGAGGCAGGGCGGGAGGGAGGTGAGCTGGTTCCGGCTGGCGGGGGGGGAGAGAAGGAGCCGTTAGAACCGCGGGAGGAGCGAGTCAGGCTGGATCCCCCCTGGCCCGGCCATTACCTGAGGTTCAGGTAGGTGAGGGATTGCAGGTTGGCGATGGCCGGCGGGATGGTCCGCAGGCAGTTGTGGTACAAACTCAGCCCCTCCAAGGAGACCAGGTGGCAGGCGTCCTCGGGCACTTCGGCAAAGCGGTTCCGGGAGAGATCTGGGCATGGGACGAGAGAGGAAGCCGTTAGACGCCCCCCGCTGCCTGCACCAAGCTCCTGGGCGCCCAGCGCAATGGGGGGCCCTGAGCTCATTGGAGGAGAAACTGAGGCAGGGTGGCCAAGCCAGGAAGAGGTGTCCTGTCTTCCAATCCCTGCTCTAACCACCAGACCCCCCTGGAGAAAGGGGTAAACAGTGAGGTGGCAAAGTTTGCAGATGATACTAAACTGCTCAAGATAGTTAAGTCCAAAGCAGACTATGAAGAACTTCAAAAAGATCTCACAAAACTAAGTGATTGGACAACAAAATGGCAAATGAAATGTAATGTGGATAAATGTAAAGTAATGCACATTGGAAAAAATAACCCCAACTATACATACAATATGATGGGGGCTAATTTAGCTACAACAAGTCAGGAAAAAGATCTTGGAGTCATCGTGGATAGTTCTCTGAAGATGTCTGCGCAGTGTGCAGAGGCGGTCAAAAAAGCAAACAGGATGTTAGGAATCATTAAAAAGAGGATAGAGAATAAGACTGAGAATATCTTATTGCCCTTATATAAATCCATGGTACGCCCTCATCTCGAATACTGCGTATAGATGTGGTCTCCTCATCTCAAAAAAGATATACTGGCATTAGAAAAGGTTCAGAAAAGGGCAACTAAAATGATTAGGGGTTTGGAACGGGTCCCGTATGAGGAGAGATTAAAAAGGCTAGGACTCTTCAGCTTGGAAAAGAGGAGACTAAGGGGGGATATGATAGAGGTATATAAAATCATGAGTGATGTGGAGAAAGTGGATAAGGAAAAGTTATTTACTTATTCCCATAATACAAGAACTAGGGGTCACCAAATGAAATTAATAGGCAGCAGGTTTAAAACAAATACAAGGAAGTTCTTCTTTACACAGCGCACAGTCAACTTGTGGAACTCCTTACTTGAGGAGGTTGTGAAGGCTAGGACTATAACAGCGTTTAAAAGAGAACTGGATAAATCCATGGTGGTTAAGTCCATTAATGGCTATTAGCCAGGCTGGGTAAGGAATGGTGTCCCTAGCCTCTGTCTGTCAGAGGGTGGAGACGGATGGCAGGAGAGAGATCACTTGATCATTGCCTGTTGGTTCACTTCCTCTGGGGCACCTGGCATTGGCCACTGTCAGAAGGCAGGATACTGGGCTAGATGGACCTTTGATCTGACCCGGTACGGCCGTTCTTATGTTCTGCCCTCCCAGAGAACCCAGGCGTGAGGCCGCGCACCCCCAGCAGAAGGGAGGTGGAGGGGACATGCACCGTGTAATTCCTGTAAATCAACCTGGCCCGGCCCGAGCCCAGGGGCGCTGGGAGGAAAATGCCACTCATGGCCGTGAGCGCGGAGGAATTGGGTGGGAACCCTTTAAACAGCTGGACCCTGCAGCTGGAATCGTGTTTGCAGAGATTTCGCCTTCCAGCCCAAGAGCAGGGTCACGTTTAACTCTCCCCCACGCAGAGAAGTCACAGCCAGCCCATTCCTGAGGGAAGCGAGGATGGGGCGAGATCTCTGTAAACGTTACATAGTTTCACTTTTCCTCACTCATTCACACTGATCAGCACTGGATGCCTTTGGGGAAGGTCTGTGAGTCTCTCGCTGTAAACAAGACCCAAGAGTCCTGGCTCCGGGGAGCAGAGAGGCCACGGCCCAGCCGGGGAGGAACCCAGGTGTGACGAACTGGGACTGTTCTTACTGTGGTCTGTGAATGCTGACAGGGGAGTGTGGCTAGGATAGTCTGCACTGGGGAATGGGAGACTGACCGAGGGAGAATACCTGAACATGTAACATGAGAACCCAGGACGGGGTTAGAGGCCAGGTGACACCTTGGCCCAGGAAACTGGACAAAGGCTAGAGGGAGAGTTCAGAGCTGGCTGGTGACGGGGCTCTGACCCCCAAGGGGGCTGGGGCGTCCTGGGACCCCAAGATGGACCTAACTGAGGGGGTCCTGTTGTCTGTGCCTGCAAGACCTGTCTTGGACTGTGTTCCGGTCGTCTAAATCAACCTTCTGCTTTACTGCCTGGCTGAGAGTCATGGTGAATCGCAGGAAGCCGGGGTGTGGGGCCTTGTGTCCCCCCACACTCCGTGACACCAGGAATCCGGGTTAGAGCCAGAACTGGAATCCCGCGGTTCCCGCTGCCGTAATAGCGGGAGGGGGTGAATTGCAGCGGGAATTAGCGGGAAAACTCTCGCGCCTCAATTTACCTCTTGGGGAAATCGCTAATTGTTTTGTCAGAGCTTCTCTTTCCTCTCCGTGTTTGTCCTCCCGGCACCACACCTGGTGCAGGACACCGGCTCCAGCCCAGGCAGAGACCTCCCCCCGCCCAGGTTTTGTTGTTCTGCTATTGTGTGGCCAGGGAGGTTGAAGTGTTCTCCTACAGGTTTTTGTATATTGCCATTCCTGATATCTGACTTGTGTCCATTTATCCTCTTGCGTAGAGACTGTCCAGTTTGGCCAATGTACATAGCAGAGGGGCATTGCTGGCATATGATGGCATATATAACATTGGTGGACGTGCAGGTGAATGAGCCGGTGATGTTGTAGCTGATCTGGTTAGGTCCTGTGATGGTGTTGCTGGTGTAGATATGTGGGCAGAGTTGGCATCGAGGTTTGTTGCATGGGTTGGTTCCTGAGTTAGAGTTGTTATGGTGCGGTGCGTGGTTGCTGGGGAGAATATGCTTAAGGTTGGCGGGTTGTCTGTGGGCGAGGACTGGCCTGCCTCCCAAGGTCTGTGAAAGTGAGGGATCATTGTCCAGGATGGGTTGTAGATCACTGATGATGCGTTGGAGAGGTTTAAGCTGAGGACTGTAGGTGATGGCCAGTGGAGTTCTGTTGGTTTCTCTTCTGGGCCTGTCTTGTAGCAGGAGGCTTCTGGGTACACGTCTGGCTCTGTTGATTTGTTTCTTTATTTCCTTGTGTGGGTATCGTAGTTTTGAGAATGCTTGGTGAAGATCTTGTAGGTGTTGGTCTCTGTCTGAGGGGTTGGAGCAGATGCGATTGTACCTCAGTGCTTGGCTGTAGACGATGGATCGTGTGGTGTGACCAGGGTGGAAGCGGGAGGCATGAAGGTAGGCATAGCGGTCGGTGGGTTTTCAGTATAGGGTGGTGTTAATGTGGCCATCGCTTATTTGTATGGTGGTGTCTAGGAAGTGGACCTCCCGTGTAGATTGGTCCAGGCTGAGATTGATGGTGGGGTGGAAGCTGTGGAAATCATGGTGGAATTCTTCCAGGGTCTCCTTCCCGTGGGTCCAGATGATGAAGATGTCATCAATATAGCGTAGGTAGAGAAGGGGCATGAGTGGACGAGAGCTGAGGAAGCGTTGTTCCAGGTCAGCCATAAAAATGTTGGCATATTGTGGGGCCATGCGGGTGCTCATAGCGATGCCACTGGTCTGGAGGTATATATTGTCACCAAATTTGAAAGAATTGTGCGTGAGGATAAAGTCACAGAGCTCAGCAATAAGTTGTGCTGTGTCATCATCAGGGATTACTTTTTACAGGCATTACAAATCCAGCACCCTTTAAGGCCAAATTGTACAATTTGCTCTGGCGCTTGTTGCAAAGAGAATTTCAGCAAGTTTCGAATACAGGTTTGAATGATGATCTTGTACCAGGAGTTCTGCGGTTTTTACCTGGTAGGAGTGGGGGGGGGGGCGGGGGACGAGGTGGAACGGAAGCAGGATTAGTCGTCCCAGGCGAGCGGCTGGGAGTCAAGGCTGGACAAAGCCGCCTGGAAAGAAGGCCCCCCCCGGTTTGACCAGCGAGGGGGACGAACCGTGGGGACAAGGTGGTATGGTCCCTGGTGTGACGGAGCAGGGCAGATTTGACCTGGGAATGTTGCAGGGGGGTTGCAATGGGGATGTGGGACTTCCCTTGAAGGAAGCTACCTGAGCTGTAACCTGAGCCAGGAACGGGGGTGGGGAGAATTAACACCTTCTGCCCGGGAGACTGAACAAAGGAGAGGAGCAGCGGGAGGGGCTGAGAGTTTAGTTTCGGTTGGGGCTGGGTGGTGCAACGCAGGGAACCCCAAGCTGGGGTCTAAGCTCCCTGAACCCCCCAGAGGGACCTAATTGAGGGGGTCCGGTCGTACCTACACGCTCTGCTTGAGACTGTGTTCCTGTCCTTAAATAAACCTTCTGCTTTACTGGCTGGCTGAGAGTCACAGTGAATCTCGGGAAGAGGGGTGCAGGGCCCTAACTCCCCCACAATCCGCAACAACTGGTGGCAGCGGCGGGATCTACTGCACCCCGTGGACGGCGCTTCCTGCAGTAAGTGACTGGGGAGCAGTAAAACGAAGGGGGATTGACGGGGACCAGGCGTGCTGAAGAGTGAGAGAGAGACGGTTATTACCCCTGGGAGTGTGTGACCAGCGAGAAGGACTTTTGCAGTAACAGGGTCCCCCGGGGGGATCGCAGCGAGTGGTCCCAGGGGCGGAGGAGTCTGCAGCTCGACCCTGGCAGAGAGGTGGTGACCTCGAGAAGGGCTGGCACACTAGGGGGCCCCTGGGAACTGTGGGGAGCTGTGAGCACACAGGCCGGTGAGTGGCCAGCAGGAAGATGTATGCCAAGCGGCTTAAGAGCGACCTGGTGGAGCTGTGCAAGCAGAGGCGGCTGCGCATTGGGAGGCTCACCAAAGAACAGCTCATTGCCCAGCTGGAGGCGGAAGATCGCGCGAATGAACTGATCCCTGTGTCTCAGGGAAGCAGCCTGGCAAATGCAGCGCAGGCACCAGTGTCTGTCCCAGCTGGGAGTGGTCAGCCGGCTGCTGAGGGCTTCCCGAGACCCCTCCTTCCTATGCCTAGGGGAAGGGTGGGGAGGAGCCCAGCAAATACCGAGGGCGCCGTGACCCCCCCGGCCAGCAGGGGATCCCCCCGGCGAAGCCCGCCGGCCAGCAGAGGATCCTCCCGGCGACGTTCGGCATCCGGGGAGCGGAATTGGCTGGAATGGGAGAAAGAGCTAAAACTGAGAGAGCTGGAGGATCGTGAACAACAGAGACAGCATGAACGGGAGGAGAAAGAGAGACAGCATCAGCGTGAACGGGAGGAGAAAGAGAGACAGCGTCAGCATGAACGGGAGGAGAAAGAGAGACAGCATCAGCGTGAACGGGAGGAGAAAGAGAGACAGCATCAGCGTGAAGAGAGACAGAGACAGCATGAACGGGAGGAGAATGAGAGACAGCGTCAGCATGACCTGGAACTGGCGAGATTGAAGGGCAGCGAACCCCCGGCTGCGGTGAGTGAGGGGGGACCCAGGACTGCACGGAGCTTTGATAAGTGCATCATGGCCCCATACAAGGAGGGGGAGGACATGGATGACTTCCTGGAGGCCTTTGAGACGGCCTGCGAGCTGCACCGGGTGGATCCCGCGGACAGACTCCGGGTCCTTACCCCCTTACTGGACCCCAAATCCGTGGCATTGTACCGCCAACTGGGAGAGGCAGAGAAAGGGGACTACGAACTATTCAAAAAGGCCCTGCTACGTGAGTTTGGGCTGACTCCTGAGATGTACCGGGAAAGGTTCCGGAGTCAAGATAAAACCCCTGAGATCTCATATCTGCAACTAGCCGTCCGCATGGAAAGATACGCCAGCAAGTGGGCTGGTGGGGCCCAGACGAAGGAGGACCTGATTAAACTGCTGGTACTGGAGCAACTGTATGAGCGGTGCCCATCCGACCTGAGGCTGTGGTTGGTGGACAGAAAGCCAGAGAACCCGCGACACGCCGGGCAGCTGGCTGATGAGTTTGTAAAGAGCCGGTCAGGGGGTGGCAGGGAGGAGCCCCAAAGGAACAGGCCCGCCGCGATGCAGAGAGAGAGTCACCCTGGGACCTCCCAAAGGGGGAATATGGGGAATCCCCTCCCACGGGGAAGGCCCAGCATCAGGGACAACCGACCGGCTCGAGGGGACCCACGGGACCTGAGCTGCTATTACTGCGGCCGAAGAGGCCACGTTCGGGCCCAGTGCCCCAAGCTCAAGGACAGACTGAGCAGACCGAACCCGCACCGGGTTAACTTGGTAGAGGCCCAGACGGACGAGGGGCAGGCTTCCCACGCAAGAGGGGCTGGCAGCTTATCAACTGCTCAAGAGAGAGAAGGGCCCCCGGCCAGCTTCTCTGGGGGGCCAGATGCTCCGGACTCAAAGTTCTCCATTTACAGGGTTGGCGCGGGGCTGTCCCTGCGGAGCGAGTGCCTTGTTCCCCTGGAGGTGGATGGGAAGAAAGTTTATGGATACTGGGACACGGGCGCAGAGGTGACACTGGCCCGGCCCGAGGTGGTGGCCCCAGATCGGATGGTGCCCAACACCTTCCTGACCCTGACCGGGGTGGGCGGGACCCCATTCAAGGTTCCCGTAGCGAGGGTACACCTGAAATGGGGGGCCAAGGAGGGCCCCAAGGACGTGGGAGTGCACCACCATTTGCCCACTGAGGTGTTGATGGGGGGGGACCTAGAGGACTGGCCAAGCAGCCCCCAGACCGCCTTAGTCGTGACCCGTAGCCAGAGCCGGCGAGGGGCACTACGCCCTGACCTTGGGAAGGATGTCCCACCGGAGGCAGCGAACCCTTCCCGGGTGGGGAGGGAACACCCAAGGACAGGCCGCGGGGTGGCTGGGGCTTCCGACCCAGCCGACGAGAGGGAGCAGGTCCCCATCCCTTCCCCAGCCGCCGAGTTCCAGGCCGAGTTGCAGAAGGACCCCTCCCTGCGGAAGCTAAGGGGCCTGGCTGACCTCAGTGTGGTACAGACCATGAGGAGAGGATGCAAGGAGAGGTTCCTGTGGGAGAAGGGGTTCCTGTACCGAGAGTGGGCTCCCCCGGGGGAAGTGGAGTCGTGGGGGATCAGGAGGCAGCTGGTGGTTCCCCAGAAGTTTCGCCACAAGCTACTGTACCTGGCCCATGACATCCCTCTCGCAGGGCACCAGGGGATCCGGCGCACCAGGCAGAGGCTGCTACAGAACTTTTACTGGCCCGGGGTCTTCACCAACGTCCGGCAGTACTGCCGATCCTGTGACCCCTGCCAGAGGGTGGGGAAGGCCCGGGACAAGGGGAAGGCAGCATTGAGACCTTTGCCCATCATAGAGGAGCCTTTCCAGAAGGTGGCCATGGACATAGTGGGACCTCTCAGCAAGACGACCCGGTCTGGGAAGAAATACATCCTGGTGGTGGTCGATTTCGCCACCCGCTACCCCGAGGCAGTGCCCTTATCGTCCATTGAAGCAGACACTGTGGCGGATGCGCTGCTGACCATTTTCAGCCGAGTGGGGTTCCCCAAGGAAGTCTTGACGGACCAAGGGTCCAACTTCATGTCGGCCCTACTCCGGTGCTTGTGGGAGAGATGTGGGGTCCGGCACAACTGGGCCTCAGCATATCACCCCCAATCCAACGGGCTGGTGGAGAGGTTCAATGGGACGCTAAAAATGATGCTGAAAACATTTATGAATCAGCACCCGCAGGACTGGGACAAGTACTTACCTCACCTGCTGTTTGCGTACAGGGAGGTACCCCAGGAGTCTACCGGGTTTTCGCCTTTCGAACTGCTATATGGAAGGCGGGTAAGGGGGCCCCTGGACCTGATGAGAGACGAATGGGAGGGGAAGGCCACTCCTGACGGAGAGTCGGTGGTGGAGTATGTCCTGACCTTCCGGGAACGACTTGCCGAGCTCATGGGCCTGGCCAGGGAGAATCTGGCCAGAGCCCAGAGGAAGCAGAAGGTCTGGTATGACCGCACAGCACGGGCCCGCGCCTTCGCCACTGGGGATCAGGTGATGGTCCTCATCCCCGTGAGGAAAAACAAACTCCAGGCCGCCTGGGAAGGGCCCTTCAAGGTTGTCAAGCAACTAAACGAGGTAAACTATGTGGTGGAGCTGTCGAACCGGGCACACCACCACCGGGTGTACCATGTGAATATGATGAAGCCATATTATGACAGGGGAAATATGGTGTTGGCCGTGTGTGGACAGTGGGAGGGGCAGGGAGATGACCCTTTAGTAGATCTATTCCCTGGGACAAGAGTTGGCTTCCCCCTGGAAGCAATTCCTCTCTCTGATCGGCTAACCCCTGCCCAGCGAGCTGAGATCGGAGGGGTGCTGCATCTGTACCAGCAGCTGTTTTCCAACCAGCCTGGACGCACTAATCTGACTGTCCACCGGGTGCAGACAGGATCGCACCCGCCTATAAAATGCTCCCCCTTCCGAGCCACAGGGAAAACTGCTCAGGACCTGGAAAGAGAGGTCAATGACATGCTGGCTTTGGGGGTGATCCAGCCGTCTTCCAGCCCTTGGGCCTCGCCGGTGGTGCTGGTCCCCAAAAAGGACGGGTCGATCCGGTTCTGTGTGGACTATCGGAAGCTCAATGCCATCACTGTAGCCGATGCCTACCCCATGCCCAGGCCGGACGAGCTCCTAGACAAGCTGGGAGGTGCTCGGTACCTTACCACCATGGATCTTACAAAGGGCTATTGGCAAGTGCCGCTGGATGCAGATGCCAGGCTGAAATCGGCCTTTGTCACCCCTCTGGGGCTCTATGAGTTCCTGACCCTGCCCTTCGGCCTCAAGGGAGCGCCGGCCACCTTCCAGCGCCTGGTGGATCAGCTACTGAGGGGGATGGAGAGTTTTGCCGTGGCGTATATCGATGACATCTGTGTCTTTAGCCAGACCTGGGAGGACCACATATCCCAGGTTAGACAAGTGCTGGACCGACTCCAGAAGGCTGGGCTGACCGTAAAACCGGAGAAGTGCAAGGTGGGGATGGCTGAGGTATCCTACCTAGGCCACCGGGTGGGAAGTGGCTGCCTAAAGCCGGAACCAGCCAAAGTGGAGGTGATCAGAGACTGGCCCGCTCCTCAAACCAAAAAGCAGGTCCAAGCCTTTATTGGGATGGCAGGGTACTATCGGAGGTTCGTGCCCCACTTTAGCGCCATAGCCGCCCCCATCACTGAGCTGTGCAAGAAGGGGAAGCCAGACAAAGTGGTCTGGACCGAGGAGTGCCAGGAGGCTCTCCGGGCGCTGAAGGAGGCTCTGGTCAGTGGCCCAGTTCTGGCAAACCCAGACTTTGACAAGCCCTTTATGGTGTTCACCGACGCCTCAGACACAGGACTGGGGGCGGTGTTAATGCAGGAGGATGAAAAGGGGGAGAGACACCCCATCGTGTACCTGAGCAAGAAGTTGCTACCCCGGGAGCAGAACTACGTGGCCATCGAGAAGGAATGCCTGGCCATGGTGTGGGCCCTCAAGAAACTAGAGCCATATCTCTTTGGGCGTCACTTCACCGTGCACACCGACCACTCTCCCCTGACCTGGCTGCACCAGATGAAAGGAGCCAACGCCAAGCTCCTGAGATGGAGCCTGCTCCTGCAGGATTATGACATGGACGTGGTCCATGTGAAGGGACGTGACAACCTGATAGCGGACGCGTTGTCCCGGAGAGGGAGCCCTGAACTTCCCCAGGTCACTGGTCAGAGTGACCTCGCTCAGTTCAGTCTCGAAGGGGGGAGAGATGTGACGGAGCAGGGCAGATTTGACCTGGGAATGTTGCAGGGGGGTTGCAATGGGGATGTGGGACTTCCCTTGAAGGAAGCTACCTGAGCTGTAACCTGAGCCAGGAACGGGGGTGGGGAGAATTAACACCTTCTGCCCGGGAGACTGAACAAAGGAGAGGAGCAGCGGGAGGGGCTGAGAGTTTAGTTTCGGTTGGGGCTGGGTGGTGCAACGCAGGGAACCCCAAGCTGGGGTCTAAGCTCCCTGAACCCCCCAGAGGGACCTAATTGAGGGGGTCCGGTCGTACCTACACGCTCTGCTTGAGACTGTGTTCCTGTCCTTAAATAAACCTTCTGCTTTACTGGCTGGCTGAGAGTCACAGTGAATCTCGGGAAGAGGGGTGCAGGGCCCTAACTCCCCCACAATCCGCAACACCTGGCCATGTCTAAATCCAAGGGTTTCCCCTGCTCTGCACTGGTGCGAGCGGGAGGATGGAGGAGCTCAGACGGGAGGATCACAGGGCTGATGCAAGGCTGCGATTGGCAAATTTCGGCACCCAAACACCTTTTGGTCTGGTCTGACGCCACCACGCGGGTCCCTCGGAGGGTTGCGGGGGGCGGGGAAATGACCCTTCCTGTCTCCCTCTCATATTCGGGACTCAGAGCTCTTCCGGGCCAGGCAGGGCTCTTCTTGAGGGTCTGTGCAGCGCCCGGCCCAATGGGGGGACCCCAATCTCAGTCAGGGGGGTCTGTGCAGTACCTAGCACAATGGGGGCCCCCAATCCCAGTCAGGGGAGGTCCATACAGTACCTGGCACAATGGGGGGCCCTCAATCTCAGTTGGGGGCTCCGTACAGTACCTGGCACCATGGGGGGCTCTGATCTATGTCAGGGGGGTCTGTGCAGTGCCTGGCACCATGGGGGGCCCCCAATCTCAGTCAGGAGGGTCCGTACAGTGCCTGGCACAACAGGGGTCCTGATCCCAGCAGGGCTCCTGGGCTCTCCCCTAACCCCAGGACGGAGGAGGACGAGCAGCAGCTCCAGCGCTGTCCCCGCGGTGCGCCGGGCCCTGGCTGTTTCCAAGTGGCTGGGGCTGCGAGCAGCTGGCGGGAGGCCAGCCCAGCGCTCACCACGAGAGAAGCCATTGCCCTGCACACACGCGCAGGCCTTGGGCCGCAGGGTAAATGTTTTGTCGAGCGCGCGACCCAGAGGGGCCCAGCCAAGCTGCCAAGAGGGTATTGAACTTGGCACGGAGCGCGCGAGCCTCTGGCAGGAGAAGAGCTGTCCCAGCAAGACACTGACAAGGATCAGTGCTGGGCACTGGCTCTCTCGGGGCTGAAATGAACAAACTTCTAAAAGGAGACACTGGAAAAATCCAAGAGGGGCAGAGAAGAGCCACAAACTGCAGCGGAAAAGCAGGACAAGGCGGGAAGGATGAAGCCAACTGCTTTCCCGTGGGAAACAGGGCACCGCTGGCAGTAACCTGGGCCCAAACGCCCCCGGGCAGAGGTGGATTGGCCGTCTCTCGACGCCGTCCCACCCGGCCTTTCAGGGAGAGACGCCTTCGCCTCGCCCAAGGGACCGGGCACCATCCAGAGACGAGGATGAAAGGTCACAGGACGTGGGAGCAGCTGATTAAAGTCTGCGAGGAAGAGGGAAATGGGGCCACGTGACAGCCCACACCAACACCGCGCCATTTCCCCACAGATCAGTGCAACCCGGGACTGCCGTGACATGCGAGTCTCCTCACAAACTGCGAGGGGATCTGTTCCCAGCATATCAGAGCCTGTCCATTCACCCCTCCAGCGCTGGGGCCATGTGTTTACACATTAACTGGAACCAGGGCCCTGTCGTGCCGGGCGCTGCCCAGACACACGGCGAGAGACAGGCCCTGCCCCAGCTGGGATCAGGGCCCGTCGTGCCAGGCGCTGCCCAGACACACGGCGAGAGACAGGCCCTGCCCCAGCTGGGATCAGGGCCCGTCGTGCCAGGCGCTGCCCAGACACACGGCGAGAGACAGGCCCTGCCCCAGCTGGGATCAGGGCCCGTCGTGCCAGGCGCTGCCCAGACACACGGCGAGAGACAGACTCTGCCCCAGCTGGGATCAGGGCCCGTCGTGCCAGGCGCTGCCCAGACACACGGCGAGAGACAGGCCCTGCCCCAGCTGGGATCAGGGCCCGTCGTGCCAGGCGCTGCCCAGACACACGGCGAGAGACAGACCCTGCCCGAGGTTGGGTGGGAAAACAAAGCACTCTCTTTCCGGGCTATCCAGCTGAGTGCCTGAGAAACGCGGGGATGCTAAGGAGGAGGAAACGCAGGGACGGAACGCAGCTGGAACGCCACCCCAAGGGCCACGTGCCCCAGCCGGATCCCTGTGAGGGTGCGGCAAAGGGACCCCGTGAGGCTGCACAGACACAGAGATCAGGGGCTGAGAGAGCAAACAATTCCCCTTCCTTTATGGAGAGCTGTGCCTCCCAGGGTTCTCCTTCCATCTCCGGAGCACAGAGCCATCCGGGGACGCCCCAGCCCGGTGGCGGGAGCGCCGGCTGCGCCAGCACTCTGGCAGACTGTGTAAACACACAGCCGTCGGGCCACAGCTGCAGCTCCTGTGCGAGGCAGGAAGCGGAGGCGGCCTGCACTTGAAACTCCTCGACAGATCTAAAGACTTGGCCGAGGAAACCGACCCCCCCGAGGGACCCTCTCTACCAAAGTACGTGATTTCGTCCCAGAATAGCTCCTGGATCCGCAGCCTCCCCGGGCACCTATCTCCAGAACTGGCGTCCAGATGGGGAGTTCTTCCAGAATGGCTAAAACACCCCCGGCTCGGAAGGGTTAGATTTTTACCGGTAAACCCCGATTTCACCGCCGCGGCTAAAGATCCGAGCCACGCGCTGCTGGAGGGTTTGCTGGCATCCAACGGCAGGCTTGTGCCTGCGTCTGTTTTGCCAGTTGATGCCGACGGCTCGTGTTGTAGCTTTTGGAACCGGCGTCTACTGCCGTGAAATCAGTATTATCTGACCCGAGACCCCTCACAATTTCCCGCAATTCTGGAAATTTAACAGTTGATAAAAATGGGGGCAAGGGTGGGGGGAAATGCTGCAAAATAAATATGGATATTTATTTCAGTGGGGGGGGAACAGGCCCCACTGAAATCCAGCCAGCCCCCTACCTGCAGGACCATCTTTCCTCTCCTGGGTGCATACCAAGCGCTCCCTCTCTGGTGCAATTAAGCCCCCTTTTGGAGTACAGATGATTGGGGACAGTGAAGGCCCCACCCATGGGAAGTCAGAGCTAAGCTCCGTGGGCAGGGCTAAGTGATCAGGTGCAGACCAGGTGTGGCGGAGGAGTCATGAGAGACCAGGCTTCTTGGGCACAGAAGAAGTGGGAGTGCAGGCGTGGAGGATTTCGTCAGACGCCCCCCAGCTTCCCAAGTGACCCCTTTGGGGGAGGGTCTCCCAGGCCTTGCTCCTGCACTGCTCGTGGCTGGCACGTTTGCGAGGCGGCCAGCGGCGGAGGAAGTGACTGGGTGAATTCAGAGAGGAGCCCATGACCAGCAAGCCCCAGGTGCAGGGAAGGGCCCCGAGGCCGACCAGGGGATGGCGAGCAGATCGCTCCAGAGGGGACTCCGAACTGGGCTGGCGGACGGAGGCCGAGAGGGCCTGGGATTGCTCACTGTGGCTAGGACCTCGCTGGCCTGGGAGGAGGCCAGGGACCGAGGGAGGCTGTGAACCAGCAGATGAGGGAGGGTGTGGACCAGCGCCCCCCCCCCCCCCCCCGAAGAGCAGCAGGGGGCAAACCGCCACGGAGCTCCTCCAGCCACGGGCCGTGGGTTGTACAGGCGACGTTGTCCGACTGAAGACACCCGGGGGGAGGCAGCGGGGCCAGATCGGCGGAAACGTCAGCCTCCGGCTAAAAATACAAAGCAGATGTTCCCCTTCTCGGCTGACTGGGGCAGCTCCCTCCGCATTCCACTCGGGGGGAGCCGCAGGTGAGACATTCTGCTGCGCCAGAAATAACCCGCCGGCAAGTGCAGGCCCCTCCTGGCTGCCGGGAAGGCAGGGGCCGGATTCCCCACTCCCAGAGCCTCTCACTCAGAGGGGCCCCCCGTCTGCCGGAGCCCCACGCGAGGGGAAACAAACAGTTAAAGCGGCTGGTTCCAGGCCAGACTGGCCAGGCGAACAGCTGAGGGAGCGGGTGTTCTGTGTTTGAAGTGACACCTCCCCTGCGCCCCCCACCCCGCCTAAAAATAGCCACAGATTGGATTCCTGCTGCTCCCGTAAGCACCGCCTGTCACTGAGTGGGGGGGAGTCAGGGCCCTGCACCCCTCTTCCTGGGATTCACCGGGACTCTCAGCCAGCCAGTAAAGCGGAGGGTTTATTGGACAATAGGAACGCAGTCTACAGCAGGGCTTGTAGGTACAACCAGGACCCCCCAATCAAGTTCTTCTTTGGAGGTTCAGGGAGCTTAGACCCCAGCTTGGGGTTCCGTGCGTTGCACCACCCAGCCCAAAACAGGAAACTAAAACCAAAACCCTCCAGCAGGCTTTTCCCCCACTCTCCCCTCTGCTCCTCCTCTCCTTTGTTCAGTTTCCTGGGCCAAGGTGTCACCCGGCCTCTAACCCCTTCCTGAAGAAAGAACAGGAGTACTTGTGGCACCTTAGAGACTAACAAATTTATTAGAGCATAAGCTTTCGTGGGCTACAACCCACTTCCTGGGCTCTCATGTTACATGCTCAGGTATTCTCCCTCGGCCAGTCTCCCATCCCCCAATGCAGACCGTCCTAGCCACACTCCCCTGCGACCTTCCCAGCCAACACTCCCCACTCAGCACATTAAAAACAGTCCCAGTTCGACACACTGCCGGCCCGCGGGTTTGCCCAAAGACTGGCCCGAGGACGGGCCCCTTTTTCTGGAGCTTCTGGGACAGGTGGAAGGGAGCATGACAGAGTGGTTAGAGCAGGGGAAATCTCTTTAGCTCCACTGCGGCCTCAAGCAGAGACCCCGTGCCTCGGTTTCCCCTCCTCAAGGAGTCCAAGTGACGCGACCCGAAGTGCTGAGCTGCGCCGGGGGCAGGCTCCGAGGCAGACCCAGTCTCATTTCCTGTTACAAGCCAGGCCCTGGCAGGGGTTCAACACGCTGTACACGTGCCCGGCCAAGCTCTCTCCACGCGGGGGGAGGGAGCCGCCCAGCTGCCCTCCCAAGTCAAGGGCCCAGCTTGGTCACGACTCTGGGTTATATGCCCCGCGCCAAGCAAGTCCCTACACCCTCGTGCCTCAGTTTCTCCTCTCTGTGCACCTCCCTCCCCGGGGTTCATAACTGCCCTCTGGGGGACAGAGGCAGGCTCCGATTCCTCCCACGACCTGATACCCAATGCACCGGCCAGAGGTCATTTCCCAGCCCCCTCGTGCATGTCGGAGCTCTGGGAAGGGCCAGAGGCGAAGCCAGGCCCGGTGCCAGCTTGCGATACGACGGCAGCTTCCTCTCAAAGACGGCGCCGGGTCCTCGGGAAATGTGGTGAGGGCGCTGGCCGAGGAGCCCGGAGAGCAGGGGTCTCCCTCAGCACGACAGGCTTGGGAAGACGATCTCGGCACCCGTGGGGATCCTGGCACTGGATTCCAGGGTTCCCCACAGCCAAGAATAGACGCTCTCCTGGCCAGGGGAACTGGGGAGAATTTTCCAGCCTGGGTAAAACAGGTGGTCACGGCAGCTGGGCTAAACTCTGGGAATTTGGCATTTCTCTTGTGGCAGACAAGGCCACTCCAAACAGTCACCGAGAATTTGCTGTCGCCCGCTGCAGCAGGTGGGAGGAACACCGGGATCTCGGAGAACGTCCAGGCACCGTTGCAAATTCTTTCATTCCCAGGCCTGCCTCGCTGCCCGCAGGGCGGCTTCGAAGAGCTGGTCATTCCTCTGGGCTCTAAGCTTAGAGGAGTTGGCTTGTCTTAGGCCTACAAACAACACTGGCCTCCCCCTCCCGCCTCTTAATAGCCCGTTGTTTGGTGGAAAAGAAAGGCTGCATTGTGTGCGGCCACCTCCTTTCATGTTGGCTGGGCCTCCGGCGGCATAACACGCCGGGTAGCTCCATCTGCCTTCGCCCCGAGGACGACGGCCAAACTGGAGAGCCCCGAAAACAGGGCGCGTTGGCCTAGAGAAGACGGGGGGGGGGGGGGGGGAGGATGCCAACTGGTCTGTGTGTCCAATTAAGCTGATTACAAGGGGATTTAGGGCAAAAGGTATGGCAGAGCCAGGGCCCAGGGAGGCATTAGGAGGAGAAATCAGTGCCATGAGTCTGGTCTATTCTTTGCGGATTTTGGTAGGACATCAGCAGGTCTGGGGTGGCCGGTCGTCGTCCATAGCGCTTGTCCCCTGGAACGGGCGACCGAGAGCGGCCAGGAGCGCTGGGCCAAGGGGGGCGGCACGTGGCGTTCTCAGCCGGGCCGTTGGGGAGGCCAGGCAGGGCGTGGCCAGGCTGCACCAGCCACGCACGGAGGCAGCTGTGGCAATTCTGGTTTCCGAGCAGCCGGCAGGATGTGGCTTTCGAGCCGGCAGCGTTCTCTGGGTGCACTGCTCTGCTGCAGGCTCCAGCGCCTCCTGCCCCTGCCAGTGCCCGCTTCCTCCTTTGCGCATCAGGGGGACGGATCCGAACCCAGCCGGCACCCAAATCCCCTCAACGCGCCCCCCTCAGGGAGGACCCTGCCCCGCCATAGGAGACCATTAGATCACAGAAATGTAGGCTTGGAAGGGATCTCAAAGCCCACCCACCAGAGTCCTGGCTGGCCCACAGAGCCAGATTTACCTGGTGGGGATGCTTCTCCTGGTCACATCAGCTCAACCCCCTGCCCCAGGACAGCGTCCACACTGGGCGAGGGGAGTTACCCAGGGCTAGCGAGATGGGTTGAAAGCAGCCAATCCTGTCCATACGGTGAGCAAGTCCCAGCTTTGAACCAGTTCGGTTCTTAGCCCCAACATGCCCTGCTGGGGGTCTGGGCCGGACTGAACCCTTGTCCTCATCTCCATCCTGGGGCCCACGGCGCCCGTTGGCGCCCTCTTGGGGGTCGTCCCCTTGACGTATTTATAGGGAACTAACCCGGCCCCGCTCTGGCTCCTTCTGCGGCACCATCCGAAGGCCTCACCCGCCCCCGAGATAAACACAAGGTTGCATCACCCGGCCGGACCGAGGACGGCGCGCGTTGCGCACGGCTGCCGAGTTCCCCTTCCACGCCCAAACGACACCACAGCCGGGCTGAGCTGCTGGGAACACATGGGCACACATTCCAGCGGGAACATGCCGCTCCGGGGAGAGAATCCCGGGCACACAGGGCTCTTTGATCCAGCGGAGAAAGGCAGGCCAGGGCCCAGCGGCTGGAGGTAAACCCAGACCCGTCCCAAGGGGAAACGAGGCACCGGTTTTTCCCCAGGGCATAGGTGACTCGCCGTTGGCCCAAGCTGCCCAGGGCAGAGGGGGAGTCTCCATCTCTTGTGAGGCAGGCCGGAGCTTTTCTGGGAGATGTTCCAGGCCAGCCCAAGGTGTGGGGCTCAGTACGGGGGACCGGGGTGAACTCTCCGGCCTGGGCTAGGCAGGAGGTTGGACTCCAATGGGACAGGGTCAGCTGCTCATCCTCTGCCCAGGGCAAACCAACGGAAGCAGCAACAGGAAATGCTTTATTAGCTTGACCCAACACAGGAGCATCAGAGCGAGGCCTGGGGACGACACGGAGCGGTTCCTGCCTGACAGAGAGCCTGGTGGATGGCCGAGCCTCCGGCCAGCCCCTCCAAAGACCAGGAGACAAGTCCCTCAGCCCATGTGCGCTTGGCCAGAGGGGTCGGGCAGCGCCCCCAGAAGTGCTGACTACACCCCAAACCCTGCGTTGGGAGCAGACTCTCCGTCTTCTCCCGCCAGAGTCTTCTCCTCCTCTGCCAGGACTGGCCGATCAGCCGTCCACACCACCCCTCTGGCCAACCTTGACCTTCCCACTCCCCTCTTCCAGCTGATCCCAGCCCACAAATCATGCAATCAACAGGCCCGTCACACTGATCAACAGGCCCCTTTCCCATCCATTCCCAAGCCTTCCCCGCTCCGGTTTCCAATTTAAACATTCACAGCTGCACACAATCATGTTGGGTTCGTTCGACAATCACTGAATGACGTAGCTGCTGAGATTCACAAAGTGACAACATCAAAGCAGCAAAACAAAGTCTCAATGGGACAGGTCAAAATACACAAAGCAAACAGCCGGAGATCCCCACATCAGACCCCTGTCTGCTCTTCGTTGGCTAAGCCTACAAAGTCCAGAGCCCTGGATTTCAACTAGTAAGTTCTCAAGTCGCAGTTTTCTTCCTTTGCCTACCTGTACATTTCAGTTGAGGCTGGAATACATTTCTGGCCCTGTGGGCGTGTTCGGGGAAATCGACGTTGACCAATAACAATCAAAACCAGGTTATGGCCAAAAAGAACCATTGAGTGACCTCTGGTACGTTATAGGCCATTACAATACTTCCCCCCAGCTCCCCCTGTATGGAGCCCCAGTCGCTTGTGCTGGGCGATCACATCTCCCGGCTTGGACACCATCCAGGGATGGAGAATTTGCCACTTCCGTTGGGAGTTTGCTCCCTTGGTTAATTGGTTAATTTCCTCCCTGTGCAGGTACGAGCATGCAAGATGGCACCAGGAATCTAGGCACTAACAGATCAGACTGCAGTGAGCGCCATTAACCACCCAGGGCTGGAGCAGCCTTTGAAATCCTGCCCGGCAGGTCAGAGCTGAACACGGTCAGCCCAGCCAGCCCTCCAGTGGCAGGGGTATGGCAGGGTTCGGAGACACAGCCCGGGAACGGAGACAGGCGCGCAGCTACCCTTGTGGTTCAGGCCCTTGAAGATGGGAGATGGAGGAAGGCCAGTCTCTGCGTTCGGAGTTTGTGCAGGGCCTAGCGCCAGGGGTCCCGGGACTCGACAGGCGCTCCCGCCACACAAGTACAGACCAAGTGACTTGCCCAAGGCCACGCAGAAAATCCGTGACTCCGTTTCCCCCATCTGTAAATGGATACGTCCCCTCTCTGGGGGGGGGGGGGGGTGCTTCGCTGGGGGTGGGGCTCTTGGCTCCCACAGGAACAGGTGCCAGCCCCGTGGCCAGACGGAACCAGAGCCAGTCCTGAGGACTGAGTAGTAGCACAGGGGAGATGCTATTTCGTGCCCCACGGTGGGGGTTCGGGGTCTAGCTCTCCAGTCGCAGCAGAGACAGAGGATGGAGCACGCTGGAGCCTTATCTCGCTCCTAGAGGCCGCCTCGCCCAGGCACGCTAGGCCCAGCCCGCAGGGGGAGATCACAGCCCAGCCCCTCACCCAGCGCTCTGGGCACGTGATCTGGAGCCGGGTTTGCTCACAGCTCAGCTGAAGGAAAAGCCGGAGGCAGCAGACAATTGACTCACACGCTGCTGAGCAGTGGAGGCGGTCTGGGTTGCAGCCGGGACTGAGGCTGTCCTGGCAGGGCCCCCCCAAAACGCAGCCGAGGGCAGGGGCTGGTAGCTTTCCAGCTGGCAACACGCCCATCTGGGAGCCGGCCATGCCCTACACGGGATCCCCCTGCGATTCGGGGGACAGCAAGGGGATGTCGGGGAGAACGTTGTAGCCTTAGGGAAGTCACGTCCCTTTGTGCCTCAGTGTCCCCCGATGTATGTCGCTAAGTGAGGGTGTTAGCCTGAGTCACCAATGTAGGAATCCCCTTGCTCCAGCAGACTCCCTGGGTGACCCTGGGCGAGTCAGGCTGCTTTTCCGTGCCTCGGTTTCCCCATCTGTACAATGGGGATCATAGGCCCTCCCTGCCTCCCAGGAGGATCAACACATTAGAGCGTCGGTGGGGAGAGACGTAGCTAAGGCAGACATAGCCCTCGTGCCTCAGGGCTTCCACCGAGCTAACTGCGGGCTCAGGGCGAGACGGGAGGGTGGGTGACCCCCACACTGGTTACCGGGGGCACGCGCGTTAACCACAGGGATTAGCGGTCTCCACGGCAGCACCGAAACCCAGACAGTTGGCCAGATCTGCAGTCACCCGGCCAAGCTGGATCCATGGGTTTCCCCATGTGGGAGCGGGTCTGAAAGCGCCCAGGGGCTCGCGCCTCATCCCAGAGGTGGCTGCATTTCAGTGGTGGCCCGTCCGCCACAGGAGATCGCGAACAGAAGTCAGCCAGTGGTAACCGTAGGGCAGTGCCACTTCCCGAGTCTAGGGGCACGTCTACACTACAAATTTAGCTCAATTTACAGCGGTTTTTAGTGTCCACGCTGCCCTCCTTCTGTCAGGGGTGCGTGTCCTCACCAGGAGCACTAGCACTGACAGAAGAGGGGCAGTGTGGGGGGCTGAGAGCCAGGGTGGGGAGCCCCCCACCCACCCCAGGGCGACGGCCCCAGCTGTCTGGGGTTCACAGCAGGGAGCCGACCAGCCTTTCTCGTCAATTTCACGGCAGCTCCAGCAAAGCAATGATGATGACAGCTAGGGACGCTGCGTGTCCCTGACCCCACTGACAGAAGTACCCCCCCAACACCCAGTTTTGCCCCTCTATGACAAGCGCCTGCTCTAGCCACTCCAGAGCCTGCGGCGACTTCAGACAGATTGGCCTCCCCGTGCAGGCAGGGCAGCCAGCAGACCACGCCGCGTACGAGCAGCAGGCCTGAGAACTGTTCTCTTTTGCACCCACTTACACTTTTGGCCTTCGCAACATCCCCTGGCAAGGAGTTCCGCAGGTTAGCTGTGTGCTTATCATGGACATCCAGCTAAAGGTAGAACAAAATCCCTCCTCCTCTTATTTCTATGGACCCTGCTGCCCATCCCTTCGGTGGGTGACCCCTGGTTTGTGTGTTGTGTGGGGCTAAATAACACTTCTCTCGTCACCTTCTCCACCCCAGTCATGACTGTATAGACCCCCCCACCACCACCCCCGCCGTTCGCAAACCAGGTTCGGCCAGGGCGCTGTCACTGCCCCACACAGGGAGCGGGATGATCGGGGCTGTTCATCCTACCCCTTCCCAGATTGGACAGCGGAGGCAGAAGGAAACAATTTACATGGCAGGGCCTAGATTACATTGCAGTCACTTGTGAACTCTGACGTGAGAGAAAGTTCACCAGGGCCTGGCCTCTCCTTTCAGGCACTGCCCATTTCCCCGCCCGAGGAACGGCGACCGGACGGCATTCCTCCCACGGCCTCCAGCACCCTGGCACCTGCAGTGCGGACACACCCCAAGCTAAGCCTTCAGCTGCTCTGAACAAAGGCAAAACCGGGTTGAGCTCGCCGCTCCAAGCTTGGGAACGTCTAAAAACAGGAATGAAAACATCTCTCAGCAAGCAGAGAAAAGAAACCTTTAAACACAGCCTGTGATGAAAATAAACCAAGGCGCCTTCAACTCGTAGGCTCCTAAACCAACCTGGTTCCCCTTTACGCCCCTGGTTCTTTTCTCGGTAGATCTGAAGCAGCGCTGGGTTTTCCAGTAGAGCTCGTTAAGAGCTTGGGATAAAAAACTTGCAGCATGAAATCCCCGGCCTTGCCTTACAGCCCGTGACAGCTGGTGGATTGGCGGCACAGAAAGCTCGGCGACTTTGGTGTTGTTTTGGCAACAGGCCTTGGGCCCAGAGAGAGCAGGGTTACAAGAGGAACAAAACGGCAGTGCCAACCGGTTTCTGTCGGCATGGAACACACGCTGGTTTACGAGGGGGACGCGAGCCAGCACGCTGAACAAGGCACCATCAGAGCAGATAGGATAAAGGAGCCCAATTCTCTCAGGGTTCCCGTTCCAAGGGTGTCTTTGGGGCTAACCTAGCTCCCGTCCCACGGCGGAGCAGGGCCTCTGGAGCGCGGATGTGGCCTATGCCAACTGAGTTCCCGTCCCACGGCGGACCGGGCCTCTAGAATGCGGATGTGGCCTACGCCAACCCAGCTCCCATCCCACGGCGGAGCGGGGCCTCTGGAGCGGAGACATGGCCTACGCCAACCCAGCTCCCGTCCCATGGCGGAGCGGGGCCTCTGGAGCGGAGACGTGGCCTACGCCAACCCAGCTCCCGTCCCATGGTGGAGCGGGGCCTCTGGAGCAGAGACGTGGCCTACGCCAGCCTAGTGCCCGTCCCACAGCGGAGCGGGGCCTCTGGAGCGGAGATGTGGCCTACGCCAACCCAGCTCCCGTCCCATGGCGGAGCGGGGCCTCTGGAGCAGAGACGTGGCCTACGCCAGCCTAGTGCCCGTCCCACAGCGGAGCGGGGCCTCTGGAGCGGAGATGTGGCCTACGCCAACCCAGCTCCCGTCCCACGGCGGAGCGGGGCCTCTGGAGCGGAGACGTGGCCTACGCCAACCTAGTGCCCATCCCACGGTGGAGCGGGGCCTCTGGAGTGGACGTGGCCTACGCCAACCCAGCTCCCGTCCCATGGCGGAGCGGGGCCTCTGGAGCGGAGACGTGGCCTACGCCAACCCAGCTCCCGTCCCATGGCGGAGCGGGGCCTCTGGAGCAGAGACGTGGCCTACGCCAGCCTAGTGCCCGTCCCACAGCGGAGCGGGGCCTCTGGAGCGGAGACGTGGCCTACGCCAGCCTAGTGCCCGTCCCACAGTGGAGCGGGGCCTCTGGAGCGGAGACGTGGCCTACGCCAACCCAGCTCCCGTCCCATGGCGGAGTGGGGCCTCTGGAGCGCGGACGTGGCCTACGCCAACCCAGCTCCCGTCCCACGGTGGAGTGGGGCCTGTGGAGCGCGGACGTGGCCTACGCCAACCCAGCTCCCGTCCCACGGTGGAGCGGGGCCTCTGGAGCAGAGACGTGGGCTACGCTGACTCAGCTCCCGTCCCATAGTGGAGTGGGGCCTCTGGAGCAGGGACGTGGCCTACGCCAACTGAGCTCCCGTCCCACGGCGGAGCAGGGTCTCCGGAGGCAGACGTGGCCTATGCCAACCTAGCCTGGAGCCTGCTCCATCTTCTCCAGGTGAATTAGGAGTTTCTGCAAGTACCACGCCCCCGGCTCCCTCAGCCCCCTATGCTTGGGGGTTTGCCATGGCATTCTCCCAAGTGCAAATATTGCTTTCGTCATCAGAAATGAGCAAGAGCCCCCACGAGGAACAGGAAATGGCCTGGGGGAAGGGAGGCGTGCCACCCGGCAGGGCGCTGCGGGAGGCGCCGAACGAAAGGGACAAAGAAAAACCCCACCCCGCCCCGCCACACGCAGTGTTGACACATGTCATCATCTGCCCACCGCGAAGCTCTTCGGAAAAGGGAAGAGAGCAACTTCTCTGTTTGACAGAGAACGCCGCGGCACAGCCAGCGGAAGTGCCGGGGCTGAGATCACCCAACAGATCAATGGCAAAGCTAGGAATGGAACCCAAGAGTCCTGGCTCCCAGCCCCCACTGCTCTAACCCACCAGCCCCCACTCCCCTCCCAGAGCCGGGAGAGAACCCAGGCAGCCTGGCTCCCAGCCCCCCCACTCTAACCCACCAGCCCCCACTCCCCTCCCAGAGCTGGGAGAGACCCCAGGCGTCCTGGCTCCCAGCCCCCCTGCTCTAACCCACCAGCCCCCACTCCCCTCCCAGAGCCGGGGAGAGAACCCAGGCGTCCTGGCTCCCAGCCCCCCTGCTCTAACCCACCAGCCCCCACTCCCCTCCCAGAGCCGGGGAGAGAACCCAGGCATCCTGGCTCCCAGCCCCCCCTGCTCTGACCCACCAGCCCCCACTGCCCTCCCAGAGCTGGGAGAGAACCCAGGCATCCTGGCTCCCACTCCACTGAACCCAGGCCAACATTACATCAACTGACCTGTTACCTGTACCAACAGAACGTAACAAAATGGGTTGGAAATCTGCTTACTGTGACTGAAGGGGAAGTCCCCATGACCCAGCCTTGCCACTCACCCCCAGAGCTCCCCAGAACGTGGGTCCTCTGCGGGCCTGGGTGCTCCTGCCACCCCCCAAGGGACCACCCCCAACAGCTACGCCCCTGCTCAGGCTCCAGCCCCAGTGATCAGGGCTCAGCAGCTGCACAACCCTTAGCAAGTCAGCTCAAACAGGGTGAGATTCGTGCGAAGCAGCTGTACGGGAAGCGGCCTGGCACGAGTATCGTAAACAAAGAGGAGGGCAAATCACTGGGGTGCTGCGAAATCTGGGACCAAGGGACTTGCGTGGCGAGACTGCAAGGGGCGCTCCCCACAAACCGGTCGCCGGGTGTCACCCTCCCTGCCCTGACAAAGCACCCACGCCAAATCCGACATCTAAAATCCCGCTCAGTTGAACCCATCCAGGCGAGCGCCCCCAGGAAGAAAAAGGGGCTGGCCTGGCAGTTCAGTTCCTGCATGATCTTGGGAAAGTCAGGTCAGCCCTGCCTCAGTTTCCCCATCTGTAAAATCCCTTTGCCTTGCCTCCTATTTGCACAATAGGGCCCCGATCTCGGGGGACCATAATACCCATCTCCAGTCCCATAAACGAGCCACGAAGCCACCCGTTTTGGAGCCGTTTCCCTTCCAGGTGACTCAACGCCGCAACGTTTGCAAGAGAGACGCTCGCGCAGCAGATTCCGACCCGGCTCGTGCAAAGCCAGGACGAAGGCACAGCGCCCGGGACAAAGCACGCCAGGCCCCTGCTGTGGAAGAGACCCGTGACTGGGGCACAAAGGGCCGTGTGTCCGGCCCCCCGCGGCCCAGCAGAACCATTGTCCTGGCAGCTGCGGGCCCCGCGGGTGTGGCTAAAGCCCCGGGCACCGGGCCTGGGGGTGGGCGCCGGGCAGTGCACCCCACAGCAGGGAACGGGGCTGCTGGGGCAGAGACGGGGGGCGGGGCCAGGGCACCCAGGGGCTCAGCCCAGGCCCAGGCAGCGTGTCCTGGCCGGGCGATATGATGACAGGGGTAAAGGGGCGGGGCCTGTCGCGATGGGGGCGGGGCCTGTGGAGTCTCCACAGAGGGCTATGCAGGGTAGGGGGACCAGGCAAAGGAACAAGGGGCGGGGCCCGGCGCGAGGGGGTCCATGGGGGGCGGGGCCGGGGCCGGGCGCGAGGGGGTCCGTTGGAGGGGGCGGGGCCGGGCGCGAGGGGTTCCATGGGGGGCGGGGCCGGGCGCGAGGGGGTCCGTTGGAGGGGGCGGGGCCGGGGCCGGGCGCGAGGGGGTCCGTTGGAGGGGGCGGGGCCGGGCGCGAGGGGGTCCGTTGGAGGGGGCGGGGCAGGGCGCGAGGGGGTCCGTTGGAGGGGGCGGGGCCCGGCGCGAGGGCGGGGTCTCACCGGCCTGGGTGGTGTCGCTCAGGTCCCAGCGCCGCGCCGCGCCGCCCGGGAAGAGCCGCAACCGCCGCCCCGCCAGGATCAGGCTGCCCGAGGCCGCCGCCTCCTCCAGGGCGCGCTCGGTGGCGGGCCCGCCGGGCGAGGGGGGCGGGGGCAGCTCCGGCTCCGCCTCGCCCGCCGCCATCCCGGGACCTGAGGGCTCCACTCGCCGCGGCCGACACTGCCAGACTGAGCGGCTGAGGCCGCAAGGGGGAGCCTGCCCCAGCCAAGGGGGCGGGGCTGGGAGCTCCGCCGGGACCAATCAACCGGCAGAGGCGGGGCTCGCGGGTTACCAGCCAGTGGCGCCTCGCGGACCGCTCCGCTCGGCCAATCGGGCTTTAGGAGGGAGGGGCCTAAGGCGTGGCCTCTGCCTTGGCCTCACCCAATTACAGCGCCTTCGCGGGCGGGGCATCTAGGGCAATTTAGCCAACCACCTAGCAGGAGACTGGCCGTATCAAGAGCTCAGCCAATCACGTCGGGGAAAGGACAGGTCTGCTTGCCTAGCCTCAGCCAATGGCAGTGTAGAAGGCAGGGCTAGCCTACCTGCCGAAGTCAATTATACCCTAGCAGGCGGGGCTTGAGTTCTAGTATTGACCAATCACAAAGCTCGCTCGCTCCAACCCATTCATATCAGAAGCTGTGGGGAACGCCTCACCTGGTTCAGCCAATCACACTAAGAGAGGCGGGGTCTTCTTACGATTGACAGCACATCTGCCTATCAGAACACGGCTCCGCAAGCACTTGAGTCACACGGCGGCAACAGTTGAATGCGTGAACTGCCTAGTGCGGTGGGCGGAGCTGTTTCACCGGCTCAGGCAATCATATGCGGCAGAATGCGGGGCCCGATATGAGTGACGACTTGACTGGCCAATCAGTGGGAGACTCCCTTCCGGGTGGCGGTAAGGACGGGAAGTGAGATTGACAGGCCAGCTGGCTAATCAGAGCGCGAATCACCTCAGGGGAGGTGGGTGACTCGAGTGGCAAAGACAGACCAGCTGGCCAATCTGAGAAAGAATCACGCCGGATAGGCGGGCACGGAGAAGAGATTGACAACCCAACTAGCCAATAGCAAGAGACATTGATGTGAAAAAGGGACGGGTCCAACTATTAAGAGACCAAGACAAACTCAGGCCCATTCCCGCCTCGTGCCAGGCCCGGGGGGAGGGGAACCGGTCCCCTCTCGTGCGAGGCCCCGGGGGGAGGGGAACCGGTCCCCTCTCGTGCCAGGCCCCGGGGGGAGGGGAACCGGTCCCCTCTCGTGCGAGGCACCGGGGGGAGAGCAACCGGTCCCCTCTCGTGCGAGGCACCGGGGGGAGGGGAACCGGTCCCCTCTCGTGCGAGGCACCGGGGGGAGGGGAACCGGTCCCCTCTCGTGCGAGGCACCGGGGGGAGGGGAACCGGTCCCCTCTCGTGCCAGGCCCCGGGGGGGAGGGGAATCGTTCCCCTCTCGTGCGAGGCCCGGGGGGAGGGGAATCGGTCCCCTCTCGTGCGAGGCCCGGAGGGAGGGGAATCGGTCCCCTCTCGTGCGAGGCACCGGGGGGAGGGGAACCGGTCCCCTCTCGTGCGAGGCACCGGGGGGAGGGGAACCGGTCCCCTCTCGTGCCAGGCCCCGGGGGGGAGGGGAACCGTTCCCCTCTCGTGCCAGGCCCCGGGGGGGAGGGGAATCATTCCCCTCTCGTGCGAGGCCCGGGGGGAGGGGAATCGGTCCCCTCTCGTGCGAGGCCCGGGGGGAGGGGAATCGGTCCCCTCTCGTGCGAGGCCCGGGGGGAGGGGAATCGGTCCCCTCTCGTGCGAGGCCCGGAGGGAGGGGAATCGGTCCCCTCTCGTGCGAGGCCCGGGGGGAGGGGAATCGGTCCCCTTGTGACGAACTGGGCCTGTTCTCACTGTGGTCTGTGAATGCTGACAGGGAAGTGTGGCTGAATAGTCTGCATCGGGGGATGGGAGACAGCCCGAGGGCGCATACCTGAGTGTGTAACACGAGAACCCAGGAAGGGGTTGAAGGCGACTCCTTAGCCCGGGAAACTGAACAAAGGCTGTGGGAGGGGTCGCTGAAAGCAGAGTGCGGGAAGCAGGCTGGAGAGATGGCTGGGAGGCAGAGATGGCTCTGACCTCCCAAGGGGGGCTGGGCTGGGATGCCCGGGGACCCCAAGATGGACCTAACTGAGGGGGTCCCTGTTGTCTGTGCCTGCAAGACCTGTCTTGGACTGTAATCCTGTCATCCAAATAAACCTTCTGCTTTACTGGCTGGCTGAGAGTCATGGTGAATCGCAGGAAGCCGGGGGGGCAGGGCCCTGAGTTCCCCAATACTCCGTGACAGAAGGTCGCAGGGGAGTGTGGCTAGGAGGCTCTGCATTGGGGGATGGGAGACTGACCGAGGGAGAATACCTGAGCATGTAACCTGAGAACCCAGGTGACACCTTGGCCCAGGAAACTGAACAAAGGCTGGGGAGAGAGTTTCAGAGCTGGCTGGTGGAAGGGCTGGGAGGCAGACAGAGCTCTGACCTCCCAAGGGGGCTGTGGTGCCCTGGGACCCCAAGATGCAGCTAATTGGGGGGGGGGGTCCTGTTGTCTGTGCCTGCAAGACCTGTCTTGGACTGTGTTCCTGTCGTCTAAATAAACCTTCTGCTTTACGTGACACCCCTCTCGTGCGAGGCCCCAGGGGGAGGGGAACCGGTCCCCTCTCGTGCGAGGCCCGGGGGGAGGGGAACCGGTCCCCTCTCGTGCGAGGCACCGGGGGGAGGGGAATCGTTCCCCTCTCGTGCGAGGCACCGGGGGGAGGGGAACCGGTCCCCTCTCGTGCAAGGCACCGGGGGGAGGGGAACCGGTCCCCTCTCGTGCGAGGCCCCGGGGGGAGGGGAATCGGTCCCCTCTCGTGCCAGGCCCCGGGGGGAGGGGAATCGGTCCCGTCTTGTGCCAGACCCCGGGGGCAGGGTGTGGCGGATTGTGGGGGAGTTAGGGCCCTGCACCCCTCTTCCCGAGATTCACTGCGACTCTCAACCAGCCAGTAAAGCAGAAGGTTTATTTAAGGACAGGAACACCGTCTCAAGCAGAGCGTGTAGGTACGACCAGACCCCCTCAATTAGGTCCCTCTGGGAGGTTCAGGGAGCTTAGACCCCAGCTTGGGGTTCCCTGCGTTGCACCACCCAGCCCAAACTGAAACCAAACCAAAACTCCTCCTGCTGCTCCTTTCCTTTGTTCAGTCTCCCGGGCAGAAGGTGTTAATTCTCCCCACCCCCGTTCCTGACTCAGGTTACAGCTCAGGTAGCTTCCTTCAAGGGAAGTCCCACATCCCCACTGCAACCCCCCTGCAACATTCCCATGTCAAATCTGCCCTGCTCCCTGCTCCGTCACATCTCTCCCCCCTTCGAGACTGAACTGAGCGGGGTCACTCTGACCAGTGACCTGGGGAAGTTCACGGCTCCCTCTCCGGGACAATGCGTCCGCTATCAGGTTGTCACGTCCCTTCACATGGACCACGTCCATGTCATAATCCTGCAGGAGCAGGCTCCACCTCAGGAGCTTGGCGTTGGCTCCTTTCATCTGGTGCAGCCAGGTCAGGGGAGAGTGGTCGGTGTGCACGGTGAAGTGACGCCCAAAGAGATATGGCTCTAGTTTCTTGAGTGCCCACACCATGGCCAGGCATTCCTTCTCGATGGCCGCGTAGTTCTGCTCCCGGGGTAGCAACTTCTTGCTCAGGTACACGATGGGGTGTCTCTCCCCCTTTTCGTCCTCCTGCATGAACACCGCCCCCAGTCCTGTGTCTGAGGCGTCGGTGAACACCATAAAGGGCTTGTCAAAGTCTGGGTTTGCCAGAACTGGGCCACTGACCAGAGCCTCCTTCAGCGCCCGGAGAGCCTCCTGGCACTCCTCGGTCCAGACCACTTTGTCTGGCTTCCCCTTCTTGCACAGCTCAGTGATGGGGGCGGCTATGGCGCTAAAGTGGGGCACGAACCTCCGATAGTACCCTGCCATCCCAATAAAGGCTTGGACCTGCTTTTTGGTTTGAGGAGCGGGCCAGTCTCTGATCACCTCCACTTTGGCTGGTTCCGGCTTTAGGCAGCCGCTTCCCACCCGGTGGCCTAGGTAGGATACCTCAGCCATCCCCACCTTGCACTTCTCCGGTTTTACGGTCAGCCCAGCCTTCTGGAGTCGGTCCAGCACTTGTCTAACCTGGGATATGTGGTCCTCCCAGGTCTGGCTAAAGACACAGATGTCATCGATATACGCCACGGCAAAACTCTCCATCCCCCTCAGTAGCTAATCCACCAGGCGCTGGAAGGTGGCCGGCGCTCCCTTGAGGCCGAAGGGCAGGGTCAGGAACTCATAGAGCCCCAGAGGGGTGACAAAGGCCGATTTCAGCCTGGCATCTGCATCCAGCGGCACTTGCCAATAGCCCTTTGTAAGATCCATGGTGGTAAGGTACCGAGCACCTCCCAGCTTGTCTAGGAGCTCGTCCGGCCTGGGCATGGGGTAGGCATCGGCTACAGTGATGGCATTGAGCTTCCGAACCGGATCGACCCGTCCTTTTTGGGGACCAGCACCACCGGCGAGGCCCAAGGGCTGGAAGACGGCTGGATCACCCCCAAAGCCAGCATGTCATTGACCTCTCTTTCCAGGTCCTGAGCAGTTTTCCCTGTGGCTCGGAAGGGGGAGCATTTTATAGGCGGGTGCGATCCTGTCTGCACCCGGTGGACAGTCAGATTAGTGCGTCCAGGCTGGTTGGAAAACAGCTGTTGGTACAGATGCAGCACCCCTCCGATCTCAGCTCGCTGGGCAGGGGTTAGCCAATCAGAGAGGGGAATTGCTTCCAGGGGGAAGCCAACTCTTGTCCCAGGGAATAGATCTACTAAAGGGTCATCTCCCTGCCCCTCCCACTGTCCACACACGGCCAACACCATATTCCCCCTGTCATAATATGGTTTCATCATATTCACATGGTACACCCGGTGGTGGTGTGCCCGGTTCGACAGCTCCACCACATAGTTTACCTCGTTTAGTTGCTTGACAACCTTGAAGGGCCCTTCCCAGGCGGCCTGGAGTTTGTTTTTCCTCACGGGGATGAGGACCATCACCTGATCCCCAGTGGCGAAGGCGCGGGCCCGTGCTGTGCGGTCATACCAGACCTTCTGCTTCCTCTGGGCTCTGGCCAGATTCTCCTTGGCCAGGCCCATGAGCTCGGCAAGTCGTTCCCGGAAGGTCAGGACATACTCCACCACCGACTCTCCGTCAGGAGTGGCCTTCCCCTCCCATTCGTCTCTCATCAGGTCCAGGGGCCCCCTTACCCGCCTTCCATATAGCAGTTCGAAAGGCGAAAACCCGGTAGACTCCTGGGGTACCTCCCTGTACGCAAACAGCAGGTGAGGTAAGTACTTGTCCCAGTCCTGCAGGTGCTGATTCATAAACGTTTTCAGCATCATTTTTAGCGTCCCATTGAACCTCTCCACCAGCCCGTTGGATTGGGGGTGATATGCTGAGGCCCAGTTGTGCCGGACCCCACATCTCTCCCACAAGCACCGGAGTAGGGCCGACATGAAGTTGGACCCTTGGTCCGTCAAGACTTCCTTGGGGAACCCCACTCGGCTGAAAATGGTCAGCAGCGCATCCGCCACAGTGTCTGCTTCAATGGACGATAAGGGCACTGCCTCGGGGTAGCGGGTGGCGAAATCGACCACCACCAGGATGTATTTCTTCCCAAACCGGGTCGTCTTGCTGAGAGGTCCCACTATGTCCATGGCCACCTTCTGGAAAGGCTCCTCTATGATGGGCAAAGGTCTCAATGCTGCCTTCCCCTTGTCCCGGGCCTTCCCCACCCTCTGGCAGGGGTCACAGGATCGGCAGTACTGCCGGACGTTGGTGAAGACCCCGGGCCAGTAGAAGTTCTGTAGCAGCCTCTGCCTGGTGCGCCGGATCCCCTGGTGCCCTGCGAGAGGGATGTCATGGGCCAGGTACAGTAGCTTGTGGCGAAACTTCTGGGGAACCACCAGCTGCCTCCTGATCCCCCACGACTCCACTTCCCCCGGGGGAGCCCACTCTCGGTACAGGAACCCCTTCTCCCACAGGAACCTCTCCTTGCATCCTCTCCTCATGGTCTGTACCACACTGAGGTCAGCCAGGCCCCTTAGCTTCCGCAGGGAGGGGTCCTTCTGCAACTCGGCCTGGAACTCGGCGGCTGGGGAAGGGATGGGGACCTGCTCCCTCTCGTCGGCTGGGTCGGAAGCCCCAGCCACCCCGCGGCCTGTCCTTGGGTGTTCCCTCCCCACCCGGGAAGGGTTCGGTGCCTCCGGTGGGACATCCTTCCCAAGGTCAGGGCGTAGTGCCCCTCGCCGGCTCTGGCTACGGGTCACGACTAAGGTGGTCTGGGGGCTGCTTGGCCAGTCCTCTAGGTCCCCCCCCATCAACACCTCAGTGGGCAAATGGTGGTGCACTCCCACGTCCTTGGGGCCCTCCTTGGCCCCCCATTTCAGGTGTACCCTCGCTACGGGAACCTTGAATGGGGTCCCGCCCACCCCGGTCAGGGTCAGGAAGGTGTTGGGCACCACCCGATCTGGGGCCACCACCTCGGGCCGGGCCAGTGTCACCTCTGCGCCCGTGTCCCAGTATCCATAAACTTTCTTCCCATCCACCTCCAGGGGAACAAGGCACTCGCTCCGCAGGGACAGCCCCGCGCCAACCCTGTAAACGGAGAACTTTGAATCCGGAGCATCTGGCCCCCCAGAGAAGCTGGCCGGGGGCCCTTCTCTCTCTTGAGCAGTTGATAAGCTGCCAGCCCCTCTTGCGTGGGAAGCCTGCCCCTCGTCCGTCTGGGCCTCTACCAAGTTAACCCGGTGCGGGTTCGGTCTGCTCAGTCTGTCCTTGAGCTTGGGGCACTGGGCCCGAACGTGGCCTCTTCGGCCGCAGTAATAGCAGCTCAGGTCCCGTGGGTCCCCTCGAGCCGGTCGGTTGTCCCTGATGCTGGGCATTCCCCGTGGGAGGGGATTCCCCATATTCCCCCTTTGGGAGGTCCCAGGGAGACTCTCTCTCTGCATCGCGGCGGGCCTGTTCCTTTGGGGCTCCTCCCTGCCACCCCTTGACCGGCTCTTTACAAACTCATCAGCCAGCTGCCCGGCGTGTCGCGGGTTCTCTGGCTTTCTGTCCACCAACCACAGCCTCAGGTCGGATGGGCACCGCTCATACAGTTGCTCCAGTACCAGCAGTTTAATCAGGTCCTCCTTCGTCTGGGCCCCACCAGCCCACTTGCTGGCGTATCTTTCCATGCGGACGGCTAGTTGCAGATATGAGATCTCAGGGGTTTTATCTTGACTCCGGAACCTTTCCCGGTACATCTCAGGAGTCAGCCCAAACTCACGTAGCAGGGCCTTTTTGAATAGTTCGTAGTCCCCTTTCTCTGCCTCTCCCACTTGGCGGTACAATGCCACGGCTTTGGGGTCCAGTAAGGGGGTAAGGACCCGGAGTCTGTCCGCGGGATCAACCCGGTGCACCTCGCAGGCCGTCTCAAAGGCCTCCAGGAAGTCATCCATGTCCTCCCCCTCCTTGTATGGGGCCATGATGCACTTATCAAAGCTCCGTGCAGTCCTGGGTCCCCCCTCACTCACCGCAGCCGGGGGTTCGCTGCCCTTCAATCTCGCCAGTTCCAGGTCATGCTGTCTCTGTCTCTCTTTCTCCTCCCGTTCATGCTGTCTCTGTTGTTCACGATCCTCCAGCTCTCTCAGTTTTAGCTCTTTCTCCCATTCCAGCCAATTCCGCTCCACGGATGCCGAACGTCGCCGGGAGGATCCTCTGCTGGCCGGCGAGCTTCGCCGGGAGGGTCCCCTGCTGGCCGGGGGGGCCACGGCGCCTTCGGTATTTGCTGGGCTCCTCCCCACCCTTCCCCTAGGCATAGGAAGGAGGGGTCTCGGGAAGCCCTCAGCAGCCGGCTGACCACTCCCAGCTGGGACAGACACTGGTGCCTGCGCTGCATTTGCCAGGCTGCTTCCCTGAGACACAGGGATCAGTTCATTCGTGCGATCCTCCGCCTCCAGCCGGGCAATGAGCTGTTCTTTGGTGAGCCTCCCAATGCGCAGCCGCCTCTGCTTGCACAGCTCCACCAGGTCGCTCTTAAGCCGCTTGGCATACATCTTCCTGCTGGCCACTCACCGGCCTGTGTGCTCACAGCTCCCCACAGTTCCCAGGGGGCCCCCTAGTGTGCCAGCCCTTCTCGAGGTCACCACCTCTCTGCCAGGGTCGAGCTGCAGACTCCTCCGCCCCTGGGATCACTCGCTGCGATCCCCCCGGGGGACCCTGTTACTGCAAAAGTCCTTCTCGCTGGTCACACACTCCCAGGGGTAATAACCGTCTCTCTCCCACTCTTCAGCACGCCTGGTCCCCGTCAATCCCCCTTCGTTTTACTGCTCCCCAGTCACTTACTGCAGGAAGCGCCGTCCACGGGGTGCAGTAGATCCCGCCGCTGCCACCAGTTGTTGCGGATTGTGGGGGAGTTAGGGCCCTGCACCCCTCTTCCCGAGATTCACTGCGACTCTCAACCAGCCAGTAAAGCAGAAGGTTTATTTAAGGACAGGAACACAGTCTCAAGCAGAGCGTGTAGGTACGACCAGACCCCCTCAATTAGGTCCCTCTGGGAGGTTCAGGGAGCTTAGACCCCAGCTTGGGGTTCCCTGCGTTGCACCACCCAGCCCAAACCGAAACTAAACTCCCAGCCCCTCCCGCTGCTCCTCTCCTTTGTTCAGTCTCCCGGGCAGAAGGTGTTAATTCTCCCCACCCCCGTTCCTGGCTCAGGTAGCTTCCTTCAAGGGAAGTCCCCCCTCCTCATTGCAATCCCCCTGCAACATTCCCAGGTCAAATCTGCCCTGCTCCCTGCTCCGTCACAGAGGGGAATCGGTCCCCTCTCGTGCGAGGCACCGGGGGGAGGGGAATCGTTCCCATCTCGTGCGAGGCCCGGGGGGAGGGGAACCGGTCCCCTCTCGTGCCAGGCCCGGGGGGGAGGGGAACCGGTCCCCTCTCGTGCGAGGCCCCGGGGGGAGGGGAATCGGTCCCGTCTCGTGCCAGGCCCCGGGGGGAGGGGAATCGGTCCCCTCTCGTGCGAGGCACCGGGGGGAGGGGAACCGTTCCCCTCTCGTGCGAGGCACCGGGGGGAGGGGAATCGTTCCCCTCTCGTGCGAGGCACCGGGGGGAGGGGAATCGTTCCCCTCTCGTGCCAGGCCCCGGGGGGAGGGGAATCGGTCTCGTCTCGTGCCAGGCCCCGGGGGGAGGGGAATCGGTCCCCTCTCGTGCCAGGCCCCGGGGGGAGGGGAACCGGTCCCCTCTCGTGCGAGGCACCGGGGGGAGGGGAATCGTTCCCGTCTCGTGCCAGGCACCGGGGGGAGGGGAATCGGTCCCGTCTCGTGCCAGGCCCCGGGGGGAGGGGAATCGGTCCCCTCTCGTGCGAGGCACCGGGTGGAGGGGAATCGGTCCCCTCTCGTGCGAGGCACCGCGGGGAGGGGAATCGGTCCCCTCTCGTGCATGGCACCGGGGGGAGGGGAATCGGTCCCCTCTCGTGCGAGGCACCGGGGGGAGGGGAATCGGTCCCCTCTCGTGCGAGGCACCGGGGGAGGGGAGTCGTTCCCCTCTCTAGCGAGGCACCGGGGGGAGGGGAGTCGTTCCCCTCTCGTGCGAGGCACCGGGGGGTGGGGAGTCATTCCCGTCTCGTGCGAGGCAGCGGGGGGAGGGGAGTCGTTCCCCTCTCGTGCGAGGCACTGGATGGAATCATTTCCCTCTCGTGCGAAGCACCGGGATAAGGATAATCGTTCCCCACGTGTGCGAAGCACTGGAGGGAATCGTTCAAAATCCCACTTCAAGCCCCAAGGCTGACCCCTAGAGGACCCCAGGGTGGTACTAGGGGGCGCTGACCTGTGGGCAGCAGGGTGGGGTAGAGCAGGGGGCTCTCCCCCCAGCAATCAGGGCTGGCCCGATGCCCCAGTGGGGCGCTGTGGGGCGGTGCCCAGGGAGCAGGGCCTGGGCCAATGCCCCAGTGGGGCGCTGTGGGGCGGTGCCCAGGCAGGAACGCCTGGCCCAATACCCCAGTGGGGCGCTGTGGGGCGGTGCCCAGGCAGCAGGGCCTGACCCGATGCCCCAGTGGGGCGCTGTGGAGCGATGTCCAGGGAGCAAGTCCTGGCCCGATGCCCCAGTGGGGCGCTGTGGGGCGATGCCCAGGGAACAAGGCCTGGCCCGATGCCCCAGTGGGGCGCTGTGGGGCGGTGCCCAGGGAGCAAGTCCTGACCCGATGCCCAGTGGGGCGCTGTGGGGCGGTGCCCAGGCAGCAGGGCCTGGCCCAATGCCCCAGTGGGGCGCTGTGGGGCGGTGCCCAGGGAGCAAGTCCTGGCCCGATGCCCCAGTGGGGCGCTGTGGGGCGGTGCCCAGGGAGCAAGTCCTGGCCCGATGCCCCAGTGGGGCACTGTGGGGCGGTGCCCAAGGAGCAGGGCCCGGCCCGAGGTCACAGTGGGGCGCTGTGGGGCGATGCCCAGGGAGCAAGGCCTGGCCCGATGCCCCAGTGGGGCGCTGTGGGGCGGTGCCCAGGCAGTGGGGCCTGGCCCGAGGTCACAGTGCCCGGACATGAGGTCAGAGCCCGTCACCCTGGCGCCAGGCTCTGTGAAGCCGTGGGGCGGGTGCCAGCTCACAGAGCCATGTCCCGGGGAGCCAGGCGGGCCGGGCAGGGGCCGCTCTGGCCACGCTGGGGGCAGCGCTGTGGGTCGCTGCAGCGTCTGCCCAGTGGGCGGAGCTGGGCGCCGGGGGCGCGGGCAGGGATGGGTGACCGACGCACCGCGAGGCGGCAGAGACGGCGGCGGCTCCAGCGCGGCTCCCGGCTCTCGGGGGGTGACGAAGTCGTGGGGGTGAGCGGCCCGGGGGGGCAGCACTGCGGGGGCGGTGTGGGGCACCCGGCAGGACTCAGCAGGGGGCGGCAGGGGGCTCATCAGGGGGTGCTGTGGGGCAGGGAGTGGGACGGGGGCTCAGGAGGGGGCGCTGTGGGGCTGGGGGTCAGCAGGGGGTGTGTGAGGCAGGGGTGGGGCAGGGGCCGCAGAAGGGGACGCTGTGGGGAGGGGGTGGGGCGGAAGGCTCAGCAGGAGGCACGTGGGGCAGGAGGTGGTGCAGGAGGCTCAGGAGGGGGCGCTGTGGGGCAGGGGGTGGGATGGGGGGCTCAGCAGGGGGCACGTGGGGCAGGGGGTGGGGCGGGAGGCTCAGGAGGGGGCGCTGTGGGGTAGGGGGTGGGATGGGGGGCTCAGGAGGGGGCGCTGTGGGGCTGGGGGTCAGCAGGGGGTGTGTGAGGCAGGGGTGGGGCAGGGGCCTCAGAAGGGGGCGCTGTGGGGAGGGGGTGGGGCGGAAGGCTCAGCAGGAGGCACGTGGGGCAGGAGATGGGGCAGGAGGCTCAGCAGGTGGTGCCGTGGGGCAGGGGAGGGGCGGGGGGCTCAGGAGGGGGCGCTGTGCGGCTGGGGGTCAGCAGGGGGTGCTGTGGGGCAGGGGTGGGCGGGAAGATGCTGTGGGGAGGCGGGGAGCACAGAGGGTGCCATGGGGCAGGTGGCTGGAGGCATATGGGGCTGGCAGGTGGCCATGGGGCAGAGGCTCAGCACCTTGGGGTGGGGGGCACAGGCCCCATCCCCCGCCCAACCCCACTCCCCCTCTGCCCTTCCCCCCACAGGCCAAGCGCCCGCGCTGCAGCCAGGGGTTGGGGGGCACTGAGGGTAAGACGGACCCGGGGGGCTCAGCCCCCATCCTGTGCCTCCCCCCAGAACTGGTGAGTCAGCACACAGGGCGGGCTGGGGGGCTAGAGCCATGGGGCCGTATAGCCCAGCGGCCCATATACCTGGGGGGCTGGGTCCGTATAGCCCAGAAGTCTCTATACCCGGGGGGCTGGGTTCGTATAGCCCAGAGGGCCCTATACCTGGGGGCTAGGTCCATATAGCCCAGCAGGCCCTATACCTGGGGGCTAGGTCCATATAGCCCAGCGGGCCCTATACCTGGGGGCTAGGTCCATATAGCCCAGCAGGCCCTATACCTGGGGCCTGGGTCCATATAGCCCAGCGGGCCCTATACCCAGGGGGCTGGGTCCGTACAGCCCAGAGGTCTCTATACCCGGGGGGCTGGTCTGTATAGCCCAGAGGTCTCTATACCCGGGGGGCTGGTCTGTACAGCCCAGAGGTCTCTATACCCGGGGGGCTGGGTCCGTACAGCCCAGAGGTCTCTATACCCGGGGGGCTGGTCTGTATAGCCCAGAGGTCTCTATACCCGGGGGGCTGGTCTGTATAGCCCAGAGGTCTCTATACCCGGGGGGCTGGTCTGTATAGCCCAGAGGTCTCTATACCCGGGGGGCTGGGTCCGTACAGCCCAGAGGTCTCTATACCGGGGGGCTGGTCTGTATAGCCCAGAGGTCTCTATACCTGGGGCCTGGGTCCGTACAGCCCAGAGGTCTCTATACCCGGGGGGCTGGTCCGTACAGCCCAGAGGTCTCTATACTCGGGTGGCTGGTCTGTATAGCCCAGAGGTCTCTATACCCAGGGGGCTGGGTCTGTATAGCCCAGAGGTCTCTATACCCGGGGGGCTGGGTCCGTACAGCCCAGAGGTCTCTATACTCGGGGGGCTGGTCCGTACAGCCCAGAGGTCTCTATACCCGGGGGGCTGGTCCGTACAGCCCAGAGGTCTCTATACCCGGGGGGCTGGTCTGTATAGCCCAGAGGTCTCTATACTCGGGGGGCTGGGTCCGTACAGCCCAGAGGTCTCTATACTCGGGGGGCTGGTCTGTATAGCCCAGAGGTCTCTATACCCAGGGGGCTGGGTCTGTATAGCCCAGAGGTCTCTATACCCGGGGGGCTGGGTCCGTACAGCCCAGAGGTCTCTATACCCGGGGGGCTGGGTCTGTATAGCCCAGAGGTCTCTATACTCGGGGGGCTGGGTCCGTACAGCCCAGAGGTCTCTATACTCGGGGGGCTGGTCTGTATAGCCCAGAGGTCTCTATACCCAGGGGGCTGGGTCTGTATAGCCCAGAGGTCTCTATACCCGGGGGGCTGGGTCCGTACAGCCCAGAGGTCTCTATACCCGGGGGGCTGGGTCTGTATAGCCCAGAGGGCCGGGTCCGTACACACCAGAGGGCCCTACGCCAGGGGTCACTCTGGGGGTCCTGCCCCCTCCTCTCTTCCCGCAGCTGGATCACATTGTCTCCTTCCTGCCAGTGCGGGACGCGGTGGCCCTGGGCCAGACGTGCCGCTACCTGCGCCAGGCGTGCGACAGCGAGGGCGTCTGGCGCCGGGTCTGCCGCCGGCTCTGCCCCCGGCTCCGCCAGGAGGGCACGGCCGGCGCCCGCCCCTGGAAGAGAGCCGCCATCCTCAACTGTCAGTATCGGCCGCCGCACAAGGGAGGGGCGAGACTCTCACAAGGGAGGGGCGGGGCTCGCACCAGGAAGGGGCGGGGCTCACATGAGGGAGGGTGCTGCTTCACATGAGTGAGGGGTGGGGCTCTCACGGGGCAGGGCAGGGCTTGCACTAGGGTGGATGGGGCTCACATGAGGGAGAGGCGGGCCTCGCAAGAGGGAGGGCCGAGACTCTCCCAAGGAAGGGGCGGGGCTCGCATTAGGGAGGGTGCTGCTTCACACGAGTGAGGGGTGGGGCTCTCACAGGGCAGGGCAGGGCTTGCACAAGGGAGGATGGGGCTCACATGAGGGAAAAGTGGGGCTCGCACCAGGAAGGGACGAGACTCTCACAAGAGAAGGGCGGGGCTCACACGGGGCAGGGCAGGGCTCGCACAAGGGAGGATGGGGCTCACATGAGGGAGAGGCGGGGCTCGCATGGGGGAGGGCCGAGACTCTCACAAGGGATGGGCGGGGCTCGCACAAAGGAGGGTGCTACTTCACACGAGTGAGGGGTGGGGCTCACATAAGGCAGGGCAGGGCTTGCACGAGTGAGGATGGGGCTCACACAAGGGAGGGCAGAGCTTGCACGAGGGAGGGGTGCTGCTTCACACAAGGGGCGGGGCTTACTCAGTATCTACCCCCCACTGACTCCACCCCCTGATTTTGTCCCCGTCCCCCCCAGACACCAAGGGCCTGTACTTCCAGACCTTCGGGGGCCGCCGGCGCTACCTGAGCAAGTCAGTGGCCCCGCTGCTGTCCCACGGCTACAGCAAGTTCCTGCCCACCAAGGAGCACGTCTTCGTCCTGGACCACGGTGGGACCCTCTTCTTCCTCCGCAACGCGCTGGTCTCCTCGGCCCCAGGCCACCTCCAGTGGAAACGGGCCTGCCGCTGCGTGGTGCTGTGCCGGAGCGCCAAGGACGTGAGCGTCTGTCCCCCCTCCGCCGCCCACCGCTGGTGGCAGAAGTGGGATCATTCTCAACCCCATTCCCCACCCCCCGGTAGCCAGCCAGTCCTGCCCCCACAGCGGCACTGTCCCTTTCCCCCCACACAGTTCACCACGGACCCCCGGAGCGACGCCGGGTACCGGAAGTACGTGTACGTGCTGGCAGCGCGGGAGTCGGCGGCGGGCGCTGGGCGGGTGTGCGACTGCGTGGAGGTCTATCTCCAGTCCAGCGGGCAGCGGGTCTTCAAGATGACGTTCCACGCCGCCATGCGGTTCCGGCAGCTGGTGCTCGTGGGGCAGGAGACAGAGCGGGCACTGTTGCTGCTGACAGGTGCCTGGCGAGCACAGGGGGCACCCCATAGCCAAGGGCTGGAGGAGAGGGGCAGGAGATGGAGCGGGCAGTGTGTGTGTGGGGGGGTTATTCCTCTGGTTCTGTGGCATGTCCTGGATTAATACTGGGCGTGCCTCAGTTTCCCTGTGTGCCGCACCAATACTGCGGTGGTGGGAATTCGTCACAAGGGGGTGCCCCATAGCCAAGGGGGCGGGAGACGGGGGAGCTGCGGGGCCCGGAGGCGTCACCGATTCCCTGCCCTGACCCCCCCCTGGTGCCCACCCTGACCCCCCGTGTCTCAGCAGAGGAAGGAAAGATTTACAGTCTCCTGGTGAACGAGACACAGCTGGACCAGCCGCGCTCCTACACGGTGCAGCTCGCCCTGCGCAAGGTGTCCCGGTGCCTGCCCCACCTCGCCGTGCGGGCCATGACCTCCAACCAGAGCAGCGCCGCCTTCCTCACCGGTACGGGGCCCCGTGGGGCGCCCCCCAACCCCCACGTACCCCTCCTCCCGTCCCGCAGCCCCACCTCGCCGTGCGGGCCATGACCTCCAACCAGAGCAGCGCCGCCTTCCTCACCGGTACGGGGCCCCGTGGGGCGCCCCCCAACCCCCACGTACCCCTCCTCCCGTCCCGCAGCCCCACCTCGCGTGCGGGCCATGACCTCCAACCAGAGCAGCGCCACCTTCCTCACCGCTACGGGGCCCCCATGCAGTGTGACCCCCAGCCTGCAGCCCCCCAACTGCCCATATTCTGACCCACAGTCCCCTGCGCAATGTGACCCCCAACCCACAGCCCCCCGAGTGCCCCTCACTCCTGACCCGCAGCACCCCTCCGCTTTGCTCCCGACTGTGGGGGCGTCTCTCCGGTCTGACCGCCCCCCCGCTGTGACCCCCCCTCTCCCAGACAAGGGGGCCGTGTATTTCGAGGTCCACGCGCCTGGCGTCTATCGCGACCTCTTCGGGACCCTTCACGCCTTCGACCCCCTGGATCTGCAGATGCCGCTGGCCCTGGGCCTGCCTGCCAAGGTGAGCTGTGGGGATTGGGGGGCCGGGGGGTGCTGGGGGGATTGGGGGGCTCGGGGGGAGCTCGGGCAGGGCCGGGGGGTGCTGGGGGGCTCGGGCAGGGCCGGGGGGTGCTGGGGGCCTCAGGCAGGGCCGGGGGGATTGGGGGGCTCGGGGGGAGCTCGGGCAGGGCTGGGGGGTGCTGGGGGGCTCGGGCAGGGCCGCTGGGATTGGCGGGCTCGGGGGGAGCTCGGGCAGGGACGGGGGGTGCTGGGGGGATTGGGGGTCCGGGGCCCTGATTTTGGGGTGACGGGGTGGTTCTCTGGGGAAGCCTCCAGGGGTGGGGGATGGGTCCGGGAGTCCTGTTTGGGGGGGCAGGGACGAGGGGGGGTGCCCCTTGCCCCGGGTGCCCCCTGACCCTGCCCTGCCCCCCAGGTCGTGTCCTGCGCCCTCGGCTACAACCACCTGGGGCTGCTGGATGAGTTCGGGCGGCTCTTCATGCAGGGCAGCAACCGGTACGGGCAGCTCGGCACCGGGGACAAGATCGACCGCGGGGAGCCCACGCTGGTGAGAGCCCCGGAGCCCCCCTGGCCCCCAAGCCCCCATCCTGCACCCCTCCGGTCCCCCCCGGCCCCCGTCCTGCACCCCTCCGGGTCCCCATCCTGCACCTCTCCGGGCCCCCCAGCCCCTAAGCCCCCCGGCCCCCATCCTGCACCCCTCCGGTCCCCTCCGGGCCCCCATCCTGCACCCCTCCGGGCCCCCATCCTGCACCCCTCCGGGCCCCCCAGCCCCTAAGTCCCCCGGCCCCCATCCTGCAACCCCCCGCAGCCCCCAAGCTCCCCCCCCCCACATCTAGCGGCTTCCAGGCAGCCTCCCATTCCCCAGGCACCTAAAACAGGCCCCCAATGTCCTCCCCAGACACCCCCGAACCTCCGACAATTCCCCTGCCCCATCTTGGGGCCCCCCCATGACTTGGCATCTCCGCCCGCCCCGGCAGGTTCAAGGCCTCAAGTGCCCCCTGGACGTCTGGTGCGGCCTGAATCACTCGCTGGCCCTGCTGCGGAGCCGGGAGCTGGGCCAGGCCGTGCTGGGCTGCGGCTGTGGGGCTGGGGGGCGACTGCCCGGCTGGCCCAAGGGCAGCGCCACCTTCGTCAAGCTGCAGGTCAAGGTGAGAGGGGCCCCGCGCCAGAGTCAGCCGCATGGGGGGCGGGGGCAGAGCCTGGCACCAACCACAGCCCCGCCCCAGAGGTGGGTGCATCTCAGCGCCGGGCAAGGGGTCGCTGGGGAACCGGCCGCCCCGCCCCAGAGCCAGCCGCATTCCCCCCCCTCTCTCCGGCTCCCCGGCAGGTCCCGCTCTGCGCCAGCCGCCTCTGCTCCACCCGAGAGTGCCTCTACCTGCTGTCCAGCCACGACATCGAGGGGGGGCCGGCGTACCGCGAGCTGCCCCCCAGCCGAGCGCCCCCCCCGCCGGAGAGCCCGGGGGCCCAGGCATGCGAGCAGTACCTCAACCAGCTGCAGGGCTGCCCCACGCTGGCCGGGCGGCTGGCCAAGGTGAGGGAGGCCGTGGGGGCCCTGCCCCTGCCCCCCTGCCAGAAGGACTTCCTGTGGGAGGCGCTGGAGCTCATCCGGCACTCGGCCCGGCCCCACAGTCCCCCGGCCTGCAGCTAGAGGCCCCCCGGAACCCCTCCGCGCCCCACCCCCGAGTCCCCCCAATCATGGACCGCGATTGACGGACGCACACGCTACAATTGGGAATGAATAAAGCCCCAGAGGAGAAGCCGGCGGCATGGTCTGGGGGTGGCAGGACCCCCGGGGAAGACCCACGGCCTAGCTTGCCTGGTACCTCCGCCCCCCAGGCCAGGTCCCATCCCGGAGGCCGAACCAGCCCAGCAGGGCCAGCATCGCCCCGAGAGTGGAGAGGAAGGCGGGGGCGGGGGGTGCCCCCTCCTTGTCCCCGGTCATGCCCAGCTCTGGCCCCAGACGGTGAAGTGGGCCCCAGGATCTTGGCCATGGTGAGGACCGAGGCCAGCAGCCTGACGTGGGACAGGGGGGCCCGGGCCCACCCAGCCGGCTGAAGATGGGGCTGGGGAGCAGGAAGACAGCCCCGGCGGATCGGACACCGGGGCTCGGCCAGGTGCCAAAGGCCTCGAGCCAGCCGCCGGGCATAGCAGCCAGCGAGGAGCCCACGGCCTCTGCGCCGGTGGCCCTGTGGTCCACCAAGAAGCCGATCTCCGGCCCCGACATGGGGCTGAAGAGATGGGCCAGGCTGCTGGCCGTAGCTCTCCGGCGGGCAGGAGAAGGGGTGCAGCGGGGACCCTCCCGGATCCAGGCTGGGCGGGGGCGGAGGGAATGGATCTGGCGTGTCTGTGTGTCCAGCTCCAGGAGCGATTCGGGGGGGGGACATCCCACTTTGTTCGCACTGCATGGGGGGGGCTGGGGCTGCCCCTCGGCTGGGGCCTCCCTGGGATCTGGCAGGTCCCAGGGGTGCCCCGGCTGTATCAGCTCTGGTCCTGGTGGGGCTGGAGGGGGGGATGAGCTGAGACGGGAGAGGAGGCAGGGGATATGGGGGGCAGATTCCTGAGGAGTGGGGGGGGCTCAGAGGTAGGAGATATGGGGGGCAGGTTCGGGGGGGGGGTGCAGCGCTGGCTGGATATAAGGGAGGGGAGGAGAGCGATGGGGGGGGCTGCTTGCAGAGGAGAGGGTGCCGGGGGGGGTGATCGGAGCTTGCGGGGGGGGGGGGTTCTCGTCACCTTAGGGTCAGTGCACCTGGGAAGATGAGGGGTGGCGGGGGGGGGGACCCAGGCCAACTCCCTCCTCCTCCGTGTGCCCCCCCCCTCGGTTAGAAGCCGGGGTGGGGTGGGGTGGGGGAGGGGACTGAGGCGAGACTCCAGGCTCCGCCCCCTCCCGCCAGCTGATCGGGACCCGAAGCCCCGCCCCCGGGTCTTCAACGTTCTAATCCCTCCCCCCGCGCAGCTCCAGCCCCGCCCCGCCAGACGTTCCATCCCCCTCCCCCACGCCCAGGCTTAAAGGGGACGCGACCCCCCCCGTGGTGCCCCATAGGTTCAGGGCACAGGGCCCCCCCATAAGAGCTGGGACCCCTGTACAACGGGGGGGAAGACAGACCCTGCGGAGTGACTGTGATCCCCTAGGACATGGAGGAAACGGGACCCCCCCCCGGGCTCCTGCAGGTTCCCCTTGGGCTACTGGGCCAGTGTGGGGGACAGACACTGGGCCTGGCTGGGGGAGGGAGCACGGGACACCTCACTCCCGACCTGCAGCCCCCCCAGCTCTGCCGGTGCCCCTCACTCCCACCCTGACCCCCCCCCCCCAGGGTCCCTGCAGGTCCGGGCTGGGGGCCAATGAAGGGGGTGAACTGCCGGGGGGGGAGGGGGTATGTACACTGGGGGGCTGGGTGATAGAGTGGGGGGGATACAGGATTCCCCCACCCCAGGATCCTCCGGCAGGGAGGACGTGGCCCCCCTCCCGAACTGCCCCAGCCCTGAACCCAGACCCTCGTTTCACGTTGGCCGCTCTGGGTGCAGAGTGAATCCAGAGTGACTCTGGCATGAAGCCCCAGCGGACCAGAACGCAGGGTGATTGGAAAGGAGGCTCTGCTCTGACGTGACTCCGGACCCAGAGCCACCCCCGCATGGAGCTAGAGCGAATCTGGAGCAAATCCATCCCCGGCCAGGCCCGCATTCACCCCTCCTCGTGCTCCTAGGCCGGGCAGCCTCGGCCCCGGCCCTGATCCCCACCCAGGAGCGGTACAGGGGCCAGGAGCCCAGAGTGGGGTCCGGGACAAACCCTGGGACAGCCACCAGGGGGCGCATGGAACCAGCTCACCCCAACCCTGAACCAAGTGGGTGCCTCAGAGTGGGGCTGGGAGCCAGGACTCCTGGGTTCTCTCCCCAGCTCTGGGAGGGGAGGTGGGGCTGGTGGTTAGAGCAGGGGGGGCTGGGAGCCAGGACTCCTGGGTTCTCTCCCCGGCTCTGGGAGGGGAGGTGGGGCTGGTGGTTAGAGCAGGGGGGGCTGGGAGCCAGGACTCCTGGGTTCTCTCCCCAGCTCTGGGAGGGGAGCGGAGGCTGGTGGGTTAGAGCAGGGCGGGCTGGGAGCCAGGACTCCTGGGTTCTCTCCCCGGCTCTGGGAGGGGAGTGGGGGTTGGTGGGTCAGAGCAGAGGGGGGCTGGGAGCCAGGACTCCTGGGTTCTCTCCCCGGCTCTGGGAGGGGAGGTGGGGCTGGTGGTTAGAGCAGGGGGAGCTGGGAGCCAGGACTCCTGGGTTCTCTCCCCGGCTCTGGGAGGGGAGGGGGGGCTGGTGGTTAGAGCAGGGGGGGCTGGGAGCCAGGACTCCTGGGTTCTCTCCCCAGCTCTGGGAGGGGGGTGGGGGCTGGTGGGTCAGAGCAGAGGGGGGCTGGGAGCCAGGACTCCTGGGTTCTCTCCCCAGCTCTGGGAGGGGAGCGGAGGCTGGTGGGTTAGAGCAGGGCGGGCTGGGAGCCAGGACTCCTGGGTTCTCTCCCCAGCTCTGGGAGAGGAGCGGGGGTTGGTGGGTCAGAGCAGAGGGGGGCTGGGAGCCAGGACTCCTGGGTTCTCTCCCCAGCTCTGGGAGGGGGGTGGAGGCTGGTGGGTCATAGCAGAGGGGGGCTGGGATCCAGGACTCCTGGGTTCTCTCCGCGGCTCTGGGAGGGGAGTGGGGGCTGGTGGTTAGAGCAGGGGGGCTGGGAGCCAGGACTCCTGGTTCTTTCCCTGGCTCTGGGAGTGGGGTGGGGGCTGGTTAGAGCGGGGGGGGGCAGTGCCAGGCCCGGATCTCTGCCCTGGCCCATGGGAGTTGCGCCATAATGGCTCGCGCTTGTGCAATTTGTACGAGGATTCTGCCGTGCGAAGGGGGGGCGGGACTGCAGGGCAGGAGTGTGTCCCCCCCAATATCACGCCGCAGGGGGAATGGCCGGTTTGCTCCTTTATTGGATACATGGAGCCGGCTTCGGGGGGGCTGGGGCGGGTGGTGGGGGGGAGGGGTGCGACAGGACACCCCCCCACACACACCCCTGGGCTCAAGCGTTCTTCTTCGGCGCCCCCCCGCACGGCCGCTTGCTGAGAGTGGTGAGGATCTGGTGCTGCTGCTGCCGATACGGGACCACGAAGCTCTTGGGGGACAATTTGCCAACCCCCTCGGCGTCCACCCGGCCCATGAAGATGTAGCTGGAACCTGAGGGGGTGGGGGAGAGACAGAGACAATCACGAGAGATGGGAGATGCGCCCACCTCTGGGGTGGGGCAGCCGGTTACGTGGGGACCCCTCGCCCAGCTCTGAGATGCGCCCACCTCTGGAGCGGGGCGACCGGTTACCCGGGGACCCCTTGCCCGGCGCTGAGACGCGCCCACCTCTGGGGCGGGGCGGCCAGTTACCTGGGGACCCCTCGCCCGGCGCTGAGATGCACCCACCTCTGGGGCGGGGCAGCCAGTTACCCAGGGACCCCTCGCTCGGCGCTGAGATGCAGCCACCTCTGGGGCGGGGCGGCTGGTTACCCGGGGACGCCTCGCCCAGCACTCAGACGCGCCCACCTCTGGGGCAGGGCGGCCGGTTACACGGGGACCCCTCGCCCAGCGCTGAGATGCACCCACCTCTGGGACGGGGCTCCCCATGGCCCAGCCCGCAGCTCGCTCACCTTTCTTCAGGGTGGGGCACTGGCGGCAGGGGACCTCCAGGCGTAGGGTGGCCCCTTTCTCGGCCTGGGGCAGGCTGAGGGCTCCGGTCTTGTAGGTGTTGAGGAGCGAGACAGTGGCTGTGACCCGGTCGCCGGCCCCTCGCACGGCGGTTTTCACGGTGCCGGTGATAACTGTGAGGCAGGGCACAGGGGGGTGAGTCCTTCGGGGCACTTGCCCCAGAGTCAGGGGAACCCCCCCTCCCCCGACTCCTGGGACTCTTACCAAAGTCGTTGGCACAGAAGTGGGTCTGCAGACTTCCCGACCGGCGGCATTTCTGGGGGCACTCAACCTTGGCTGGGGGGAGAAGAGGGGTTTAGTGCTCAGCCTGGGGGGGGCAGCTTCCCCCCAGCTCAAATACTCCCTCCTACAAATCACGCAGCCCAAGGACCGCAGGGCTGGGCTAGCAGGGGCTGTGGGTCGAGAGTGGGGGGCACTGGTAGGGGGGCTGGGTGGAGGGCCGGGTTCGCAGGGGCCCATCTTACCCGGCGTCTGGGCGCTGGGTGGCTCGGCTGTGGGCGGGGCCCGGACGGTGGGTTTGGGTTCGGGCGCCGGTTTCGGTTTCCCGGAGGGCTTGGTGCCGGCCTGGCCCGGTTTGGAGCCGGGGAAGATCCCGGGGGCTGGTTTCGTGGCCTTATCGGTCGCCTCCGAGGGGCTCTTGATGGCGTAGGAGGCGGCGAAGCCGTCGGCCGTGACGCTGAGATCCGACACGAACTGAACCAGCAGCTCGCTGCCTTCCGAGTAGATAGGGCTGTGGGGGAAACGGGTGAGAAAAACCCTCCTGCGCCCGGCACCGGCCCCCACCCGGCCCAGGGCGGGGACTGGCTGGCTCAGCGGGGTGGGGAATGGGGCAGGGGCCTGTCCCCTCTAGGGGGCGCTGGCTCCCACCCGGCCCCAGGGCAGGGATTGGCTGGCTCAGGGGGGCGGGGAATGGGGCAGGGGCCTGTCCCCTCTAGGGGGCGCTGGCTCCCACCCGGCCCCAGGGCAGGGACTGGCTGGCTCAGGGGGGCAGGGAATGGGGCAGGGGCCTGTCCCCTCTAGGGGGCGCTGGCTCCCCCCCGGCCCCAGGGCAGGGACTGGCTGGCTCAGGGGGGCGGGGAATGGGGCAGGGGCCTGTCCCCTCTAGGGGGTGCTGGCTCCCACCCGGCCCCAGGGCAGGGATTGGCTGGCTCAGGGGGGGCGGGGAATGGGGCAGGGGCCTGTCCCCTCTAGGGGGCGCTGGCTCCCACCCGGCCCCAGGGCGGGGACTGGCTGGCTCAGGGGGTGGGGAATGGGGCAGGGGCCTGTCCCCTCTAGGGGGCGCTGGCTCCCACCCGGCCCCAGGGCAGGGATTGGCTGGCTCAGGGGGGTGGGGAATGGGGCAGGGGCCTGTCCCCTCTAGGGGGCGCCGGCTCCCACCCGGCCCCAGGGCAGGGATTGGCTGGCTCAGGGGGGTGGGGAATGGGGCAGGGGCCTGTCCCCTCTAGGGGCGCCGGCTCCCACCCAGCCCCAGGGCAGGGACTGGCTGGCTCAGGGGGGCAGGGAATGGGGCAGGGGCCTGTCCCCTCTAGGAGGTGTCGGCTCCCACCCGGCCCCAGGGCAGGGACTGGCTGGCTCAGGGGGGCGGGGAATGGGGCAGGTGCGGGCGGGGGCTCACCCGGGGGCACGGTCCCCGCAGAACTTGCCGATGCGCCGGGAGTCGTCAGTGGCCCCCCCGTTGAAAATGGCCACGTAGTCGTAGCGACAGTAGGTGTCGTCCTCCACGTCGAACTTCCCGAAGGTCAGTTCCACCACCTGGGGTGGGGGACATAGGGTCAGCCCCGCCCCCTTGGTGCCTCAGTCCCGCCCCCTCAGCCCCTCCCCCCACATTTCCCCTCTGCCCCGCCCACCACAGTGACACCCAACCCCCAGCCCCCCCCGTACCTGGCCCACGGGCGCTATGATGTGCCAGGAGCAGCTGATCCCGGCCGGGTAGTTGCTCTCGGGCCAGTTCGGGGTCTTGAGGCTGCCCTGGGGCTTCTCCAGCTTCCCCCCACAGAACTGATGCTCTGCAAGACAAGCGGGGGTGAGGGGTCAGCAAGGGGGAGACCCAGACCTTGGGGGGGGCCATAGACCCTCCAAGCGCCCGTCCTCCCCACCAGTGGGCACCTCCTGGGGCTAACAGGGAGCACGCCGGCACAGAGCGGAGCGGATGGGAGCGTACAAAGAGAGAGGCGAGTGTGCACAGCAAGTGTGCTCACTGGTTGTGCAAGGCTATAGGGGGTGCACAGGAATTATGCAAACGAGTGTGCGCTTGGGAGAATGCAGGTGTGCCGTACAGGGAAGTGTGCAAAGGAATGAGCCTGTGCACGGGGAAACGTGCATGTAAGTGTGCAAAAATAGGTGTGCACGCATCTGAAGGCTGCATGAGTCTGATGTGCACGGATATAGGTGAGTGTGCACAGAGCAGTTTGCAAAGGAGCGTAAGAGTGAGTGTGCATGAAAGGTGTGCAAGATACACAAGTGTGCACACAGGGATTGGAGTGTGCAAAGACACAGGGCACTGTGCAAGCAGAAGACTGTGCACAGGGAAGTTTAGTGTGCAAGAGCATGTGAGTGTGCCAATTTGTGAGTGCACATGGAAGGCTGTGCACAGGCACGCTGCCCAAGGGGAGGTCTCCTGCCACCTGCCCATGCAACCCTCTCTGTGTTCGTGTGCAACTCCTGCCAGCACACGCAATAGTGCAAACTCCTTCCTGCCTGCGCAACAGGGCACAGGTCATCGTGCGAACGTGCAAGGGTGCAAACATCTCATGCGCACTAATGGAAACCTGCACCGGTGAACGTGCAAACTGCCGGCCGATGTGCAACCCCCCATCTGAGCGTGCAAACCACCCACCCACTTCGGGACAACCAAAAGGCCACCTGCCCGTGTGCAAATCGCCACACTACTGCCACGTTGACCCTTTGGGCTGTGACCCCCCTGCTCAGATCCACGCCCCCACATGCTCCGAGCCCCTCATCGGTGCAGCCAGCTCTGGGGTGGTGCGGGGGCAGGCAGGCGACGTTCCACAGGCCCCGAAGCAGCTGGCGTCGCTCTGCCTGGGCCCGTGTTTGCTCAGCGCACGACTTTGGAGGCATTGGCCCTGGGGGAGGGGGGTAGGCCAGCGGCGCCGGGAGCGGGGGAGGGGAGAGACGGACTTGTGCAAACCAGCAATTTCCACGGATTCCGCGGTTGGTAATTACAGACCCTGGAGGGAGCGGGGGGGGGAGGAAGGGGGGAGGACAGAAAGGCGGGGCACAAGCAGGGGGTGGGGTGGGAGGGCTCTTGCCCTGTCCAGCAGCCAAGCCCCCCCCATCGGCCCCCACCGGACACAGCAATGGGACGGCGATGTGGGGGTCAGATCCCAGGCTGGGGGGAGAAGGCGGCTGGTCTGGGGGTGCACACACCGGTCTGTGCAGGTGCATTGTGGGTAACGTGCTCCCAGCATCCTCTCTGCTCCTGGCGTCAGTGCAGGGGATTGTGGGTAACGATTTCCCAGCATCCTCTGCTCCTCCAGCCCCTTTGCCCCAGGCCGCGATCTGACCACAATGGCGCCCCCCGGGGGGCAGAGCCTGGGCAGGCCGGGCCGCAGCTTTCCCCCAGGGCTGGGGTGCTGGTCTCTGCGCCCCGTCCCTGCGGGGGGGGGGCCATTGCCGGCGGGGGGGGGAGGCAGGCGGCCGGATACTCACCATCCCAATAGTGCCAGGGCTCCCCGGCCAACCGGGAGTCTATATGGTTAGCGCCCCACTTCGGCCTTCCGCGCGGCCGGCCTGCAAAAGTCCCGCAGGTTGGGATGGGTGGGGGGAGCTGCTGGAGGGCAGGTGGGGGCGGGGGCCATGCAAGCTGGAGGCACGGGGCGCAGGCACGGGGGGTCACAATGGCCGGGGAGGAGCTGGCGTGGATAACAATTACCCAGCATCCTCTGCCCCTGGCGTCAGGGCAGGTGCATTATGGGTAACAATTACCCAGCATCCTCTGCCCCTGGCATCAGGGCAGGGCATTGTGGGTAACGATTACCCAGCATCCTCTGCCCCTGGAATCAGGGCAGGTGCATTGTGGGTAACGATTACCCAGCATCCTCTGCCCCTGGCGTCAGGGCAGGGCATTGTGGGTAACGATTACCCAGCATCCTCTGCCCCTGGCATGAGGGCAGGTGCATTGTGGGTAACGATTACCCAGCATCCTCTGCCCCTGGCGTCAGGGCAGGGCATTGTGGGTAACGATTACCCAGCATCCTCTGCCCCTGGCATCAGGGCAGGGCATTGTGGGTATCAATTACCCAGCATCCTCTCTGCTCCTGGCTTCGGTGCAGGTGCATTGTGGGTATCAATTACCCAGCATCCTCTCTGCTCATGGCGTCAGTGCAGGGCATTGTGGGTAATGATTACCCAGCATCCTCTGCTCCTGGCATCAGTGCAGGTGCATTGTGGGTAATGATTACCAAGCATCCTCTGCTCCTGGCGTCAGTGCAGGTGCATTGTGGGTAACGCGCTCCCAGCAACCCCTGGGAGATCAAGCATCCATGCACCCATCGGGGGGGTCCCTCTGCAGCCAGCCCCCTGGGGGGGAGCACGCGGGAGCCCCCAGCCGGGGGAGGTCCGGGGGTCTCTCACCGTTGACATGGGGGAGGCCGGCGCTGAACCAGACCAGGAAGCCGCGGCCCCCGGTGCCCTCGTCCGTCACCATGCGCAGCAGCATGCGGTTGCCGGTGGAGAGCAGGGCCCCGGGCCGGAAGGTGCCGCAGAAGCGCCCCAGGCGCTGGGCACTGTCCGAGTGCCCATTGAAAACCTCCAGCGAGTCGTAGCGGCAGCTGGGGTCCGGCTCCAGGTCGAAGACGCGGAAGGAGAGAATCACCACCTGGCCCTCGGGCACCTGGGCACGGAGACAGCAGGTCGGCTGGGGGGGAGGCAGAGCCCCCCACCTCCCCCTCCTCTGCACCCCCATCTCCCCAAATCTGCCCCCGGCCGCCTCCTCTGCACCCCCAAATCCGCCCCCGGCCGCCTCCTCTGCCCCCGACCTCCCCGCATCCCCCCACCTCCCTCTCCCCCTCCTCTGCACCCCCATCTCCCCAAATCCGCCCTCGACTGCCTCCTCTGCCCCCCGACCTCCTCGTATCCCCCCACCTCCCTCTCCCCCTCCTCTGCACCGCCATCTCCCCAAATCCGCCCTCGACTGCCTCCTCTGCCCCCCGACCTCCTCATATCCCCCCACCTCCCCCTCCTCTGCACCCCCATCTCCCCAAATCCGCCCCCGGCCGCCTCCTCTGCCCCCGACCTCCTCGCATCCCCCCACCTCCTCCTCCTCTGCACCCCCATCTCCCCAAATCTGCCCCCGGCCGCCTCCTCTGCACCCCCAAATCCGCCCCCGGCCGCCTCCTCTGCCCCCGACCTCCCCGCATCCCCCCACCTCCCCCTCCCCCTCCTCTGCACCCCCATCTCCCCAAATCTGCCCCCGGCCGCCTCCTCTGCCCCCCGACCTCCTCGTATCCCCCCACCTCCCCCTCCCCCTCCTCTGCACCCCCATCTCCCCAAATCCGCCCCCGGCCGCCTCCTCTGCCCCCCGACCTCCCCGCATCCCCCCACCTCCCCCTCCACTGCACCCCCATCTCCCCAAATCCGCCCCCGACTGCCTCCTCTGCCCCCCGACCTCCTCGTATCCCCCCACCTCCCTCCCCCCTCCTCTGCACCCCCATCTCCCCAAATCCGCCCCCGGCCACCTCCTCTGCCCCCCGACCTCCTCGTATCCCCCCACCTCCCCCTCCCCCTCCTCTGCACCCGGACCTCCCTGCATCCCCCCACCTCCCTCTCCCCTCCTCTGCACCCCCATCTCCCCAAATCCGCCCCCGACTGCCTCCTCTGCACCCCCATCTCCCCGCATCCCCCCACCTCCCTCTCCCCTCCTCTGCACCCCCATCTCCCCAAATCTGCCCCCGGCTGCCTCCTCTGCCCTCCGACCTCCCTCTCCCCCTCCTCTGCACCCCCATCTCCCCGCATCCGCCCCCAGCCACCTCCTCTGCCCCCCGACCTCCCCATATTCCCCCCACCTCCCCCTCCTCTGCACCCCCATCTCCCCCCAGCCCCCCCATCGCCCTCCCCTCCCCTCCATACCGTGATGGTCCAGGTGCAGGTCTTGCCGGGCGGGTAGTGGTTGGGGAACCCCTCGCTGGCGATATACCCCGAGTCGCCCACGTGATCCCCACCACACAGGAACACGGGCCTGGGAGAGACCCCCAGAGTCACAGTCACTCGGGGCCCCTCACTCCCGACCCGCAGCCCCTGCCAGCCCAGCCCTGCCCCCCCAGCTCTGTCGGTGCCCCTCACTCCCGACCCGCAGCCCCTGCCAGCCCAGCCCTGCCCCCCCAGCCCTGCCAGTGCCCCTCACTCCCGATCAGCAGCCCCCTGCCAGCCCAGCCCTGCCCCCCCCAGCTCTGCCGGTGCCCCTCACTCCCGACCCGCAACCCCTGCTAGCCCAGCCCCCCCCAGCTCTGCCGGTGCCCCTCACTCCCGACCGCAGCCCCTGCCAGCCCAGCCCTGCCCCCCCCAGCTCTGCCGGTGCCCCTCACTCCCGATCAGCAGCCCCCTGCTAGCCCAGCCCTGCCCCCACCAGCTCTGCCGGTGCCCCTCACTCCCGACCCGCAGCCCCTGCCAGCCCAGCCCTGCCCCCCCAGCCCTGCCAGTGCCCCTCACTCCCGATCCGCAGCCCCTGCCAGCCCAGCCCTGTCCCCCCGCCCAGCTCTGCCGGTGCCCCTCACTCCCGACCCATAGCCCCTGCTAGCCCAGCCCTGTCCCCCCGCCCAGCTCTGCCGGTGCCCCGCACTCCCGACCCATAGCCCCTGCCAGCCCAGCCCTGTCCCCCCGCCCAGCTCTGCCGGTGCCCCGCACTCCCGACCCATAGCCCCTGCCAGCCCAGCCCTGTCCCCCCGCCCAGCTCTGCCGGTGCCCCTCACTCCCGACCCATAGCCCCTGCTAGCCCAGCCCTGCCCCCCCCAGCTCTGCCGGTGCCCCTCACTCCCGACCCATAGCCCCTGCCAGCCCAGCCCTGTCCCCCCGCCCAGCTCTGCCGGTGCCCCTCACTCCCGACCCATAGCCCCTGCTAGCCCAGCCCTGCCCCCCCCAGCTCTGCCGGTGCCCCTCACTCCCGACCCGCAGCCCCCCCAGCCCAGCCTGGGCTCCCCTCTGGCCTGGTCCCCGCTGCGGTGAGCAGAGGAGCCAGCTGATGTCAGCATCCAGGACCCAGCGTCTGTTTGTCCTGGCCCGGGCGCCGGAGGCTGGGAGAGCGGCCAGGCCGCGGACGGGGTGCGGAGCCCATCCTGCCTCATGAGGCCTCCAGACAAGTGAGCAGCCCCCACGTCCCTGCGGGGGCTGAGACAGACACGCCTGGTCCGTGTTCCCTCCATGGCCTGTGACAGCCCCTGGCCTGCCCCCGCCATCACCCCGACACTCAACCCACACACACGCCCCAGGACAGGTCCCCACCCTCGCACACGCGTGTGAAACTGGGGATGCACTGCCCGACATGGTGCACGGGGACGGAAAGGTGGAGGCAAGTGTGAAAAACCTGGCACACTCATTTTCCGGGGGAGGGAGGGATGTGGGTGTATATAAGACAAAGCCCCAAATATCAGGGTGTCGGGTCCCCCCGGGGCGAAGGAGCCGGCTCTGTCCGGCCTCTGACCCCCTGGTTTGTTGACCATAAAAATCCAGTTTTCACCTCCCCCCACCTGTCCTTGGGGTCCCAGCCTGGCCCTCCCCCCGTTGCTCCCCCACAAGAGAATTCGGAGAATCCAGAGATCTTGGCTCATCCCCGGCATCTGGCAGCTTCAGCTCCGCTTGCTAAATCCTTCCAGATGTGCTGGAGCCCGGCCTGTCCCAGCTCCCCCCGGCTCTGCCGGTGCCCCTCACTCCCGACCCGCAGCCCCCCCCGCTCTGCCGGTGCCCCTCACTCCCGACCCGCAGCCCCTGCTCGCCCAGCCCTGCCCCCCCCAGCTCTGCCGGTGCCCCTCACTCCCGACCCGCAGCCCCTGCCAGCCCAGGCCTGCCCCCCCCAGCTCTGCCGGTGCCCCTCACTCCCGACCCACAGCCCCTGCCAGCCCAGCCCTGCCCCCCCCCAGCTCTGCCGGTGCCCCTCACTCCCGACCCTTGGGGCAGGGGGAGTTATGTGGCAGGGAGTGGGGGGAAGGGGGAGTTGGGGGCTGGGGGGAGTTATGGGGCAGGGAGTGGGGGGAAGGGGAGAGCTGAGGGACTCGTGGGGCAGAGCTGGGGGGCTGTGGTACCTCGTGGCGTTAGGGGCGGGAGGCGGGTCGCTCTGCCCCATGGCGCAGCCCCACAGCAGCAGCAGCGGTAGCAGCGGGCTCCGGGCCGGGCTCATGCTGGGGGTGGGTCCGGTTGTGGGTCCGGTTCTGGTCCCTGAGCGGACGGGCCGGGAAGCGTCGGGTCGGGATCAGCGGAGCCTTAATAGGAACGAGCCGGGGGGCGGGGGGGGGGGGGGGGGCGGAGGATTCCCCGAGGGAGGGGCTGGCTGGGGGAGGGGTCTGTGTGGGGCGGGGTCTGTGGGGAGGGGTCTGTGTGGGGAAGTGTGTGGGGGTCTGTGGGGCGGGGCTGGCTGGGGCAGGGGTCTGTGTGGGGAAGGGTGTGGGGGGAGGAGTCTGTGGGGGAGGGGCTGGCTGGGGCAGGGGTCTGTGTGGGGCGGGGTCTGTGGGGAGGGGTGTGGGTGTCTGTGTGGGGAGGGGCTGGCTGGGGGAGGGGTCTGTGTGGGGAAGGGTGTGGGGGTCTCTGGGGAGGGGCTGGCTGAGGCAGGGGTCTGTGTGGTGCGGGGTCTGTGGGGAGGGGCTGGCTGGGGGTGGGGCTGGCTGGGGCAGGGGTCTGTGTGGGGAGGGGCTGACTGGGGGAGAGATCTGTGTGGGGAGTGGTGTGGGGGTCTGTGGGGAGGGGCTGGCTGGGGGAGGGGTCTGTGTGGGGAGGGGCTGGCTGGGGCAGGGGTCTGTGTAGGGAGGGGTCTGTGTGGAGGGGCTGTCTGGGGCCGGGGTCTGTGTGGGGAAGGGTGTGGGGGGAGGAGTCTGTGGGGGAGGGGCTGGCTGGGGCAGGGGTCTGTGGGGAGGGGCTGGCTGGGGGAGGGGTCTGTGTAGGGAGGGGTCTGTGTGGAGGGGCTGGCTGGGGGAATCCCCTGGGGGCGGGGTTTAGCCATAGGGCGGGGCTAGCTGCCATGGGGGCGGTGCTGACGTGGCGCAGGGGCGCGGCCTTTAGGGCGGAAGCGGCCCCGCGCGCTGGGGGAGGGGTCATGTAGCTGCGGGGGGGAGGGGGGCTGGGGGTGTCTGGGAGGAGCTGGGGGGGGTATCTGGGGGGGAGCTGAGAGGCCCTGGAGGGTGGGGGGTGATTTACAGGGGTGGGGGAAGCTGGAGCTGGGGAGATCTCCCCTGAGGCAGGGGAAGGCCCCCCCAAAGTGGTACAGTTCTGGGGTCCCCCGTCCCCCCCTCCCACAGCTGCAGGGACCCTAGGACCCTAGGACCCTAATGCTCGGCAGCCGCCGTGTGGTCCAAAGGTGGGGGGCTGGGATGCAATGGGGGGCTAATGGGCTGGGATGGGGGCTACGGGTCCGGAAGGAGGTTAGTGGGGGGCTGGGAGCAGGAAGGGGGCATGGGGGTGGACGTGGTGAGGGCTATAACAGAGGGTTTTAGCTTTGGGGGGGCTGAGGTCCCGGCTCTGCCCCCCCCCAATGTGGCACTAGGGGGGTCCCAGTCCCATGGGGAGTGGCGGAGGAGGGGGGCAGCCTAGGGGTCCTGTACTGCAGGGAGTGGGGGGCTCAGCATGGGAGGCGCTCTCCCCAGGTGCCACACTGCACCCCAGAGCTGGCCACAGCGTGCCGCCGGGCCTGGTGCCAGAATTCCTGTGGCAGAGAGTTCCCCAGACCCTGCCCCAGCTCTGGCTCGCGCAGGGGCTCGAGGGTCTGAGTCACTAGGAGCGAACGCCCCCTTTCCTGCCCCCCCCACCGCCCCGGCGAGCGCGGCTGGGCCCGGCCAGAAAACAAACCGCCCCTGGGCACAGAGCCGTGACCCCGGACAGCCTGCCGGGGGGAGCTCTGCCCACGGGACGAGGGAGACGTGAGAGCAGAGGCAGGGAAACCAAGACAGGAGAGGGGGCAGAGCTCCTCGACCCCCCCAGCCCTGCCGGTGCCCCTCACTCCCAACCTGCGGCCCTGCCCTGCCCCCCCAGCCCTGCCGGTGCCCCTCACTCCCAACCTGCCCCCCCAGCCCTGCCGGTGCCCCTCACTCCCGACCCACAGCCCCTGCTAGCCCAGCCCTGCCCCCCCCAGCCCTGCCGGTGCCCCTCACTCCCGACCCACAACCCCCCCAGCTCTGCCGGTGCCCCTCACTCCCGACCCGCAGCCCCTGCCGGCCCAGCCCTGCCCCCCCCAGCTCTGCCGGTGCCCCTCACTCCCGACCCGCAGCCCCTGCTAGCCCGGCCCTGCCCCCCCCCAGCTCTGCCGGTGCCCCTCACTCCCGACCCGCAGCCCCTGCCGGCCCAGTCCTGCCCCCCCCAGCTCTGCCGGTGCCCCTCACTCCCGACCCGCAGCCCCTGCCAGCCCGGCCCTGCCCCCCCCAGCCCTGCCGGTGCCCCTCACTCCCGACCCGCAGCCCCCTGCCAGCCCGGCCCTGCCCCCCCCCAGCTCTGCCGGTGCCCCTCACTCCCGACCCGCAGCCCCTGCCAGCCCGGCCCTGCCCCCCCCAGCCCTGCCGGTGCCCCTCACTCCCGACCCGCAGCCCCTGCTAGCCCAGTCCTGCCCCCCACAAGAGGACACGGGTTCAAGATGCACAGAGGCAGTTTACACGTTTAATACAAGGGGGGGGGGTGGGGAAACAATATAATTCCTGGGCCTACCCCCTCCCCCAAAAGAATTAATCCAACCACCGAGAACGGACTTGTGGGGGGGGGAAGGAGGCAGCATGCACAAACACAACACACCACACACACAGGCCACAACTTGTGCAGGGGGACCCCAAAGCTGGGGACCAGGTGTGGGGGATTGCTGTGAAGCCCCCCACCCCGGTTGAGGGCTCCGGACCAGACGCCTGCAGGAACTGTCTCTTCAGAGTCACATCTAGGCACAGCCCCCCATCCCCGCATGTCTCCCCACCACCACCCAGGTACAGAACCCAGGAGTCCTGGCTCCCCCTGCAGCCCCACATCTGGCCCCTCAATCTTCTGGCTTGGGGGGGGGAGCCCCATACCCCACGGCCCCCTCCAGTAGCAGCTGTATGGGGTAGTGGGGCCAGGGCCAGCACCTGTTTTGGTGTGTCCAGGAAGGGGGGGTTACAATCAACCAGATTGTCCGTGGGGGAGCAGGGCCCGAGAGGGCGATACACCCCCCAGGGTGGGGGCCTTCATGGCTGGGATCCCCCCGCCCTTCCCCACACCCAGAGACCCTGGGGGGCACAGGTCCCGCATTCGCGGTGCTTGGGGCCCAGCTGGCCGGCTTCTGGGGGAGTTCCCCCCCGCCCCCAGAATAGGAGCTGATTTCCCACAATCCTCTGCGACTTGTCTCCAGGCTCCATTTCCCATCGTGCCCTACAGCGCCGCCCTTTCTCCCACCTCCACAAGTCACTACAGCCCGATTTTCCCCATGATCTTCTGTGGTTCACCCTGATTTCCCATGATCCCCCCCTCTGCCATTTTCCCATGAGCCCACATGGGTCACCCCACTTTCCCATGATCCTCTGCCACTCCACAATTGTTTGCAGCTCGCCCCAATTTCCCATGATCCTCTGCTCTGCAATTTTCCCATGTTCCAACATGGCTCACCCTAATGTCCCAAAAACCTCTGCAGCTCCGCAGTCGCCCCCCCCGCCCCGCTTTTCCCACAATCCTCTGTGGCTCGCCCCAATTTCCCATGATCCTCCACGCAGTAATTTTCCCATCATCCAACGTGGCTTGCTCCACTTTCCCATGATCCTCCACTCCCTGATTTCCACATGATCCAAAGTGGCTCGCCTTAATGTCCCATGATCCTCCACAGCACGGCCCATGTCCCCTGGCTTTCCCACAATCCTCTGCAGCTCACCTCACTTTCCCATGATCCTCCGCAGCTTGGCTGCTGCCTCTAATTCCCCCCCCCCCCATGATCCTCCACCGTAGAGGCAGCCAGGCTGGCAGCTACACTGGGGTCTCCTGCTCCTGCAGGTCAGGGGCCGAGCGCTGGCGGCACATGCGGGGCGGGGCGGCGTAGGGGGGGCGGGGGCCCGGCTGCGGGCGGTGCTGCGGGTAAGGCTGGTGCTGCTGCGGGTAATAGTTGTGCTTGCGGGACTGGAAGTGCTCCGGCGTGCCTGGGCAGGACGGCTTCGCCCGGCTCCCCCCGTCCAGGGAGTTGCGCCGGTGGGAACGCTGGTGGGGCTGCCGGCTGCAGTGTTTGTGCTGGGGGCCGCCGGGGCTGTAGGGCCGGCGGTGCCGGGGCGAGCCCGGGGACGGCTCCTGCCCTGGGCTGTCGCCCTCCGGCCCGGGCTCCTCGCCCCCGGCCACCATGAAGGCGGTGTTGGGGCCCCAGGAGTAGCGGTGGTGGGAGCTGCTCTTAAAAGGGAAACGCAGCTTGCAGTCCTGGGGGGGCACGAACTTGCCGGGGGCGTGGGGCTGGCGCCGGAGGCACTTGCCGAGCTGCTGCTGCTGGAGGGTCTGGAGCCGGGCCTGCTCCTGTTTCAGCCAGCGGAGGCGGCCGCGCCGGAAGGCCGGGTCCTGCTCCATCAGTCGGCACACACGCTCGGAGCTCTGCTCCAGCTCCGGCTCCTCCCGGGTGCACAGGGAATCCTGGCTCCCCGCCTGGTCCCGGGACCCTGCCTCGTCCGCCAGCCCCGCCTCGAACAGCCGGGAGCTCCAGTCGTACGGCAGGTCCTCATCCGCCCCGTCCTCCTGCTGGCACAGGGGGCAGGCGTTAGGGGGCAGGACGCCTGGGTTCCACCTCTGGATTGGGGGGCGGGGCGGGGGGACTGGGAGCCAGGACGCCTGGGTTCTCCCCCCGGCTCTAGGAGGGGAGTGGGGGCTGGTGGGTCAGAGCAGGGTGGGCTGGGAGCCAGGACTCCTGGGTTCTCTCCCCGGCTCTGGGAGGGGAGTGGGGGCTGGTGGGTTAGAGCAGGGGGGCTGGGAGCCAGGACTCCTGGGTTCTCTCCCCGGCTCTGGGAGGGGAGTGGGGGCTGGTGAGTCGGGGCTGGGAGCCGGGCCCCAAGTCCCTTCCACTACTGGGCGGGGGCTGGGGCCTGTTCCTTGGCATACGGTGCTGCTGCATGGTGTTTGCACAGCACCTGACACAATGCGGGCCCAGACCGGTGCCCCTCACTCCCGCCCCGCAGCCCCTGCTCGTCCGAACGGGTCTGAACCTAGACCCGAGTGGGATGGACGCAGTAGACAGACGTGATGCTTGGGCTCCACCTGCTGGTGAGAAGTGGCAAGTACATGGCAAAGCCGGGACACCTGGGTTCTCTCCCTGGCTCTGGGAGGGGAGGGGGGGCTGGTGGTCAGAGCAGGGTGGGCTGGGAGCCAGGACTCCTGGCTTCTCTCCCCGGCTCTGGGAGGGGGGTGGGGGCTGGTGGGTTAGAGCAGGGGGGGCTGGGAGCCAGGACTCCTGGGTTCTCTCCCCGGCTCTGGGAGGGGAGGGGGGGCTGGTGGTCAGAGCAGGGTGGGCTGGGAGCCAGGACTCCTGGCTTCTCTCCCCGGCTCTGGGAGGGGGGTGGGGGCTGGTGGGTTAGAGCAGGGGGGGCTGGGAGCCTGGACACCTGGGTTCTCTCCCCTGCTCTGGGAGGGGAGTGGGGGCTGGTGGGTTAGAGCAGTGGGGGCTGGGAGCCAGGACTCCTGGGTTCTCTTCCCGGCTCTGGGAGGGGGGCGGGGGCTGGTGGGTTAGAGCAGGGGGGGGCGGGAGCCCGGACGCCTCGGTTCTCCGTTCACCTGGGAGATGGGGATGACTCTCTCCATCTTGACCACGCGGTGGCGCAGGGCCCGGATCTCCTCGTCCTTCATGTTGTTCTGGATCTTGACCTCCTGCAGGATGTCGGTCAGCTTGTCGATGTGGGCCCGCAGGTCGTCCACGGCCGGGCTGGGGCCCCCTGGCTCCCCCTCGCCCCTCTCCTCGCCCACCCCCACAGTGTCCCAGACGTCCCTGGCCACGGCCCTCCAGCTCTCCTTCTCGTTGGGGTCGCGCTTCCCGTAGAGCCGGCACAGCTCCTTCATCTTCACGATGCTCATGGCCTCGATCTCCTGCCGGGCGTGCCGGAAATCGTTCAGCGCCACCTCGTAGCAGATCTCCTTCACCGCCTGCATCTTCAGGTCGGCCAGGGTGACCCAGCGCGGGTCCTTGCCCAGGCGCCGGCGCTGGGGGATCTGGTAGACCCGGAGCGGCTCCCGCCGCTTGCCACTGCTGGGCAGGCCGCAGCGCTTCACGATGCTCTGCACCTTGGTGGCCGGCAGCTTCTCCCGCAGCGAGGAGATGAGCCTCCAGCTCTCCTCGCACGAGCGCTTGTCTGAGTCGTCCCCGCTGTCCGAGTCCGCGTACTGCCGGGGGGGGGGGGGAGTGGAGTGGAAAGATACAGGGTCAGTACCGCTGGCCGGCACCCCCCTCCCGGCTCCGCAACCCCCTTCCCAGCCCTGCATCACCCTCCCAGCCCCTCCTCTCACGAGTACCCCTCGCACTTATCTGAGTTGTCCCTGCTGTCTGAGTCCGGGGGGAACGGAGAACTGGATTAGCACCACTGGCCGGCACCCCAATCCCGGCTCCGAACCCCATCTTCTAGGGGGTTCTTCTCACGCCCCTGACCGGCCCACAAGTGCTTGTCTATGCCCACGTGCTGGACGGGCTGGGGGGGCAGTGAGAGACCCCCCCCAGCCTGTCCAGCCCTATCACCGCACCCCAGCTCTGGCCCCCTGCGCACATCCCCTTACCAGCCGCTGCTGCTCCAGGAGCAGGTCGGCCTCCTCCTTCTCCCGCCGGTACTGGTTCTCCAGGTCCTGGAGCCTAGGGAGTGGGAGATGCCGTGAGACTGGGGCAGCCCCCTCGACCCCCACCTGGGGACAACCCCCCTGCCCCAGAACCCCTCCTATCCCACAATCCCCTGGGGTAGGGGGACACCCCACTCCCAGAATGCCCCGGGACAGGGCAGGGCAGGGGGACGCCCCAATCCCAGAATGCCCTGGGGTATCTCCAGCGTTCCCGCCCTGCGCTCTGGGAGCCAGGGGGCCCGGGCCCCCACCTCTTCTCCATCTCCAGCTTGATGTCGATGCCCTGCTCCTCCAGCAGCTCGCGCTGGGCGAAGTTCCAGTCGACGGGCTCGGGCGGGGGCTCGGTGGGGGCGCTGCGCTCACGCTCCAGCCGCGTCTGCTCCGGGTGGTTGAAGCGGAAAACGTGGTTCTTGCCCATCACGATGCGGTTACCTGAGCAGGAGCGGCAGATGCAGGGATAGGACCCAGGAGTCCTGCTGCCTCCTCCAGCCTCCCAGCCCCCACTCCCGTCCCAGAGCTGGGAGAGAACCCAGGAGTCCTGGCTCCCAGCCCCTGCTGCTCTAACCCACCAGCCCCCACTCCCCTCCCAGAGCCGGGAAGAGAACCCAGGAGTCCTGGCTCCCAGCCCCCACTCCCCTCCCAGAGCCGGGGAGAGAACCCAGGAGTCCGAGGAGCTGCCCCTACCTGACCTCAGGACCAGCGGCTCCGTCACCTGCTTGCCGTTGAGGTAGGTCTCAGCCCCCTCGCACGGCTCCAGCGTGACGATGGCTGTGGGGAGAGGGGAGCCCCCGTGAGACATACCCGTGGGGTGTGGGTCCCAGTCACATGGGGGGGGGGGGTGGAGGTGAGTGCCGGGGGTAGGACGGACGGAGAGGCACAGTCTGTGGGTAGAGACTCGGCCCATGATTGCCTGTGCCGTGGGGCTGGCTGTTGGGTGGGGGATGCAGGGGGTACGACCCATGAACACCGGCGGCGAGGTGCGGAGGGCACCAGCGATCCATACCTGGGTGGCTCAGCGTCTTGGTCGCCTCCCGCCAGCACAAGAGAGGGGGAAAGAAGCGTTAAGGTCAGCGCTGCCCCGGTCCTGGGCCCGCCGGAGACTCTCCCCCCCCCCCCCCCGCCCCCGCCCACAGGCCTGCCTCCCCACCCCTTACTTGTGGGTCCGGGGAAGGGGGAGCCCAGGTCCGGGAGCGGCCTGCCCCAGAGGACCCGCGATTGCGCCGAAGCAGGAACATTCTGAATCCTGGGTCCGTGCCTCAGTTTCCCCCATGTCTCAGGATCAGTGCAGGGCAGGTGTGACGGCGACCGGCTAACGGGGCACAGAGACCCAGGGGTCCGGTTTGCCCAGGAGACAGACAAAGCCCGGAGGGGCCTGAGGCTGGTTTGGGACTCGAGGGGGGAGGTGGACATTGCCGCCCCCGCCCCGGAGGGGCCGCGCCCCATTCCCGGCCCCCTACCTTCCCCGGCGGGGCCGGTGCAGCTCCGGAAAACGCAGTGCTGCTCTTTGATGAACTGTCCCGTCAGCTTGATGTCCACGTCCACCTGGCCCACCCTGCGGGTATATGGGGGTGAGACGGGGGCGGGACAGGCCCCCCCCAAACCTGCTCCCCCCCACAGCACCTCACGGCACCCTGTCCTGTCCCGCACCTGGTCACGCCGTCCTTGATGTGGTAGAGCAGGCACTCTGACATGAGCGGGTCCTCGTTCAGGTTCACCAGGTGCGGGGTCTGCAGAGGGGGAGCCGGTCAGTGGGGGGCAGGGCTTGTGGGCCCCGCCCCCCCACGGAGAAGGGCCCTGCCCCGGGGCATTCTGGGATGGAGGGGTGGTGGGTGCAGAGATGGGGGGGTAATTACAGGGAGCGTGGGGGGGGGGGTTTGTGGGGCGCCCAACCCGGCAGTGACCCCGATGTCGGCAGGGCTCAGTGCAGGGCGGGATGGACGCCGCCGGCCCGCGGGGTCGCCCCATCGCTGGCCAAGGAGCCCTCCAGTCCCGGGCTACTTGCCTTTTTCGGGGAGAAGACCCCCACCGTGCCGCCGTCTTCCCGCATGGCCACGCCCATCTCGGCCAGGAGCGCCTCCCTGCGGCGACAGACCCAGTCACTGCCCCGAGTGCCCCAAGAGCTAACGGACAAACTTCCACCGAGACGCGGCCACCTCTGGGGCGGGGCAGCTGGTTACCCAGGGACCCCTCGCCCAGTGCTGAGACGCGGCCACCTCTGGGGCAGGGAAGCCGGTTACACAGGGACCCCTCGCCCGGCGCTGAGACGCAGCCACCTCTGGGGTGGGGCGGCTGGTTACACGGGGACCCCTCGCCCGGCGCGGAGATGCAGCCACCTCTGGGGTGGGGCGGCCGGTTACGCGGGGACCCCTCGCCCGGCGCGGAGATGCAGCCACCTCCGGCTGGGCCCGGTCCCAGCACCCACCTCTCCATCCGAAGCGCCTCGGTTTTCCGCAGCTTCTCCTCCCACGTCTCGTTCAGCTCCGCGATGATTTTCTCCGTCTCCTGTGCAGGCCGAAGGGGAGGTGGGCTCAGGTCGCCCCCAGCACACAGGGCCCCGTCTCTCCCCCAGGTCCCTCCACCCCTCCCCTTCTACCCCCTGCCCAGAGCAGGAGACTGGGGTGCTCATGGGGAGACTGCCTGAGACGTCAAGGCTGGGGGGGGGGGGCTGGGAGCCAGGACTCCTGGGTTCTCTCCCCGGCGCTGGGAGGGGAGTGAGGGCTGGTGGGTTAGAGCAGGGGGGGCTGGGAGCCCAGACTCCTGGGTTCTCTCCCCGGCGCTGGGAGGGGAGTGGGGACTGGTGGGTCAGAGCAGAGGGGGGTTGGGAGCCAGGACTCCTGGGTTCTCTCCCCGGCTCTGGGAGGGGAGTGGGGGCTGGTGGGTTAGAGCAGGGGGGCTGGGAGCCCAGACTCCTGGGTTCTCTCCCCGGCACTGGGAGGGGAGTGAGGGCTGGTGGGTTAGAGCAGGGGGGCTGGCCTCCAGAGGCCAGGGTGGGGGGCTGGCAGGGGAAATGTTCAAGTTTGGGGGGGGGGGGGCAGTTACGTCCCCTACCTGCAGCCTCTCCATAGCCTCCTCCGTACAGATGTCCTGCTCCTCCAGGGCGGGGAAGGGCTCGGACCCCCCGTTGAGGGGGGCGGGGGGCCGGGGCTCGGTCGCGGGGTCGAAGGGCCGTGGGGGCGCTGGGGGGGCGGCTGTTGGGCTCCTCCCCCTTCAAGCCTAGAACAGAGCGTTAGGGTTGGGGAGGCTGGGCACGCCCACAGCTCCCCTTGCGCCCCCTCTTCATGTCCACTTCCCCTACAGTCCCCTGGGAAACCCCCATGTAACCCACGGCCTTGACCTGGCCTGTCCCCGTGTGACCCACCCTCTGCCCGGAGCGCTGCGCAACGGGGTGCATTTGGGGGGGCAGACCCCCTTTAAAAACCCCCACCCAGTCCCTCTCCCCATTCAAACCACCAGCGTTTAGTGTACGTTCCCTCCCACCAAATCCCCTTAACTCTGCCCCGTGTGTGCGCGGGGGGTGGGGGTGAGACACTCACCGCCGAGGAGGGGGGCGTCGGAGAGGCCCTGGGCGAAGAGCAGCTCCCTCAGCCGGGCCACCTCCTCCTTCAGCTCCCGGATGAGCCGGGCGTTGGGGTCCTCGTTGATCACCGCGTTGCACCGGATCTGCTTGGTCCGGTCCGCGTAGCTGCGGGGGGGGGGGGGGGGGGGCCGAAATAGTCAGCGCCCCTGTACCAGGGAGCAGCCCCCCGCCCCCCCCCGACACGTGCCCAGCCCCCTCTGCTGCCCCACATCCCCACCCCTTGCCATCCGTCCCTCTCCCTCTCCGCCCCCCCGGTGCTCACCGGAGCGTGCTGAGTGTCTCCTCGTAGCTGATGTCAGCCGGGCTGAGGGGCGGCGATCATGGCAGTGCGGGAGTTACCGCCTGGGGAGGGGGCAGTGGGGAGGTTAATTAGCCAGCCCCCCCCCCAATTATCTCATACACCCCCAAGGGACACCCTCCTTCTCCCCCCATTCCCCCCGGCAGCCACACCCTTCCCCCCCGTGTCCCACCCCCCTGAGCGCAGTTGTCCTGTGTGCCCCCCCCACCCAAGTGCACCCCACCACTGCTGAGGGATCGGGGAGGGCGGGGGCTTACCCAGGTTCTCCTTGAGCAGCCAGGTGAGCACTGAGTCACGGTAAGGGATGAAATCGGATTTCTTCTTCTTGGTGTTTTGCTGGTGAGGGAATGGGGGGGGGGGGGTGAGAACACAGAGGGGCCCTGCTGGGGAAGGGGTGACGCCCCCAACGCGACCCAACGGGGATTATCTGTACTCTCTCTTGGAGAGGCCGACACCTGCCTCAGTTTCCCCTCGGTGCAACACTGGCTGGGAGGCGAGACACCCCCCCCACCCCCCGATGCCCCCTCTCCCCGGGACTGGTGGCGCCCGAGACAAGACGGGGAACCCCGGCAGCTCGGCTGGGTGGGGGGTGTCTCCGTGCTAACCTGGGGGCTGCGCGGGGAACCAAGAACCCCAAGATTGGGCGCCCGGGTCCCAGCCGAGGGTACGGGTCGCTCCCAGGGGTCTGGCTGGGTGGAGACTTGTGGGGCTCCGGTCCCAGCTCGATCCCCAGGGCCTGGCACTACAGGGACCCCGAAGTCAGTCACTTGGGGGGGCAGGGGGGGCTGTGATCCCCCCCGCCCCTGGCACTCACCATCTCGGCCAGGGCGGAGATCACCTTCCCCAGCGTGGTGAGGGATTTGTTGATGTTCGCACCTTCCTGCGGATGGGAGAGCGCGTTGGGGGGGGTTATAGAGACCCCCGCCCACCCCCCGGCAGTCCGCCCCCCGAGACACCCGCACCAGGACCACCCGCTCCAGCTGCGTTTGTGCCCATGGGGCCGCGGTCAGCCAGTCCCCTCAGGAGACCTCCCCAATTGTGTGTGTGGGGTTTTAGCTCCCCGGATCCTGTTGAACTGTGAGGGGCTTGGCCCAATCCCTGATCCCAGAACCCTGCGGCTGACGCTCCATTCCTGCCCCCCCCAGCTCCCAGGCCTGCCCCCCAAGGGGGGGCCCCCCCCTCACCTTTAACCTCATGCCCTTGGCGCCGGACGACTCCGCTCGCTCGCTCCCGGCCAGATCCACCAGGCTGATTTTGCTGACCTGGGCAGGGGGAAGCGGGGGGGGGGGGGTGTCAGGAGGGCTGGCAGAGGCTTCATACACACACCCCGCCCAACACCCCCATCCTGGCCCTCGCTGAGAACCAGGCAACTTGCTCCACGCCTGGCCCCGCTCACTCCCAGCCAGGCTGAACCGGCCCCACCGGTGCCCTGACCCCCACCCCCCCTTGCCGCCCCGTTACCTTCTCGGTGTCGAGGTCGGTTAGCTCGTCGTGTCTCCTCTGCGCGAAGACGATGGTGAACACGGCGTGTGAGCGGCTGCTGCTTTCGTTCATGTTGGTGGCGGCCACGGTCCTGGGTGGGGCGAGAGACGGGGGGGTGAGAACCCAGGAGTCCTGGCTCCCAGCCCCCCTGCTCTAACCACCAGCCCCCACTCCTCTCCCAGAGCCGGGGAGAGAACCCAGGAGTCCTGGCTCCCAGCGCCCCCCCGCTCTAACCCACCAGCCCCCACTCCCCTCCCAGAGCCGGGGAGAGAACCCAGGAGTCCTGACTCCCAGCCCCCCCTACTCTAACCACCAGCCCCCACTCCCCTCCCAGAGCCAGGGAGAGAACCCAGGAGTCCTGGCTCCCAGCCCCCCTGCTCTAACCACCAGCCCCCCCTCCCCTCCCAGAGCCGGGGAGAGAACCCAGGAGTCCTGGCTCCCAGCCCCCCTGCTCTGACCCCCCAGCCTCCTCTCCTGATGAGCCAGGACTCCTGGCTTCTCCCAGGCCGGTGGCAGGGGGCTCTCACCTGGCCTTGTTCCCGCAGTCCATGAGGTCGGCGATGTCGGCGAAGGAGGTGACCGCCAGCTTGGACAGGTGCCTCCACGTAGGGGCCCATGATGGGGTGCTCCCGCACCCGCAGGTGCCCCCGGCTCTTGGGGTTCAGCAGGTCCCGCACCCGCTCGCAGTAGATCTCCATGTAGCTCACCTGGGTGGGGGGCGGCCATGAGGGCAAAGCCGGCCGGGGGGTGGGGGAGCACTGTGGGCCCAGGGTGAGTAGTGAGGGGTCGGGGAGGGAGGGGCTGGAGGTCACGGTCAGAGTTGGAGGAGAGACTAGGGAGAGCTGGGGGGGTCTGAGGGGAGAGGTTGGGGCAGAGTTGTGCTGGGAAGGTCGGGGGGCAGGGAGGGGCTGGGGGGTCAGAGTTGAGGGAGCTCTGGAGGGTGCCGGGGGGGGGGTCAGGGTCACGCTGCGGACGTCGAGGGGCAGGGAAGGGCCAGGGGTCAGAGTTGGGGGAACGCTGGGCGGGTTGGGGAGCCCGGGGGGGGTTCAGGGTCACACTAGGGAGATCGGGGGGCAGGGAGGGGCCGGAGGGGCAGAGTTGGGGGACTGCTGGGTGGATTGGGGAGCACAGGGGGGTCCGAGGGGGGGGTCAGGGTCACGCTGGGAAGGTTGGAGGCAGGGAGGGGCCGGGGGGTAGAGTTGGGGGAGTGGTGGGGGGGTTTTGAGGGGGGGGGGGATCAGGGTCACACTGGGAAGGTCAGGGGGCAGGGAGGGGCAGAGCTGGGGGAGCACTGGGGGGGTCTGGGGGGGTCAGGGTCATGCTGGGAAGGTCGGGGGCAGGGAGGGGCCGGGGGGGTAGAGTTGGGGGAGTGCTGGGGGGGGTTTTGAGGGGGGGGATCAGGGTCACGCTGGGAAGGTCAGGGGGCAGGGAGGGGCAGAGCTGGGGGAGCACTGGGGGGGTCTGGGGGGGTCAGGGTCATGCTGGGAAGATCGGGGGCAGGGAGGGGCAGAGCTGGGGGAGCACTGGGGGGGTTCGAGGGGGGGGTCAGGGTCACGCTGGAAGATCGGGGGCAGGGAGGGGCCAGGGGGGGCAGAGTTGGGGGAGCACTGGCGGGGTGCGGGGGGGGGGGTCAGGGTCACGCCGGGAAGGTCGGGGGCAGGGAGGGGCCGGAGGGGCAGAGTTGGGGGAGCGCTGGGGGGGCGTCCGGGGGGGGGGTCAGGGTCACGCTGGGAAGGTCGGGGGCAGGGAGGGGCAGAGTTGGGGGAGCGCTGGGGGGGTTCGGGGGTGGGTCAGGGTCACGCTGGGAAGGTCGGGGGCAGGGAGGGGCCGGAGGGGCAGAGTTGGGGGAGTGCTGGGAGGGTCCGGGGGGGGGGGGGGTCAGGGTCACGCTGGGAAGGTCGGGGGCAGGGAGGGGCAGAGTTGGGGGAGCGCTGGGGGGGTCTGAGAGGGGGGTCAGGGTCACGCTGGGAAGGTCGGGGGCAGGGAGGGGCCAGAGGGGCAGAGTTGGGGAAGCGCTGGGGGAGTGCGAGGGGGGGGGTCAGGGTCATGCTGGGAAGGTCGGGGTCAGGGAGGGGCAGAGTTGGGGGAGCACTGGGGGGGGTCTGAGAGGGGGGTCAGGGTCACGCTGGGAAGGTCGGGGGCAGGGAGGGGCCGGAGGGGCAGAGTTGGGGGAGCGCTGGGGGGGGGTCCGGGTCACGCTGGGAAGGTCGGGGGACAGAGAGGGGCCGGAGTTGGGGGAGCGCTGGGGAGGTGCGAGGGGGGGTCAGGGCAGGCGACTCACCTCCACGGAGTAGGACAGGTTGGGGGAGCAGCTCTCGGTGACCCGAGCGAACAAATCCTCACAGAGCTGGAGTGAGACACAAGGACACCAGCATGGAAACACGGGCACGGTGACCCCCCCAGCCGTCCCCCCCCCCCAGCCCGTCCCCCCCAGCGCCCACCTGCGGGATGATGCCCTGCTGCCCCGGCTCCTGCCGGCCCATCATGGTGTAGGACTTGCCAGCGCCGGTCTGGCCGTAGGCGAAGATACAGACGTTGTAGCCCTCGAAGGCATGAAGCAGCATCTCCTCCCCTATGTCCTTGTACACCTGCCGCTGGGAGGCGAAGGCGGAGTCCTCCTCCTGAGGGGGGCACAGTCACGGGGGGGCCTCAATCCCCCTGCGCTAACCCACCAGCCCCCACTCCCCTTCCCGAGCCGGGGCAGGAACCCAGGCGTCCTGGCTCCCAGCCCCCCTGCTCTAACCCCACCAGCCCCCACTCCCCTCCCAGAGCTGGGAGAGAACCCAGGCGTCCTGGCTCCCAGCCCCCCCTGCTCTAACCCACCAGCCCCCACACCCCTTCCCGAGCCAGGAGAGAACCCAGGAGTCCTGGCTCCCAGCCCCCCCGCTCTAACCCACCAGCCCCCACTCCCCTCCCAGAGCCGGGGAGAGAACCCAGGAGTCCGGGTTCCCAGCGCCCCCTGTTCTAACCCACCAGCCCCCGCGCCCCTCCCAGAGCCGGGGAGAGAACCCAGGCGTCCGGGCTCCCAGCCCCCCGGCTCTCAGAGCACTCACTGAGGTGTGGGACCAGTAGGAATAATCGAAGGTGAAGTTTTTGGGAGCATCTTTTGTCAGCTTGGGATTGGTGATACCTGTGGGGAGACAGAGTATGGGGTGAGCAAGCAGATCGGGGCCCACGTCCGGCCAGCACCCCCCAGGGTCCTGTCGCCCCCCCGCCGAGATCAGGAACCCGCCTCGTGCCGGGCGCGTCGCAGACTCTGAAGAGATGAGATCATAAAGAAACATTCCCAGTTTTCCACTGGGAACCACGTGGGTTAGAGCAGGGGGGGCTGGGAGCCTGGACTTCTGGGTTCTGTCCCCGGCTCTGGGAGGGGAGTGGGGGGCCGGTGGGTTAGAGCAGGGGGGGCTGGGAGCCAGGACTCCTGGGTTCTCTCCCCGGCTCTGGGAGGGGAGTGGGGGCTGGTGGGTTAGAGCAGGGGCGGGCTGGGAGCCAGGACTCCTGGGTTCTCTCCCCGGCTCTGGGAGGGGAGCGGGGGCTGGTGGTTAGAGCAGGGGGGGCTGGGAGCCAGGACTCCTGGGTTCTCTCCCCGGCTCTGGGAGGGGAGTGGGGGCTGGTGGTTAGAGCAGGGGGGGGCTGGGAGCCAGGACTCCTGGGTTCTCTCCCCGGCTCTGGGAGGGGAGTGGGGGCTGGTGGGTTAGAGCAGGGGCGGGCTGGGAGCCAGGACTCCTGGGTTCTCTCCCCGGCTCTGGGAGGGGAGCGGGGGCTGGTGGTTAGAGCAGGGGGGGGCTGGGAGCCAGGACTCCTGGGTTCTCTCCCCGGCTCTGGGAGGGCAGCGAGCGCTAGGCCAAACCCAGACAGAGTCTGAGCAGCGAACAGGGAGCCGGGTGCAGACCCTGGCATCCCCCTTTTAAGCTGTATGGGGCCCCGGCTCTGACGTGGGGCCGGCTCTTGCCAGCACACGGCTGCCTTTAAAAGGCCTCCCAGCTCCCCAGGACGGCGGGAGTGACGGCTTGGCAGCTCCCAGGACCATAACAAGTTGAGGACGTTCCGGCTATATTTAGCCGGCATGCAGTCCCACGGCAGCTGGTCCTGCCGGATGCCAGCCCGGGGAAGGGGTGCTCCGAGGTTGCTCCCCCAGCCTCGGTGCTACAGGGCTCCAGCTCCTGGAGTCCCGCCACATCCGTGGGGTCCGGTCTTTTTCAGTGAAGGATTTCTAAGCCCTCGTGGTTGTGAGGAAAAGCACCAAAATGGGACCTGACGCGTGCCTGAGTCTGCCGATGTAGATCAATCTCTGATAATTTTCATATGACTTTACATTGTGCCTCTTCATATAACCTTGTGGTGGGTCTACCCACGTGTGACCTCTGTTTTCATGGAACTTTGTATCAAAGCCTCATTTAGAAACTTTGCATTGCCCTTGGTATAATATTATAGCCCTTAAGGATAGAATAAGATAGAAGAAACATTTCTTTTTGCTAGCAGTAGAACAAGAGCTCTTCCCCGCCCCCCCACTCTTAATCAATTGCCCTGTTGAATGAATGAGGTGTGGATGAGCAAGGCATGGAAGGCAGACAGCCTCAATTGTTGGAGAGGGGCTGGGAGCCAGACCCAAGGACAATAAAACGTGTCAAGTGGGCTCATTAAAGACAAGCAGACATACTGACGGCCTCGGGGGTTAGAAGCAAGCACCTTCTTTTGGAAACACCCTCTTTGCAGCATTGGGACAACACTCAAAAGAAAGCAGCACAAAGGACCAATGGACACAGACACAGAGTTTGAATCTGGTCTAGATTTGCATAAGAGGAAAGCTGCTATAAAAGTGAGGTGTCTTGCAGAGGACCCCGGGTCTCGTCTTGTCAACATGGGAGCATCGATCCGGATCGGCAGAAGCCCGGCTCCACCCCCTCCCCCATCTAACTCACCTGGCCAGTGAAGTTAAGGGGAGCAACTAATTGGTAACAACAAGACGGAGTGTGTTTGTGTGTGTGTGTGAGTGTAAGTGTAATATATTATATGCATATAATACAGTGTTAATGAATACATGTATTACTAATAAATGTGGCGTTTTGCCTTATTCCCCTTGAAAAGATCCTGGGCAGGACTTTAAGTACAACACCGAGAGCCTGAGCCCATTATTGCGAGGGAGGGGGAGAGTGGTGTCTGGTGGCTTAGAGCAGAGGGGGCTGGGAGCCAGGACTCCTGGATGTCTCCAAGCCAGCATGGCCTGTAGGGGTCTCTGACACACAGACATCCCACCGCCACATCACACAACTGGGGACATGCCCCGCTCGGAGATCCCCCCACGCCCGCTCTGGGAGCGCACGCCCTGCGCTCCACAGTTAGCCTGGGAGAAACACTCTCCCTTCTGCACCCTTTCCACCTTCCCTGTTACCAGCTCTTTTCATTCCCATCCTTGCACTAGGGGGTTGGTAAAGCCCCAGCTGCCAGAGTCATGGGAATTACAGGGCAGTCTCTGCTTCCCTTTTAGCAAAGGGATTGCGAGTCTCTTGTTCTCATGGGGGCAGAACGACGCTCGTAAGTGTCACCCTCCTACAGGCTCAGGAGCGAAAGGGAAATTTTAAAAAAATCCTCCCATTAATTCGTTTTTAGGGCCTGGATTCTTCAGCCGGTCTAACGAGAGGGGCCTTTCCGGACTTCACCCTTAAACCTTTTGCTCTGCCACGGACCCTGCACCTCCGGGCCTTAAGTTTCCCTCCCCGACGTAGCATGGGGAGAAGTGAGAGCGTCTGAGGCCAGAAGGAACCAGTGCAGTCTGACCTCCTGTACGGCCCACGGGGGCCAGAGAACCTCACCCCAGGAGTTGGGCAGGAAACCCAGCACTCCTGCCCGAGCTAGAGAGAGGCTTTTAGAAAGAGGAGCCCGACCACTCCCTCCCCAGTGGGGTCTCTCGGTGTTACCCGAGGGCGGAGAGCTGTTGTATTTGGTACCCCGACGCCGCTGGTTTTCCATTTCGCCTTTTTAAGGACTGGGAATTATTTGGGGTTGGGAGAGGCCACTTCCTTCCGGCAGGCCCTTCAGACAAGACCGAAACTCTAATTCGCCCGGGACTTAATTTTGGGGAGCTCTGGGGGCAGACTACCCGATCCCGTGGCTCAAGAACCGAGGCTAGCTGGCGGAGAGCGCGGAGCAGGAAGTGAACGTTCACGCTGCTTGTGACAGATCCCACCGAATAACTTACACTGCAAAAACCACCCCACAACCCCAGCATGTCTCCAAGCGCTCAACACTTGCTCGCACACAGGGAATTTATAAGACTATGCAGCAGCGCCATCTTGTGGCTGATTTATGTTCCTTGGGGGTGGCGCTGGCGGCTTCGCTCTCTCCTAACAGCGTGGCTGGGGCTGTACGAACGCCCCGCGTGACAGAGACGCTGGTGGCAGGCAGGCAGGGGGGTTAACCAGAGGCAGCTGCCCAGAGCTGGATTAAACCGTGGGTTTCCCCCCGGCCACCCCAAGATTAATCCTACGCTGCCCGGTACAAGGATTTAAAACACTAACCCGGCTCCAATCCACTCCCCCCTCGGCGAAAGGGGCGGGGATCCGGCGCCCACTGCCCTCTGGGTTTTCGTTCCCGGCTTCCCAGGGCCCACAGCAAGTCGGGCAGGTGGGAGCAGCCCGGGAGCTGCTCTAACACACGCCCGAGGCCGGCGGGGGCGCAGAAGGCAGGTGCGGTCACGCCGCCGGCTCAGGAATGGAGTAGTGGGAGCCAGGGCCGGTATAACCGGAGAAACAGCCGCTTGCGACGCCAGGGTCAGGGCGTGCCAAGTCCCTTCCAGGGAATTCGGGGCAGGTCCACGTTCCCAGGCAGGAGAGAAGCAGAACACAGATACCAAACCGTTCCCAGGTCTCTGCCAATCTGACCCAGGGACAAGTCCGGCCCCGCCCCGAACGTTAGACCCACCTGCCGGGCACCCCAAATCACTGGCCCAGGCCTGCTACTTCAGAGGAAGGAGAAGAAAACCCAGGGACGTCCGGGCGATCAGGGTGGAGAGAGAATCTCCTTTCCTGACTTCCACAGCCCAGGAGAATGATCCCCAAGCCCCAAGTTGTGGCAGTGCTGTTTGGGGAAACTGAGGCAGGCAGACCCTATTTTAGCCAAGCCCTGCCAAGCATGGAATCCAGCGATGTGCCCGAAAAGCCAGCCCGATCCCGCCCCACCCTCCCAGGGGTACTTACAGGTGGTTTTCCCTTGCATCTGGATGACGCATTTCGCGTCCCGGCTGATTTCCCGGGAGCTGAAAGGCCGAACCCTCACGGCCACTTTGACAGAGGCGCCGGCCATGGTGGCTTGCCCGGGACCCTCAGCGCTCGCCGCCGGAGATCATGGGGCCGTCCTGCGAGAGAGAGGAAGAGACGCAAACCGTTACCACGGAGCCGCCAACCAAACGCACCCCCCGGTCCCCCGCCGCAAAGCAGTGACCAGTAAAGTCACGAGGCTGCCGGCTCTCCCCACGCCGGGGCTGGGAGGGCGCCCTGGGGCAAGCTGGTGAGCTTGGTGACCACGCACAAGCAACCTTCCCTGTGCCTCAGTTTCCCCACCTGTACCCCACAACGCTTTGAGGTCTGCCGATAAAAGTGCCCGAGAGATTCTCATCGCGGGGGAGGGCGGAGGGAGCTGGAACGAAGGAGACTTGCTAACGTCCGGAGGAGAGGACGCCGGATCCTAGCAGAGAGCTGGGCAGGGCTTGTTTGTACAGAGTTCGAACCAGGCCTTAAGTTCATGTAGGACCCACCCTGTTGCTAGCAGTCAACCTGCTAGGAAGGGGAAGCTCCCGCCACATCCCACACCCACCCCCCAAAAAATGCAGAGCCAGGCCAGGCCTGCCTCCGGCAGCAGCTGGAGACGGTGGGAGGAGGGTGTCAACGCAACAGGACCCAAGTGCTAGACAATGGAGCTGTGTCCGCGGCCACAGGAAACCCAGCACCATAAGGGCCCAGCGTAAAGAGAAGAGAGACTCAAAGGAGAGCGTGTTCCCGCTGACATGTCTCACCGCACCCAGTTCCTGCGGTACCTCCCTTTTCCAACCCACAGCTGGGGAGAGAGCCCAGGAGTCCTGGCTCCCAGCCCCTCTGCTCTAACCCACCAGTCCCCCCCCACCCCCCTCCCAGAGCTGGGGAGAGAACCCAGGAGTCCTGGCTGCCAGCCCCCCCAGCTCTAACCCACCAGCCTCCCCTCCCAGCTTTTAAGACTCCTGAGGTTCCCATGATCACCCCCAAAGGCTGAAGGTGGCCAGCGTGTCAGCAGGGGGCACTGTAGCAAGGAAAGTAAATCACTGACGACCCCCTGGTCTATGAAGGACCCCAGGGCCGAGTGGATTCCCTTATGGAAATCCTACAGCCTACCCAAGCGAAGCTACGAGAGGAAAAGGCAGGTGCGTGTCCTGCCTTCACATGGGGACTGGAAACATCTGGCTCCTAATCCCACGGCCACCACCAATTCCACCCGCCTTCCGTGCAGCCTTCCTTCAAGTTCCCCAGGAGGGTGACGCACAAGGCATTTCACCAACGTTGGCATGAGGCGAAGCAACGGGTCACTGCCCCGTGCGATGCACAGCGCGGGAGGGAAATCAGCCCGTCGGCTCAAAATACAAACATCGTTTTTAAACACAGCGACAAAGTCCCCACACGGACGGAAGACTCACAGGCCTGGAGTCACCCAATGCTGCCTCCGGCCACCTGTCGTACTGTCCTCTTCGCAAACTCCGCCCTCAAACCTTTCGCCTCAATGAATCCTGTCCCTCCCTGGGGTTCCCCTTTGGCACCCCACAGAATTAACAAGGGTTCAGAGAACCGTTAGGGGCCCGGACAAACTCTATGAGGAGAGATTGTGGTCACGCACCTTTGGGGAGGAGACAAGATAACAGGCTATAAAATACTGACTGAGATGGAAAAGGCAAACCAGTTCTCCCTGTCTCTTAACACAAGAGGCAAGGGGCTGTCCACCGGAATTGAAGAGGTAACAACTTTGGACTGTGACCAAAGGAAATGCTCCCCCCCCCCCCTCGACAACACACCGTTTTGCCTGTGGGACTCACTGCCTCAGGATACCGCTGAGACAGAAAATGTAGCCAGAATCAAACAGAGGATTGGAGGTTTATCTGGAATTGCCCGAGTTGTGACGGTTAATGCGGAGAGGATTAGACCTTGGGCTTCAGGTCTGGAGCTGCTCCCTAACTGTTTGAGGTTGGGATGAGACCTATGGGGGAACGGGGCACGGTTACCGCGGCGTTCTTACACTTTGCTCTCCGAAGCATTGGGATTACAGACGCGACGCTGGATGGATGGACCCGGGGCGCTGCCTAGCTGGATCTCAGCGACTCCCAGAAGCCTCACAGTCGTCATGCTTTTCCTTGGATTTTTTTTTATTTAAAATTGGATTTTTTTTTTGATCAAATGCTTTTTGAGGGGAAAAAAACCCTATCTGAAGATAGTTTTAATTAAGATATATGATAGCTCAAAGATATCTCATCATGGAATAGGGATTATAAATTCTAATTCTAGAGTATGAGACAATATATTCATGTAACGTTTAAGAAAAGTTTTGTAAATGAGTTTGAATAGTTCATGGACTAGGGACCCAATTTTATGGGGTTCCAGGGGCTTCTGTATATATGATTTAGGTTAATCTTTCTATCTGCCCAATGGGACTCAGTGCTCAGCCTAGAAGATACCATCAGAGATGCTTTTTTTGCAGTTCTCCAACTGTGGATGTGTCTCTCCAGAGGTAACATGCTTGTTAACAGCAAAAATGTTTTTAAGTAAATAATTAATATAGAGAGGTGAGAAATAACAGACCTCAACTCTAGTGTCCCTGTGCAAATGTGTGTACACAGACACAATCCCTCTCTCTAAAAGTGCAAAGTTTCAAAAAGTTCAATGAATAGAAGATTGTGGGGGCGGACTAGATCTGGACAAGGAAAAGTCGTCTGCAGATAAACGTGAGAAGCGAGGGACATGTGCTTTTTTGTTAAAATATTGTATATTTGCTGTTGAAGAAAAAAAACCCAGAATACTTAACGTTGTTGTTTTAGTTAAATAAAACAATTGAAATGTCTGTTTGATGATGTTCTCCTCCTAATACAGCCTGGCAAGAAAATCCTCCAAATACTAATGATTAACCTGTTGAATTGGAGATAGTTCACCTCCCAGTGACTTCATAAATATCTGCTTCAATTACCTTTGGTAAATGAAATGAGCAATCATTCATTTTCTGATATAGTTGTAAAACTCATCTGAGACGTTTTCAAAATAAATCACTGTTTAAAAATGTAGAGTGGGTACCGTCTACAAATGAACCTACATCTATCTCGGAGTTGTGAAGAATATGTATTAAGGTGATCACAATCAACCAGAATGCACTTTTACGTAGCAATCCATGCGTAAATCCAGTCTTCCTCACTAGTGATTTAAATCAGGATTTAAATGAATTCAACTTGTCTTGTGCTAATCCGCCGGCCTCTCACTCGGTCATCACCTGCTCCGCGTAGGGACGCTTCAAAAAGCGCCTTGTGGGATACTACAGACAAGAAATCACGAGCCCAGATGCCTAAGGGGATGGGCAGCAAATAATAAGGATATACGCAGAGTTGGTGGCCCGGCGTATTACTAAGGTTACTCAACACTTCCCAGGAGAAGATCCTGTTTTCAGTCGATTAACATTTGGCAAAGCGAGCGTCGTCTTCGCGGACGTTTTCCCATACGCCAGGAGTCCGCTTTAGGCTGCGTTTTGCTGGGAAATTTCAGCCAAACCCAATTCAGCCATTTCTGAGAACGAAGCTAGTTAAGTTCTGAGGATTTTTCTTCCGAACAGCTCTCGCGGCCCTCCTGCTTTGGAGCAGGGACCTCGAATGTAGCAGGGAGGGCGGCCTTTGTCTCAGGACGTCCCTTTTTCATCCCTGTAAAAATCCACTCCAAGTGGGGCAAGCTATAAGCCTTTGCACGGTACAGACTGCCTCCATCCCTCCCTCACTCTGCCCCGGTACCATTTTTCAGACATGACCTCAGGGGTCCTGGTTAAAGGGCCAGCAGCATACAGGTCTCTTCAAAGAAAGAAGGAAGTGGGCATAATGAAGTCTTTATTCCCCCAAGCGCTGGGCTAGGATGCTGAATAGTGGGACAGCGTCTGGAGGGGCAAGGATGTGTTCTCCCTTGCCAAATTGTCAGACTCAACAAAATCCAGTGGCGGTTAGTTCCACAGGACAACGGGGGAAGAGTATTTCCTTTGGTCTGTGCTGAATTTATCAGCTTTTCAATTTCATCTCCTACTCCCTTCTTCTTGTGCTATGAAGCTCCCATTCTACCGTCTCTCACCCGTTTATCACCTTATAGACGACGCCCCCTTCCTGGAGCAAGCAAACCCCCAATCTTTTTGCGCTTTCCTGATCGTTTTCATCACTTGCCTCTGAGTCCCTGTTCTACGTCTGCCCCCGGCCTTTTGGAGACTGGATTCAAAACTACCGATTTCTAGAATGGCTTCAGATTTTCCTGTATTCTTCTTCAACTCTCACGCTCCTTTGCCTCAGCTTCCCCACCTGTAAACTGGAAGGGCGGGATGATAACTGCTTGGAGGGTCCTCGCCCCAACACCCAGCGCAAGTGACAAACGTACATCAACGCGGGGTACCCCCTCATCTTCCTACCGCCTCCCACGTACCCCGTGAACGGGCACGGAACTACCGGGTGATCCCCCTTCCAAATGCTCCTCCACTGGGATGCCTCTCAAAAAGCTCAGAGTCAGCGGTCTCGGCACAATCACAGAAATTTCACACTGGAAGGTCACCCGGGCCAGCCCCCAGCCCTAAGACAGGACCAAGGAAATGTACAGCGTCCCCAATGGAGAAGGCACCTCGACTCCCAGTCAATTGTTTCAGGGGTTAATTACCACCACTGTTAGACAATGACGCCTTATTACTGGTCTGAATTTGTCTGGCTTCAAAATCCCGGCCCTTGGATCGGGTCCTGCCTGTCTCTGCTAGCTTGAAGAGCCGGTTGTTAAATATCCTAAAATGTTAAGCCACCGCGGCAGCCGCGGCATCTCCTCCCCACTGGGCACAGAGTCTCGGCCCGAGAGCTTGGGGCGGCGCGTTACCAGTTTGCCAAGCCGTCACGCTCAGGAGTGGAACACAACGTTCGGCACGAAATCAGATGGTCACCCAAGGACGAGGATGATTTATAGGGCCCGAGAGATGAGTCCCAGGCTGTGCCGGGCTCCTGCTGGCCGCCTCTGCTTCTGATTGAAGCCTTTCGGCTCAGCGCTCGAAGGGAGCCATTGCCTGCGTGGTCTCCTCCCCGAGCGGGTCACCTTCGCCCGGGCTGCGGAGAAATTAGGACGGCATAGAGAGGAACGTCCATCAGCAGGGGCCCAATGTCAGAGAAGTCGCTCCCACCAGCGAGACGGCGGACGTCGGCCTCGCCGCGCAGCGTCAGACACGGGCCCGAGGCAAGAAGCCGACTGGAATTGCATCTGGGCAGGGCCAATAGGCAAACAGCGGCCGGGCGTGCCGAGGGCTGAGCGGACAAAGGCCGTGAGTCACCTCACTCCCAGCGGGGCGGGGCATTCAGGCTTCGCGCAGGCTGGCTGTCCCGTCCCAGACACACACGCGCCTGGCAGAGTACCCAGTCCACCCCAGCTGGGCTGCCTGAACACGGCCGATGACCGTCCCGGCGGGAACTGAGAACAAGGATGGTCCCGGGGCGCCGACACGAGAGATTTGGACTCAGTTCCGGGACTGCGCGGCACAATTCACTTCCTCTCAGAGCCTCAGTGTCCCTCATCTGTCCTGCAAGAGCCCCACGGTGCTAGGCACTGTACCAACACAGACCACAGAGATGAGCCCTGCCCCGGCCAGCTTACAATCAAACGGGAGTACAGATTCCTAGAGTTACAAGGAACCCATTACCTCAGCCAGTCCCACTTCCACATCCCACGGGCCAGAGCACTGCCCCCAGCGATCCCTGCATGCAGCCCCTATCTGATGGACGAGCTAGCATATATAGCTAATCTGGATGTAAAGGCTTCCCGTGACAGAGAACCCAACCTGTCCCTGGGTGAGCTGTTTCCATGGTCAATTCCCCTCTGTGTTAAAAATCTACAGCCTGAAATGTATCCAGCTGCAGCTGCCTGCCCTCGGATCAACGGCCCATAAGTAGCAAACTAGAGAAACGCCGAACTCATTTTGAATTGAGATTCCACTGAGGTCCGATGTCTCAATTTTATAGGGACAGGCCCAATATCTGGGGCTTTGTCTTACCTTGACCACGTCTCATTTAGGTCTTGTCTTCAGTAAAAGCGGGGGGGGGGGGGGGGGGTAGGAAGGAAGGTGCATTCTTAACTGGTGGTAGCTAACATGGAGTAAAATCCGAGCGTGAAAACCACACGCTGCCTTGGCCTTTCCTGGGATTGTAGCTAACGTAAGTTAAGAACACGGTTCCCCTCCAGCACCACCCAGTGAAGCCAGTCTCGGAGGAACACCGGCCAAGTTGAGCAATCAGAAGTCACACCAGGGATTAGACTGTAAAAATCTCCCCTTTGGTTCCAAGTCCCTTTAACCCAAATCTGCATTGCCCGGCTGAAGGGGACTCCAAGGGCTTTTCGGCAGCCAAGAGAAAATCGTTAGCCTGCGTGATGAACAAGGACATCGAGCAGAACTAAAAATAAGTTTTCAGCTGTTCTCGGCGAAGCACGGGGGGGGGGGGGGGGGGGGGAAAGAGAGAAAACGCACCGCCACCAGCCTCACGTGGATTGCACAGCTAAATATAGATGTAGCGCCATCTTCCAATCATTTTAACGCAAATTGTGGTTTTAACCCTCCAGATGGGAGGGCAGAAGTTACCCACAACACCCTGCGAAGGTCTTTCACCTCTGACCTGCGGACTGCTTTTGAGTGACGGTGTAGACTTGAATTCCTTCCCTTCCAACCAAGCTCCATTAAGCAATAAAGCTCCTGGAAACCAGCAAGACATCGCCGGTCTTTTTAATGCGCCGCGTTAGCACAATTATTAAGCCCAGCAATCGGCGTATCCTAAACGTCAACGCCCCCTCGTTTTTCAAGTCACACACACTCGCCTAGATTTTAGCTGCTAAGCGCTGAGCTGCCTCTCATGAGCATGTGCAAACTGCAATTTTTCAACCAAGGCTTGGCCTCCAAAGTGGATTTGTACCAGCATAACTATCTCTGTTCGGGGTGTGGTTTGTGGACCAGTCGTTATACCAGATAAGCCCAGCGTGGAAGCTGTTAAGACTGGTGTAAAAGGTGACATTTATATACTTCGGTTTGGACGAATCACATTTTGGTAGGTAAATGTCAATTTCACGGTCATCACACAAAACCAAAGGGGGGAAAAAATCCCCCGTCCATTGTAACTGAAATTCCCAGCTAGGCAGACACATCAAAAGGCTGCTTGCGAGCCTGGCGGTTTGATTTAAGGATGTGCCGTTGACGATTTGCGTTCTAATGGTTATAAAGCTGTAACTTTCTGAACACTGGTGGCTACAGTCGCTGACAGTTGTCTGACCGGTCCCGTAATTTCCCATGGCCATGCAAATTTAAAATCAATACAGAGAGTCAAAAAGGCTTAAAAACTCATAATTTTTCACACCTATCAAATTTTAAATGGAGAAAAACTGGGGGGAAAAATGCTTAACAACAAACATGGATATTATCCATCAAAATTATAAAAAATAAAAATTTCCCGTCCATGTTATTAACAACCTGAGATGCATCATTTTAGAAGTCTTCCATCAGCTAACCCAAGATCTGAGATTCACTACTGTGGGTTGAGTTTTTTTTGTCCAATGTAGACACATCTCACGGATCACTAAGTGGTTGCAAGATGGGAAACAAAGGGTAGGAATAAAGTGGTCAGTTTTTACAACGGAGACACACAAAAAGCAGGGTCCCCCAAGGATCTCCCCAGGGAGTCAAATAACTTCCATACAAGGAGAGACTAAAAAGATGGTCTCCTTACCAAGCTGAACAGCCCCCATTAAGGGGGACATGAGAGAGGTCTAAAAACTCATAAAAAGGATGTGGAAAAAGTGAAGTGAGAAATGTGATTTTGTTCTTTCACACGACACAAAAACAGGAGGTCACCTGTGGTGGAATTCATAGGCGGCAGGTTTAACACAAACAAGGGGAAATGCTTTGTCACACAAGTAACCTGTGGAACTCCTCGCCAGGGGATGTTGTGACGGCCAACCGGGTTTGAAAGGGAACTAGATATGTTCGGAGGCAACCTGTGCTCAGGGCAACACTAGACCTCTGACTCCCAGAAGCCAGGAGCGGAGGACAAGGTGGAATCACGCACTTTTCTGCAGCTCTGGTACGGGCCATTGTCAGACAGAGGGTCCTGGGCAAGACAGGCCATGGTCTGACGCTCTTACGTGCCGATATTTTAAAGGAGGTCAGATTACATGGTCCCTTCCAGCCTTAAAAAAAAAAAAAAAAAAAAAAAATCTCAAGAATCCCAGACATCCACTATAGGATGCTGTTTGCTGATTTACAAGGAAGACACTCCCCCGAGGCTGAAAACGGGTGGAGGCATACAGCCCTGCGATAAACAGACTCCCACGTGAAAAGCACGGGTCGGCCCTACTTTGTAAGGGGGACACGCTTCAGTCTGAAATAAAAAGCTGGTCCCCTAAACATTTTTTGGTTTCAACTCCCCCGAAAATGTTTCTGCACTGCAAAGTTTTAATTTACAGTGTGGGGGGGAAGCCCGATCTGCCAGAGGGCATTGCTTTTACTATCGCCAGCTGGGAACAGGCGTCGTGGGTTCATTGCCCAGCGAGCAGGTAGGCAGAGCAAAGTCCTTTCTACCTAGAGCAAACAGTTGCATCATAAAGTGACTGTCAGTAACACCCAGGAAGAGAATCGGAGCAGATGATTACAATGACTGCTTCTGGGCTTAGAAAAAAAACATAAAAAAACCTACGAATCTAGACAACCCCTCACTGCATCCAGTTCTCCCTTTCCATCCTCACAACACGGATGGAAAAGCCTGGAGCACAGCGGGTTTTCCCTTGCGCACACACAGGGATGAGACAAGACTGAAACCAGGCGTGGCCCCGCAGGAAAAGCCCGCAGGCTGACTTCCCCGGCTGAAAACAGGGGAGTTGGTTTCCTCCGGGCAGCCGAGAGCACGGGGCCCCGGCAGCAGCAGGGAGCCGAATTAAAACAGACGTGTTTGTCGGCCCCACCAGCGGGTCCCTAACAGAGTTTGGGGCCACGTTGCGCCCGGAGCTGTACGTATCCGGACACGCACTCACATCCTCTCTCCCAGACACTCCCTGCCCCGTAGCGCTTGCCATTTTAAACAGACTGGCTGGAGGAAGGAAGGATGGCTAGCGGGAGGGGCAGGAGGGAAACCGAGGCACAAATCGAGGCTGCGCCGCACAGTCATGCGGGAAGACTGCATCAGAGCGGGAACTCGAACCCCGGATTTCCTCCGTCCCAAATCCAGCGTTTCAAGAAGCTGCCTGGGGGTAGCGACTAAGGCAGGACACCTGCGTTCTAGCCCCAGATCAGCCACCGATCTAACCTGCAACCCCGGGTTACTGCCTCCCACCCTTCCTCTGACTTGCTTATTTGCGAGCTCTTTGGGGTATGGACCCGCCTCTTACTATGCGTCCGTACAGAGCCTGGCAGGAGGGAAGGATTTGCTTTGCGAACGAGGCCTTAGAGGTCAGACACGGAGCGATGGCTTTTGGGTGAAGCGTCCACCCTCCAGTGCTGGGGTGTTTTTGACTTTTGCTGTCTAGATAACCACAGAAAGACCTCCTGCCAGAAAATGGATTCTGGACGGCGAAGGCGAAACACCGTAAAAAAGACCTGATTTTTAGGGCGTCGAGCCCGGTTTGAAGAGGAGACGTCCCACGGAGGTTTAAAGCCACTTCACGCAGGAATTTCTGCACTATGTTGAGCCCTCAAAGATCGACCTAAAATAGACACCTGGGTCCCGTTTCCATAGTGTCTGAGCAGAGCGGACAAGAAGGGGGACAATCGGTCCCCCAAAACATCTGTAACTGTCGTGATGAGGGGGGTACCAGGGCCCCAAATTTCTCTCCACAGGCCTGTACCTGAGCACTTGGTAACCTTTAGTGTGTTTATTACCCTCCCAAACCACTGTGCAGTAGGAAATACTATGAAACTAAAGCAGGGGCTGAAAATTCAGGTCTCCTGGGGAACGCACCTTAACCTTTGTCTCTATCATCGGTCATGACTTTCCGAAATCTCGGCCTACGGCAGATGTAGAAATGGCAAAAGGTGTGTTTTTTTAAGTTAAGGATGTGAAAATATTTCTCTGTTTTACATGGCAGAACTGAATCACAGTAAATAAAAAATGGCCCCTTCTTTTAAACAGGGAGGCAAATTAACCAAGGGATGGGGAGGCTCCTCCAGCACATATACTCTTATGGGCTCTTTCTAGCCAAGACTAGATGTCTTTCTAAAACGCATCCTGTAGCTTGACCAGATGTTACGGGCTTGATGTAGGAATCCTTAGGTTAAATTCCCTTGCCCACATTCTACAAGAGGTCAGAATTGGGTTCTTGGGGAAATTTTCCCCCAAGTCCCATTTTCAAGAGTGACTTTGGCACTTTTGAAAATCTCACCTTTTGACAATCACAACAGTCCCTTCCGGACGTAAAAATCTCTCTCTTGTGACACCTGAAATCAGCAGAAAACCGACCCAGGCGTCTAAGCTCTCTCCTCTCGTAGAAGAAATACAAAAGCCTGAATTCTGCTTGGAATCTGCTTTAAAAAGTAGTCAAGACTCCGCATCTACCCGGAGCAGATTCCAACCCCTCGCCCATCTCACAGCGGCGAGATGCGTGCGTTTCAAACATTTGCTGTTTCAGCTTCGCTCCCAGCCTGTCTGCGTCTTACTCCAATTACATGCCATGTTTCGCAATTGCTGCTACAAAGGATGGCGGAGAAATAACCCCCCCAACCCTCCCAAAAGTCACAAAATAGTTGTGTGTCCCTCTAAATCCCATCCAGAAAGTAGGAGCCAATCTTCAAACCAAAAAGGCAGATGCTTTCCAACAAGAACAGGACCCCCTCCCCCCCAAAAAATCACGTAAGCCTCTCTGGGTTAGAAGCAGCCTTCTTCTCGGCGAAAGCAGACACACCAAGAAGCACCTCGGTTATCCTGCAGGTATAAATCCCCTTAGTCCTGCCCTGAGTGCAGGGGACGGGTCTAGCTGACCTCTCGAGATCCCTTCCAGTCCTCCGATTCTGGGGAGCAACTCCGAGAGACAAACATATCCACAAATCTGCCTCCTCCAGACGCCAACAAGAAACTTGACCGTGTGTGCGGAGACCCTGGCCCATCACGCTGTTTTCTCGGACACCCCTTCGATTGGAAGCTCTTTGGCACAGGGCCTGTCTTTTTACGCTGTGTTTGTACTAGATGGGATGCGAGTCCGTGCCTGGGGCTACGGTAACAAGCTAGAGACAGGGAACAACATTCAGAACACAGACCATGGGCACGTCTAGCACCTCACTATAACAACACGGCTTAAAGCAACTTTTATTCAAACGGAGACAACAAACATTGAGCGCACACGGGGACTGTCACCCATCAGAGGTTTAGGAAGTTTCAGGATCTCCTCCTGCCTTTCATCCTCGCTTCGCAGCCAGATGGGCTGAGACAAGAGCCTCCAGAATCACTCCAAAGCTTAATTACGACACTAACACTGTTAATTATAAATGGCGTGGAGCGAGTTTCCTGGTTCTCAGCGAGGGGCCCTCGGAAAACGAAGCATCTAGCTGTTTTGGAGATAGTTGGAGGAGGGGAGAAATCCACCGGCTTTCCTGGCAAAGCAGGGGAATCAAAGTTTTGCAAACTCCAAGCAGAGAGGTCCAGGTGCTGGCACGGAGCAGACTCCACGCCACCGAAAGCAGACGGGCTGATAACCATTATGAAACTCCCCATCTCGCCAGGCAAGGAAGACAACAGCTGATCAGAAGACTGTGCTCCCCAGGGGGAGTCTAGGGTTGGTACACAGGGCGGGCGTGTGCAGGGGCGTAGGGGGCACCCCCACATTTTGAAAGGCAGCCAGAAAAAAACAAATTAGTCCTTTCCCTTCGCGGGGAGAGTCACAAGCTAGCATTTCACTAGTGCAAAGTTAAGCAGAGAAAGCAGGCTGCTGTCTTTGACTTTTGCAAAATCCAATCCCTGTTTACATCTGATCGGCGCGTCTTTTACCCTAAACAAATCCCTCGGGCCTCTTGCTTTCCACCAAAATGCTCTCACGCTTACAAGCGCAAGCCAACGCGTGCCACCTGAACCCTGCTCCCGCGAACCAGTTGCCAATCACTCCCACAGCAAATGATTCATGAGATCTGGGTTCGAACTCCCAGCTCCGCCCGCCCCCAGACTCCCCATCTGACCTTGGGCAAATCACGTCACCGCTGTGGTGCCTCGGTTTCCCTATATGTAGCTCAGTGTTAACGAACCTTCCTTTCTCTGTTAAGGCCTGGTCGCACTCAGATTTTGTACCAGGGTAGTGAGGCCGGACCGATACAGTCACATAGGCACGACCACAGGCCTCTCTCCGCTGTACCTCATTACGGATTTGTGAAATAAAAGTAAAACTATCAAGGAGTTGCATTCTACAGCCTATTCTGTACTAATCTGCTTTGATCAAATACAGACACACTGGAAAGGAAGGTGCCCCTTTCACACCTCTGGAGGTCATCAGGCTTCCCACGGCAAATCTGAAATCTTCTTCAAAGGACCACGACTGCTCGTACCATCCCGAAGTTTTCTGGCAAAGCAGGAGTTATTTAAACAGCTGTTACAGCCTCAAACCAGTCACGAGAGGAGGATCAGACATGCTCAGAGTAAACCAGACAAGAATGCCTGACGAAAAGGAGAGGCCGATAAGAAACAGGGAAAATGGAAGGGCAAATAACCACCCGCTCCCACCCTCTTGCTTAAAGCCACAAATCAAAGTCAACACTACACCACTTTGAAAAGAGAAATAGAAAGAGTCGGTTTCAAAGTTATATTAACTCACCAAGCATCGAACCTGAGAGCGTGTTCTTGTAAGCAAAGGTCAGGGTGGGAAGGAAGGGACCATCAGAGTATCACATCTCTAAGGGCGGAACAAAAATGACAAAGCCCACCCCGGAAAGCTTGCTGAGAAATTGGAAAGTGACCCAGAGAATTCCTAGATGGAAAGCGATAAAGTAATGCATTTTTTCCTCCTCCTCCTCTCACCTCTGAGCTAGCTGGCATTCAGAACTAAGGCACAATTTCCAAAAGACGAGATTCCATTTCTAGGGTTAAGAGTCAATGCTTAAATTCCTGGCTGCCACAGATTCCCTGAGTGACGCCGCCTCTACGAGCCTCAGTTTCTGCCTCTGTAAAATGGGCGTAACTAGCAGGCCTCGTCCCATACCTAGGTGCACAGCACCAATAAAAACAGCGTCCCCAAACTGTAAAAATCCAGCGAAGGCCAAAAGCTTGCTTACAGCGAGTGCTCGTTTCAGACACCCATCCCCTCCACGCACACCAACGCTGGGCATGTGTATAAGAGATCGGTGTCTGGAAGCATTCTGGCAGCCCGGTTTGTGATCAGAAGCGTCTGAAAGAAGGGGGAGGCATGTTCTGAACGGGACCACAGCCGTGTGCGTTTGCAGTCGAAGGCTGATGAAGTTAATCCAGCATGCAAGTATGCAAAGAGCAGCAGCCGCTAAGGAAATAGTCTTCAATAAGTAATTATCTGCGATAATACCCACTACCTTTTAGGCACCGCCAGCCAATCCTACACTAAGAGACAAAGGTCAGAACAACCGGCACGCTCTGGGTTTTTAAAGGGGACGTCAACAGAGCGGAGATAAGCTCCTTCGCCCTGTAAAATCCAGGCCCGACGGTTATAAGATTTCCCACCCATCGCATCCTAATTTTTCCGTGCTGCCTGCAAAAATGGCCTAAAATTCCTGAAGTGACGACGGAGGTTAGCCTCGTCCGTTTTCTGAAAAAATCATGTCCCTCAGATGCTCAAAAAAAAAACCCAAAACCAATAACCCTGTTTTTTTGTTTTTAATTGTTAAATTGCTTTTGTAAATTTAAGCTGCTGAGAATTCGTAAACCGCTACCATTTTTTAACTAGTGGCTGGTGCGAAGTTTCACCAAGTTTTAAGGCCAGAAGGGGCTATTATTCCTTCCCGCGTCATCCTAGCCACTTCGGCTTGAGCGAAAGCAGATTTTTTTGTAGAAAGGGACTGCCCCAGTCTTTTGACTCCACGCGATGGAGACTCCACTGTGTTCCCAAAAATACATGCCCTGTTTCTAACCTGAATTCACCTAGCTTCTGTTTGGATCTGTTCTACCTTCCTCTACATGTGGGGTTGGTGGATGCATGGGGGCCCGCAGATGATGCGAAAGATGCACCTCCATTTGAAATGTCATAGGGGGGCCGCAAATGACAAAAAAAAAAGATTGAAAACAACTGCTTTGTACCATCAGAGAGTCGTGTGGACTCTCAAGATCCCCCCTACGTAGGTATAAGCAACCGGGGAATGTCTTTAGATGACACATTTCCGTCTTTGTGAATCAGACGGCAAAGCGAGAAAGAAAGAAAACCAACTCACTTCACACTTCTAAAAATAATCCGTGATCACACACACAACTGCGTGTTCCCAAAAACCTCCTCTCTGCAAATCCACCGGGAGGCATCCAGCACAACATCACGCCCCCTGCCCCAAAAAGCGCCCACGGGGTTCCCAGAATCCGCGAGGGCTTGACACTCAGAATCACAGGAGAGGCACCTTTGTCACCTGGCTCCTTTCCAGATACATGAGCGGTGCCCAGCCCAGCATCCACCCATCCCTCACAGATCCGGGGCAACGACTCCCCAAAGTTTCTGCCCTTAACAAGTTGAACTTTTTCCCCACTCCTGCCCGCTTCCAACCGGCTCCCCTTCTCGCTCCCGATGGGACTCCCGAGTAGGGTGACCAGATGTCCCGATTTTATAGGGACAGTCCCGCTTTTAGGGTCTTTTTCTTATATAGGCTCCTATTACCCCCCCCCCCACCCTCTGTCCCGAATTTTCACACTTGCTGTCTGGCCACCCTACTCCCGAGCAGCATGTGAACAACTCATGATCCAGCCCAATTCTCTCAACACACAGCTCCCTGGCATGCCGCAATCTGCCCCTCTTCCCTTCAAATAGCTCCGTCCCCCAAACCTCTCCACCCCCCGTCCCGTGCCTTGCTCCCCCAGACACCCCGCACAGGGCACCCCACCCCACAAAGGATTGCTCAGCAAGGGGGTCCCCTCCCCCCTCTGCATTATCCCCCATCCCACGCATTGCTAAACAAAGGGGGCCCCCTCCCCCCACGCATTGCACAGTAAGGGGTCCCCTCCCTCCCACCCCATCCCATGCATTGCTCAGCAAGGGGGGGTCCCCGCTCCCCCAGTGCATTACCCAGCAAAAGGGGATCCCCTCCTTGCATTACGCCTCCCCAAACCACTTACCTGTCCTTCCAGTGGCCCCCCCGCACCATCCCTAGGGCCTGGCTAAGACTGGGGTGTAAGGGGGGCAGGAAATTGAGTTGCAAACCTGACACCCCCCCTGGCTTTGGGGGGGGGTTGCTTCTAGGGCTGTTGCATCCTGGCCGGCCCCGTGCAATCCCCGGGACGGGGAGCTGGGGGTGCTGCAAAGACAGGAAAGGGGGGGCTCCCCCAGATTTGCACTGGGGCGCGGGCGGGGGGGAGAAGCAGCAGCGGCCGGCAGCGCCCGCCGGGCTGGGCTGCAAAGGGAAGCGGGGGGGCGGGAATGTCGCGAGACGGGAAAGGCGCCTGGCCCCTCCCTGGGAGCTGGGGAGGGGCCTTAAAGGGGCAAGGCTGGGGGGGCTAGGTAGCTCCTGTGGGACAGGGTCTTGGGGTGCAAGGCTTGGGGGGCTTTGCAGTGCTGGGGAGGGGTCTTTGCAGTGCCTGGGGGGGAAACTGGGGGCTTTGCAGTGCCGGGGAGGGAATCTGGGGGGCTTTGCAGTGCCGGGGAGGGGGCTTTGCAGTGCCGGGGGGGAACCTGGGGGGCTTTGCAGTGCCGGGGAGGGAATCTGGGGGGCTTTGCAGTGCCGGGGAGGGAATCTGGGGGGCTTTGCAGCCCCTGGGAAGGAGCCTGGGGGCTTTGCAGTGCCTGGGAGGGGGCTTTGCAGTGCTGGGGGGGAACCTGGGGGGGTTGGTTGCAGTGCCGGGGGGCTGGGAAGGGCCCCTTGCTGAACAAGCCTGGGGAGAAATCCCTGCAGAGCAGCTGCCGAGCGATGTAGAGGGAGATCGGGGGGAGAGCTGGGGGGACCCCCTGGGGAGAGCTGGGCTACTCAGCCATAGGCTGTGGGGCAGGGGCGCTCCGCGGGGCAAGGCATGGGGAGGGGAGCCTGCTGTTCCCTGCCCCGTCCACCCCGTTTCCAGTTCAAAGTGTCCAGCAAACCTTCACGCATGACGTACCAACCATGGGGTACTTCCCCACCAGGGTCTCCCCAGCTCTGCCACATGAGGGGGGAGTGGAAAAATCCCTCCCCCAAGCATGACAGACAAAGCCGTGGCCGCGAAGCGCCCGAGTCCCTAGCTCAGACAAGGCGGGAAACTGACCCCGACTGCCTGAGTCAGCCGAGAGCCTGAACCGGTTGCTTTGAAAGCAGGGGGGAGCTGCCCCGTTCCTTGCAACGCGCTCGTGATGCTGCTTGCCTGAGCCTGCCAGAAAGGAGAGGGGATCTGCCCCAGTATTAAGCGTGGGGGCACGTCCCCCAGAGAGCTAGCTGGGTCGTGGGGGGAGGCCTTTAACAGTGAATGTAGCCCAGCTTCAAGCCCCTTCTCTCCCTGCAGCAAGCACACGAGGCTTTGGGCCTCTGGGAGAGAAGAGTAAGAAAATCTGTGTTGAGAGGAAGCTGCAACGTTAGGAGCTTTATGGCTTTTTCCATGATTCACATTTTTACCCCCCACCCTGCTCCCATCATACCGATCTAGATAAAAAAAAAACATTACGGGGACAGACAAAAAGGTTTGATCTTCCCACATTGCTTGTTTCCCTTTCATCCTGGACACCGCCAGCCGCTCCCGGCCAGCCGCAAATGTTCCTGGTGTGGAAAAACACAAGGAAACTCAGGAAAGGCTGGTCAAGGGCTTGCACTGGATAAGGTGTGGCTGTTGCGTTCGAGACAAGCCGCCCTCTGGCGTTTTCCTAGTGCATCGCATGCCTGCCGGGAAAAACAGGGCCTGTACCCCGGTACTGCATAGTTTTGCTTGACTGCAGGTGGCATAGGGACAGTCCTGATTTTGGGGGGCTTTTTCTTATATAGGCACATATTACCAGGGCTGGTGCAACCATTTAGTGACCTAGGCGGTCGCCTAGGGCACTAGGATTTGGGGGGTGCCATTTTCTTCGGCAGCGACCCTGGCGGCCGGATCTTCGGCCTCCCCGGTCGCCGCCGGCATTTAGGCGGAGGGAGCTGGGGCAGTGGAGCGCGGGGAGAGCCGCCTGCAGCAAGGGGGGCGGGCAGCACGCTGGGGAACTCCCCACCCCAGCTCACCCCTGCCCCACAGCGTGCTCGGGGAGGAGGTGGAGCAGGGGTGAGCTGCTTCACTTCTCCCGCCTCCCAGGCTTGCGGCGCCAATCAGCTCAGGAGGCGGGAGAAGTGAAGCCGCGACGGCGTGCTCGGGGAGGAGGCGGGGCAGGGGTGAGCTGGGGCGGGGGGATGCCTCAGGGTGGGGAGCTGCCGCAGGAGGGGCGCCTCAGGATGGGGCTCGGGGACGGCGGGGAGCGCAAGGTGGACGTTTCGCCTAGGGTGCGAAACATCCTTCCACCGGCCCTGCCTATTACCCCCTGCCCCAATTTTTTACACTTGCTGTCTGGTCACCCTACTAGAAGGGGACATGTCTTATTCCCAGTCTCTGCACTCACCGGTTGTCTCTTGTCATGCTGATTCTTTGCATGGCCTGCGTGCCCTACTGGCCGGGATCCCGTCAGGCTAGGGCCCGCACGGACACAGACCAAGGGATGGCGCAGCTGGTCCCCCAAAGCTGCCAATCTGTGTAGACAACAAGAGACAGGAGCTGGGGGGAGACAAGCAAACAATGGGGCAGCACTGGTCAGCATAGTGAATGGGGGTCTCGGGACGCGACCAGCCTCACCGTTGTCAATTTTTCTGTAAGGGGCAGAGTCTAAAATCACCCCCCTAACCGAGACAGCTGTCCCAGTAAAATGTGGGCTCGGTCGATACTTGAAGTAGCCCAGGGGTACGCAGAGGTCCTCCAGGGGGTACATCAACTCCTCTAGATACTTGCCTGCATACCAGGCGACATAAAAAGCACTAGTGCCGTCAGTCCAAACTAAAATCTCATGCAGCCCAAATGAGAACGTCAGCAACCATTCAATCACAGCATGGCAGGGACACGTCTGTATTTCCGTGTCTGATTTTGTAAGCACGTCGTTTTTACAGAGGGTGGAGGGTTAGAGCAGGGGGGGCTGGTAGCCAGGACTCCTGGGTTCTCTCCCTGGCTCTGGGAGGGGAGTGGGGGCTGGTGGTTAGAGCAGGGGGGCTGGGAGCCAGGACTCCTGGGTTCTCTCCCCGGCTCTGGGAGGGGAGTGGGGGCTGGTGGGTTAGAGCAGGGGGGGCTGGTAGCCAGGACTCCTGGGCTCTCTCCCCGGCTCTGGGAGGGGAGTGGGATCTAGTGGTTGGAGTCAGGATTCCTGGGTTCACCCACTCTGGGTCTGACACTGCCCCCCTTTACACGAGTGGGCTGGATGCATCCGCCCACGGCACCGCTTCTGATTAACTCCATTCACACGCTTGTGTCCTGTCTCCTGCCCGGTAGCTACTCTCTGTCTTCGCTCTCCGACCTCGGCTGGAGCCCTCTGACCCCAACTCTTCTTCCAGGCCCATTTCATCCCCCCCTTGCACCTGGACTGGGCCCAAGACCAGCGGTAATGCCCAGGCCCCGAACCGCCCATTTCCCAGCCTCGCATGGGCCTGTAGCAAATGGCAGAAAAGCCACTGATGTTTTTTGGTGGGGGGTCGGCTTCAGCTGTGGCGTGTGGGAAGCAAACAGACGAGTCCGTCTTGCAATGCCCCCACTTTTACAAGCGGGAACCCATTGGCTTCAGCCTGCTCCCGATTCAAGCCGGCGTCCGTGAGCGGAGATGCCGGCCGGTTTCCACGGGCAAGCTGGGCACGGGCAGGGACCCACCAGACCCCCGGCCCACCACCACTCCCGCCGAGGGGCAGGCCATGCCAGCCCAACGTCTGGGCACCGCGGCGGGCAGGCGGGACGGATCTGAGCCTGTCTGCCAGGTGTCCTTAGGGGGGTGATGTGTGGCCAGGGTCCGGGTTGGGGCGGAGACGCCCGTAGATGTTAGGGATCATGGCAGGTGCCGGAACCAGGAGCTGAGGGGTTTCTGCGCCCCCCATGCCCCGGTCCCGTCCAAGCGCCTCGCAGTCTGGGGGACTGAGCTGCCGGTCTCGGAGGAGCAGCCGCCCGCCCGTTTCCAGCCCTCCCAGTGGCTTTTCCCGCCTTTTTCCAGCCCCCCAACGGTTTCTCCAGCCCCCCAACAGTTTCTCCAGCCCCCCAATGGCTTTTCTGCCTTTTTCCAGCCCCCCCAATGGGTTTTCTGGCTCCCCAACAGTTTCTCCAGCCCCCCAATGGCTTTTCCTGCCTTTTTCCAGCCCCCCAACAGTTTCTCCAGCCCCCCAGTGTCTTTTCCCGCCTTTTTCCAGCCCCCCAACGGTTTCTCCAGCCCCCCAACAGTTTCTCCAGCCCGCCAATGGCTTTTCTGCCTTTTTCCAGCCCCTCAAATAGTTTTTCCGGCCCCCCAAAAGTTTCTCCAGCCCCCCAACGTTTTTTCCCGCCTTTTTTCAGTCCCCCAACGGCTTTTCCCACCTTTTTCCAGCCCTCAGGCTTGCGTTGTCTGAGGTGAGGGGAAGCCGCCCCTGTGCGAGCGTGTCATCCCCCCCCCCGCGCCTTGTCCCCTTGGCCGTGTGAGGGGGTGGGGGAAAGGGGTCAGTGACCCCCCTGTGCCCTGTCCCCATAGTGGGGTGAGGGGGTGGGGGAAAGGGGGCAGTGAGCCCCCCCACGGCCTGACCCATAGGAGGGGTGAGGGGGTGGGGGAAAGGGGGCAGTGACCCCCCTGTGCCCTGTCCCCATAGGGGGGTCAGGGGGTGGGGGAAAGGGGGCAGTGACCCCCCTGTGCCCTGTCCCCATAGTGGGGTGAGGGGGTGGGGGAAAGGGGGCAGTGACCCCCCCCACGGCCTGACCCATAGGAGGGGTGAGGGGGTGGGGGAAAGGGGGCAGTGACTCCCCCCGCGCCCTGTCCCCATATGGGGGTCAGGGGGCGGGGGAAAGGGGGCAGTGACCCCCCTGTGCTCTGTCCCCATAGGAGGGGTGAGGGGGTGGGGAAAAGGGGGCAGTGACCCCCCTGTGCCCTGTCCCCATGGGGGGGTGAGGGGGTTGGGGAAAGGGGGCAGTGACCCCCCCACGCTCTGTCCCCTTAGGAGGGGTGAGGGGGTGGAGGAAAGGGGGCAGTGACCCCCCACGCCCTGTCCCCATGGAGGGGTGAGGGAGTGGGGAAAAGGGGGCCACACCCCCGGTAACAACCCAGAGTCCTCCCGTCCACCCCCCTTCTGCTTCACATGCTGGGTCCCCCCAATATGGGAAGGGGACTCACAGGACTGACCCCCCCCACAGGTGCCCTGAGGTGTCACGCAGGGGGGATCATCTGGGAGAGACCAGGGAGAGGGTATTAATGGGGCAAGGGTACCGTGGAGGGGGTATTAAAGGGGTAAGGGGTACCATGGAAGGGGGTGTTAATGGGGCGTGGGGGTACCGTGGAAGGGGTATTGATGGGGTGAGGGGTTACTACGGAAGGGGTATTAATGGGGCGAAGGGTTACTATGGAAGGAGGTGTTAATGGGGCACGGGGGTACCACGGAAGGGGTATTAAGGGGGTGAGGGATACCATGGAAGGGTGTGTTAATGGGGTGCGGGGGTACCGTGGAAGGGGTATTAATGGGGCAAGGGGTTACTATGGAAGGGGTATTAATGGGGTGCGGGGTTACTATAGAAAGGGTATTAATGGGGCGAGGGGGTACCGTGGAAGGGGTATTGATGGGGTGAGGGGTTACGATAGAAAGGGTATTAATGGGGCGAGGGGGTACCGTGGAAGGGGTATTGATGGGGTGAGGGGTTACGATAGAAAGGGTATTAATGGGGCGAGGGGTACTGCAGAAGACGTATTAATGGGGTGAGGGGTTACGATAGAAAGGATATTAATGGGGCGAGGGGTACTGCAGAAGACGTATTAATGGGGTGAGGGGTTACTATAGAAAGGGTATTAATGGGGCGAGGGGGTACCGTGGAAGGGGTATTGATGGGGTGAGGAGTTACGATAGAAAGGGTATTAATGGGGTGAGGGGTACCGCAGAAGACGTATTAATGGGGTGAGGGGTTACTATGGAAGCGGTATTAAGGGGGTGAAGGTACTGTGGAGGAAGAGACATAGAAGGAGCTGGGTGCACTGGATCCCTCTTCTCCGGGCCCCTGTGTGGGTAGAGGAGCCGGGGACGGTCTATGGGGTGGCACACGGTGGGCAGCGGGTATTATATCAGGGATATATGATAGGCAGGAACATGGAAGGGTGAATTATCGGGGTGCCCATACACACAGCTCTGACACCCATAAGGGAAAGGTCAGTACCGGAGCACAGCAGGGTGGTACCTAGGGAGCATGGCCTGCCCTGAGTTACATGTGACCCCGTGTTATTGGTTTGCACCCTGCAGGATTAAGGGTACCCCCCAGCACGGTAGCAGGGGGACACTCACGACTGGGGAGATCAAGGAAAACCCTGGGGACCATCGCAGCAGCAGCCAGGCATGGAGGAGGAGACCTGCACGCCCCTCGTCCCATTCGCTACGTATGTTAATTAATTGCCCCAAAACAGATCATGATCTTTTTCAATGGGGTAACCTGGCTTTTTAAGTGAGTTTTGTCTGTTGCTCTCCAAGTCATGGGATAGTGTCACGGACTCACAGATAGTGCCCACACTTGGCCCCGTGCAGTCCGTGAGGGGTGCCCCTTTTAGTGAGACAGCCCTTCTCAGGGGTCCACTCTCTCTTGGGGTCAGGCCCCTCCACCTCCTGGAGCCGCACCTCTCTGAGCCTTAGCACGTCTGTCTCTGCCGTGGGCCTCCTCAGGGAGTCCACTCGCTCTGGACCCCCGGGGCCTCCGCCCCCAAAGGGGTTGATGCCACCCTGTTCTCTAGACCGGAGCGACTCTCAGCCAGCATAAAACAGGAGGATTTATTGAGACTTGAACACAGACCAGGAAACTCTCAGGGCCTCAGGCCTGGCCTCCCTCAGCCCAGCACACCCCAGTCTCTCTGCATCCAGGTGGGCTCTGCCTGCTCCCCCTCTCCAGCCCCGAGCCCCCCTGCTTCCCAGCTGGGCATCTGAGATCCCCGGCCCCAGGCCCCGCCTCTGTTCATTGTCTTCTCTCCAGGGAAACAGGGTCGTAAACCGGGGCCTCCTCTCCTCGCTTCTGTCCTCTGGCTGGAACCGGCTGGTTAGGTCACTGGGTCCTCACTCTGCAGCCCATTGTCCACCCATTGGCCAGAACCGGCTGCGTCTCCTCAGCTGGGGCTCCGGGTCACCAGGTCACCGGTCGCTGGGGTATCCATCCTCCCGGCCATCGGCTGGGTCCCCACGTCCTCCGCATGCAAACCATTGAAACTCCACAGAAAACAAGAAACCCCCCCACTTCGTCACAGATAGATAGATAGATAGATAGATAGATAGATAGATAGATTGAGGGGGTGGATGGGATAGATAGATAGATAGATAGATAGATAGATAGATAGATAGATAGATAGATAGATAGATAGATAAAGGGGGTGTATGGGGATGGCTGGTAGATAATGTGTGAGATGAATGGATAGATATGGAGATGGAGAGAGAGAAATGTATGGAGAGAAGGAATGGATAGATATGGAGATGGAGAGAGAGAAATGTATGGAGAGAAGGAATGGATAGATGGATCAATCAGTAGATGTATTTGGGGATAGGAGGATAGATAAGTAAATGTGTATGGGGATTGATGGATCCATCTGTCTGTCTGTCTCTAGACACACCCCTCTCTTTCTCTCTGTGTCCTGCAGGTCTGTCTATCTAGACAAATATGTGTCTGTCTAGCATCTGGGCAGCTGAAGAGGAAGTATTTAAAAAAAAAAAAAAAAAAAAGGTTGTTCTAATTGTCACTGGGAAATATTTCCACCAGGTGGCAGAGATGAGTTGAGTCAGGAAAGTTTTGTTTTTTACTGTACAGTGTACTGAAATACAGTGAAGTCAGCGCTAAGAAATCGCCCCCTTTCAGCATCACGAATTCCCAGGATTTTATCATGAGTCTCACAATAGTTGATATTTCTCTTAAAGCCCCAGTGCCTGGAGTCATGTTATAACATACAACACTCAGCTTTAATTTTTTTTACAATTTTTAAGAGAGCTCAATTTCTGGTCCTAATGATTGCAGAAAACAGCTGGAAAATGTGAGACCTAAAGGGTAAAAAACAAACAAACAAAAAAAAAACAGATATCAGATAAGTCCTAATGCTTATTAACAGACTTTTAAAATATCATGATTTTTAAGCCAATAGCAAGATTTTTTGGGCCTGACTCCTGAATTTCATGTGCACTTTGGGTAGGTGCATCCAAGCACTTTTAAAATGATTGCCTTGTAGCTTCCAGTGTCGATTCATTCAATCTTTTGGCTAGACACACAACTTTACTAAGCGCCTGGTTTCTGCTGGTCTATAGATTAATTGCTAAAGACAGAGTGTATTGCTGTTTGCTGTGGTAGGTAAGTCTCCGATCAAGCATGGCTTGCTTCTAACTAGATGGGGAAGTGTTAATGCCATGGTACAAGGCGGAAGCAGGCTGAGATGCTGGTGTTATACGCAGAGAATCACTTCAGACATGGGGGGTTTCAAATCTCATTTCCCCCCCCCGTGTTTCATTAACAAATGAATGAACTAATGGCCAGTGATGGACCTATCCTTCATGAATTTATCTAGTTCTTTTTTGAACTCTGTTATAGTCTTGGCCTTCACAACATCCTGTGGCAAGGAGTTCCACAGGTTGACTGCGTTGTGTGAAAAAATACTTCCTTTTGTTTGTTTTAAACCCGCTGCCTGTTAATTTCATTGAGTATCCCCTAGTTCTTGTGTTATGAGAAGGAGTAAATAACACTTTCGTATTTACCTTCTCCACACCCCTCATGATTTTATAGACCTCTATCCCATCCCCCATTAGTTGTCTCTTTTCCAAGCTGAAAAGTCCCAGTCTGATTAATCTCTCCTCATACGGAAGCTGTTCTATGCCGCTAATAATTTTTGTTGCCCTTTTCTGAACCTTTTCCAATTCCAGTATAAAGTACTGAGCCACCACTTTTAAAGTCTCCAGAGTTTGCATGTTAGGCGCTTAGATCCAGCTTGTCTTACTGAACCCTGGGGGTCACCCCCAAATGGGTCCCCTCTGAAACCTGACCCTCTTTCTCCAGCTCCGTTCCTCATACTACAGCAAGTGGGACCGTCGTCCCCATCCCCCTCCAGCAGTGGAAGAATACTCGCATGTGTAAGCCGTGCTAGAAGACGCTCGTGCAAAGTGCGTGGACTTAATTTGTCAGCTCACGGACTAGTGCGAGCCACCTGCACAGGACTCGCCATCGCCACCGTATAAAAGCTCTCTTTGTTTAATGATTTAACATTAGTCAACTTAATGATCCCCTAAATAATACTCCCCTACCAGAAGCAAAGAAATAGCATGACAAGGGTAAATTTTCCAAGTATCGTTATCTTCTCGGCTTCATGCCACTGACGTACCTTTGTACTGAGGGTGATATTGTACCTCTGTTTAGCCACAAGTCGGCATTTTAAATGTCTTCCTCTGCCTGGCTTAATAACCTGCGTGTTTGCTTTTATCCAGCCGTAGAAGGTTCGTAGATTCAAAGGCCAGAAGGGAGGGACCATTGGACGCTCTTCTAGTCTGACTCCTGTTTAACACAGTGCGCACACTTCAACCCAGTTCCCTCTGGATTGAGCCCAATAACTAAAGCATCTCAAGAGACAGAGAATCCACCCCTGCCCTGGGGAGTTTTCTCCAGCGGTTAATCACATTTCTGCCTTGTTTCTAATTTTAATTTGTTTGAATTTAACTCCCAGGCCAGGTCCACTCTAGAAAACTTTTGCTGTCACAGTACAGGAGAAGGTTTTTGCCAGCATAATCTGCATGTACCCTAGGCGAGTTTGCCAGTTTAGCTACATTGGCGAATCTTTTCTAGTGTAGACAAGAAATGGCCCCTAGCCGTTGCTTCTCGGTCTGCCTTTCTCCGCTCGATTAAAGAAGTTGCAACTTCTCCTGGACAAGTTCATCAGCCTTTAAGAATCTCAAAGCATTTTACAAGCATGAGCCAATTAATCCTCACCACTGCGCTCTGAGGGAGGTATTTTCACCCCCCTGGGGAAACTGAGGCACCAAGGTGGCCTCCAAATTGTCAGACATGGACTTGACACTGCTTGTGTGTTATTCTGTGCCATCTCCTTTCCAGTTGTGTTAATTAGGGGTGTGCGTGTTAGCATTAGCGCACGGGTGGGAAAGAACCTGGGTTGTTAATCACCATCATTATTAACCGCTCAATTATTTCCCCTCTGCAACAATGCCGTGTTTGGCTGTTGGCACAGACAGACCGATTTCAGGGAATGTCTGGTCTGATTGCCCCCTTTTGAAGTGTCTTCTGTCTGTAAATGGCTTGGCATGGGCGGAGGGGTGGATGTGCCTGTTGTAAACTGATTGAAGAGGAGGAAACAGCATGAGGTTAATTTTCTCACAGCGCAGAAGAGGAAGAAACTCCTGTTGCATTGGCGAGAGAGCTGGAACAAAAGCAATCTGCAATGCACCTCTCCTCTCTGTGCTTTATACCTGACTCTCGAGTGTCTGGAAACTCCAGGTCCCAATTCACCAAGGTCCTTAAGCATGTGCGTTATCCATCTGTCTGTCTGCCTCATCTCCGCAGACGGCCGGATAGGTATGAACAGACGCATATGGAGGAGGCTAGTCAGAGGGGTTTGCATGGGGTGGATGGATAGGAATAGATATATATGGGGGTGGCACAGCAGAGGTGTATGGGGATTGATGGATGGATCTATCAATCTAATCAGGCCCTTGATGAGTAACACAGGTAAGGAGTTATTTTGGATTTCTAGAAATATATTGAGAGTTTTTCCTTTAAAATATACTCCCAGGCTCTTCTCCTGTTGGCTTCTATTTCACCGGTTCTCAACTGGGCATAGGGGTTTGTGGGGCGGGGGCTAGGTGGGGCGCACTGTGGTTCTCAACCACAGGTAACACTTTGTGGGCCGCATATCCAGCCCACAATGATAAATAGCTTGAGAACCACTGTTCTGTTTATTTCTTCCTGTTTACATGCCTGCTGGCTGGCTGGCTTTTAGGCAGTCCAAGATGGTAAGCAGATATAAACCAGAAGCTGACACCATGAAGCTCCCCACCCATCAGCGAGGCCCGTGTTACAACGCTGATGAATTCTGGAGCGGGCTTAGCCAGCGGCCAAGGTAGGGAACGATGCGCTTCCTACGCATCAGACAGCTTTTTCCATCATTCCGCTCAGCCTTATTATATTATGGTGAGAGCTCGAATCCAAGTGTCTTTGACCCCGTTACATAACCCTTTTCAGGCCTGTACCTCGCTAGGATACAGCAGCGCCTGGGCGGATTCTAACAATAGCTTCCCTGCTGGGTGGTTTTGAAACGACACAGTTCTCTTCGATTTCAACCTTTGGGGGCTAATTGGCCTTGCTCGTTTTATAAGCACCATCTCCACCCCGGGGAATGGAGATTGTAGTTAGGAGAGTGGCTTATGCTCAGGCCTGTAGAGAGAAATTTGAGGCCCCGTCCCGTTTCACTTTGTTTACACAGATGAGGGTTCCCTGAGCTGGGTGCCCCAGTGTAGTTGTCCCCCCTTTCCCCACTCCCATCAGCCCGGCCTGGGTTCTGCTCTACCACTGCAAGTTACTGCTACTCGCTGTGCCTCAGTTTCCCCTCCCTACCCTTCTCTGTTGCCCATATAGACTGTAATCTTCCTAGGGCAGGGACTGCCTCTGGCTATGTGTATGTACAGCGCCCAGCTCACTGGGGTGTTTCGTGGTCATTGTATTAGACACAATGACACCCAGGAAAATGTGTTATTTATTAGGTGTGTTCCAGGAATGCCTGTGAGCCCTAGCCACGGACTGGTGTGCCGGGCGCTGTATGAACACAGAAGAAAAAAACTGTCTCTGCTCCAAAGCTTCCAGTCACTCCAGCCCTTGAATATTGTTCCCTATAAGCCATGTATAGTCATGCTTCTCCTGTTTGTTCCCAGGTTCGGGGTCATTAGCATAATGGCCTAGAAGTTATGCAAATTCAATGCAAATTAAGCACCGGGTGGTGTGTTGTTGGTTTTGCAACGTTTGGACACCCCTGAGTTACACAGGCGATGGAATTCATCGCAGTGGGTGTTGGAAAAGCGTATGCCAAGATTTGAGTGGCCGCTTTTATCCAAACCCTCCGGTTATGTTTTCCATCGTGTGCTGGCGGCTAATGAATCTATTTTCTCTCCGAGTTGCTAACAAACATCTTTTAGGAGCCATGAAGAAACAGCTAATGCACAGCTGAAACGGCATTTATTTATCTTTCAGCCCGCGCTGGATGGAAGAATACAGGGAAACCTCGCCCCTGCTGGTACGTTGCCACATAGGCACGAGGGTGTTTTAATGATTCGCTCAACGCCAGTGGAACTAACAGACCGTGTAAAAATAGGGACATGCAAATAGAATTGATCCTGATTGGTAAAGCTTTTTGCAAATCTAATTTGCTCCCGGCTCCATGAGCTCCAACCCCTTTTGAGTGCAGTAATGGATTACTTACCTGACTGGAGCGCTCCTTACACACCTGCTTCAGTTTATGATTATTTGCATCATGGTAGTGCCTTGAGGCTGCAACTGAAATGAAGGCCCTGTCGTGCCACTCAGACCCCAACTGAGATCCGACCTGGGCCAGCTTCTAATTGCGTTTACACGGGTGTCAATCCAGAGTCACTCCAGATTGACCTCCATGGAACTGAGCTCAGAATCTGGCTCATTTTCTCAAAGCGTTGTGGGAGAACACCCACTGCGGGCATCAGCTCCCTTGATACAAATGTTTTTACCCCTTCCTGTTTATTGCTACCAGGACGATGAAACATTCACTCCTCAAAATTTTTATGGCTAGCTGAAGAGCTATTCTTCCACCCAGCCCTGCCCCCAGATTCCCTTCTCTTTAAAAATATTACTCATGTTATCTTGCACACCAATTCCCGGCCTCCTGCTGCTCCCTGAGCTTGCATAAAATCTATTTCCAGCAGGCACCATTAAAAATAATACCTTATGTACCTGTGTAGCTGTCAGTCCCCTGAGAAGTGATGCAGATGCTAACGCGGATCTGTCCAATGGACCTTCACTCAAGCCCCCAACTCTTCTCCACTCTTTGCTACTTTCTCTCTCCAGCCTCCCCCCGCCTCCCCCCAAAAGACATCCATCTCCCCCACAGTCCCACTCATCAGTCAGTGCGGTAACTGCGTTCGCGTACGGCCTGCCCCCGCGATGAACGATGCAAAGTTATACATATGGTAATCGCTTTCCATCATTTGCGTGGGCAAAGATTCCACCCCCCCCGCCCTGAACCTTCTGAAGAATGTTCGCTTGGTGATACCGAGCACCTTAAGTGATGGCTTTCTGGATCTCTGGATTTGTGTGTGGCAGAGGGGGGAGGAAAGATTGGCAAAAAAGGTGCAATTTGAAAGCGTTTGCTGGAGTTTTTGGGGGTGCGTGGGTGTATGCTCCAGCCCAGAAGATCATTTTTATTGGTAATAATGTACCAACTATGGACCCCTCAACTGAGATTGGGTTCCCCCATTGTGCACGGCACTGTACAGACCCGACTGAGATCCCAGTCCCATTGTGTTGGGCAGTATACAAACACCCGGCCTCAAAAAGTTGACAGTCTAAATGACAGTCAAAGTGACCGATAATCCGTCAACAATGTCTTCAAAGATTTTGCATATGATTTCCCCCCGGTTTAACGCTATGGGAAGAGTCAGCGTTATTCTGTTGCTAAGGCCTTGACTACAGCGGCACATTTCTGCTTGCTCGGTGATGCGTGCAGTGGTCTCAGCGCATCTTTCCAGGTGGCCACGCCTGCTCCACGCACCAGGCGATCCCCCACTTGGAGCAATGCCGAGCTGCTGGACCTCATCGGCATTTGGGGAGAGGAAGCCGTCCAGTCCCAGCTGCGCTCCCGCCGTAGGAATTAGAACAACTATGGACAGATTTCACGATGCATGACAGAGAGAGGCCATGACCAGGACACACAGCAGTGCAGGGTCAAAGTGAAGGCACCGCGGAACGCCAACCACAAGATGCGGAAGGCAAACTTCTGCTCCGGTGCTGTGCCCACGAGCTGCTGGTCCTACAAAGAGCTGGACGCGATACTCGGTGGCGACCCCACCTCCACTGCAAAGGCCACTGTGGAGACTTCGGTGGCTCACGTGCCAGTCGAGAGTGGACCAAGCCAGGAGGAGGAAATCTTGGACGAGGATACGGAGGGGGACCCAGAAGCAGAGGATGACTCAGAGGTTAGAGATGCATATAACCAGGAGCTCTTCTCTACCCCGGAGGAGCCTAGCCAGTCACAGCTGTTGGAGCTTGGCAAAGCGCAAACAGGAGAGGAGGCCCCTGGTAAGTGGCTTTGATTTGGGGAATCGCTGAAGCGAGTTGCTGGGGGCAAGAAGGTTGCAGAAAGCAGGCTTGTATCTGTATGACACGTGTACCACCATATGCCTAGTCTGGGCGGTGGAACAGGGTGTTGATTGACTCCCTCACTTCACGGGAATCTGCCCCAGAGATCTCTTGTGGAGATACTGGGCAATCCGCTGCCACAGGTTTTTTAGCAGAGATGCTTTGTTTCTTGCCCCATTAAGGGTAACTTTCCCACGCCATTCTGCCGTCACTGAGTTGGGGGGACACAGGCGAGCTGCATAAGGGCAGGGCAGACACCGCCGTCTTGGAAAAAAACCTCTCGAGTCCCTGCTCACCCTCAGCAGTGAGATATCTGCTACCTTAATGAACACAGCCTGTGGAAAATGTGGACACACACACACACACACACACAGTGCTGGCTCTCCCCAAGAGCCATGTACCCAGTGTATAGTGTGGTCCTGAAACACTGATTTCCCCTGTCCCCGCGGTTACTCACCATTCTGGGGGTCTTGTGGCTCACGTGTGCTTGCCTGGGGTCAGCCAGTTAGTGACAGGTGTGTGAATACTGGCTGTGTTTTAAATCAGCGGTCTCTGTGTTGCAAACAATACTGCTTCTGTAAAACGTTGCATTTTGTCTTCACAGATCTGACCTTGGGAGCCCAGCCTCCCTCTTTGTTATCGCCGGCTGAGCGGCTGCGCAGAATTAGAAAGCGGCCAAGAAGAACTAAGGAGGAATTTCTGCGCCGCCGAAAAACAGGAATTGAAGGAGTGGCGGGACAGTGAGAAGAGGGACCGAAAGGAGAATGCGGCGCGCCAGCACGAAGCCACGGAGCGGCTCTTAAACGTTATGGAGCACCAAGCTGACACACTCCAGGCGATACTAGCTCTGCAAACCGAGCAGCTGCGCGCCCGCCCTCCCCTGCAGCCGCTGTCGCAAAACTCTTTCCCATGCACCCCCCAGACACCAGCAACACACTCTTGTCAACCTCCTGGCTCCAGTCGGTACCCGCAGCATTCCAGTCCTCCCAACATCGCGGACTCCCAGTACCCACAGCACTCAACACCCGTCCCTGTGCAGTTTAGCCCTGCTGAAGTACAGTATCCACTGCATGGTACTCTAAAGGAGAAGCTTGCATATGATACCTGGACATACACAAATCTTTAACCGCCCCGGGACACCACTTCCTCCTGCGACCCTCCCATCCCCCATCCCGCTCAGTGCTGATGGGTGTTTTTGTTTGTCTCGCTCTTCCAGTTGTTGTTTTTTAATAAAATAATTGTGTTGGTTTGAAAGCAATCTTTATTCCATTAATTGAAAGCAAACAGAGCCCTGCAAAGCAACAGGCAATTTTCTTAAACCTTCATAGTGCATCATCTGCACCAATCACAGTCACCTCCTAGCATTACAAGCACTGCACTCCCGAGCACAGCAACAAATATTAGTGGCTTTCAGCTTCAAATTGCTGTCTCTAGGCATCCCTGATCCTTATGGTCCCATGCTGCGCCCTTCTAATAGCCCTGGTCTCCGGCTGTTCAAACTCAGCCTCCAGGCGCTGAGCCTCAGTGGTCCAGCCCTGAGTGACGCTTTCACCCTTCCCTTCACAGATATAATACAGCGCACAGCACGCAACTATAAGCATAGGAATATTGTCATCGGCCAGGTCCAGCCTCCCCTATAGGCAGCGCCAGCTGGCCTTTAAACGGCCAAAAGCACACTCAACAGTCATTCTTGCACTTGCTCAGCCTGTTGTTGAACCGCTCCTTGCTGCTGGCAAGGTGCCCCGTGTATGGCTTCAGAAGCCAAGGCATTAAGGGGTAGGCAGGGTCTCCCAGGATCACAATGGGCATTTCGACTTCCCCCACGGTGATCTTCTTGTCCAGGAAGAAAGTCCCGGCTTGCAGCTTCCTGAACAGGCCGGTGTTCTGAAAGATGCGTGCGTCATGCACCTTTCCAGACCAGCCTGTGTTAATGTCTGTGAAACGCCCACGGTGATCCACAAGCGCCTGGAGAACCATAGAGAAATACCCCTTGAGATTAATGTGGCTAGGTGGGCTGGTGCCAGAATTGGAATATGCGTGCCATCAGTCGCCCCTCCGCAGTTAGGGAAGCCCATTTGTGCAAAGCCAACCACAATGTCATGCACGTTGCCCAGAGTGACGGTCTTTTGGAGCAGGATGCGATTAATGGCCCTGCACACTTCCATCAACACGACTCCAACGGTCGACTCTCCCACTCCGAACTGGTTAGCGACCGATCGGTAGCAGCCTGGAGTAGCAGCAAGCTTCCACAGTGCAATCGCCACGTGCTTCTCTAACAGCAGGGCAGCTCTCATTCTCGTGTCCTTGCACCGCGGGGCTGGGGAGAGCTCATCACGCACTCCCATAAATGTGGCTTTCCTCATGCGAAAGTTCTGCAGCCACTGCTCATCATCCCAGACGTGCATGGCAATGTGATCCCACCACTCAGTGCTTGTTTCCCGAGCCCAAAAGCAGCGTTCCACTGTGGTCAGCACCTCCGTGAATGCCACAACCAATCTCGTGTCATAGCTACTACGCGTGGCGAGATCAATGTCACACACCTCTTGCCTTTGTAGTTTAAGGAATAACTCCAGTGCCACTCGTGATGTGTTGGTCAGAGCGAGCAGCATGTTGGTCAACAGGGTGGATGCATTCCTGCAGCCCGAAGAGGCAGGACGCAAAACGGTTGAAAGATGGCGCCAAATGCAGATGAAAGCACAGGGATTGCTGGGATGCGAAGCAATGCATGACAGGGCATTGGGACAGGACCCAGGATGCTCCGCGACCCCCTCCACCTTCCCACAACTCTTAGCGGCAGAAGAGGAAGAGATGCTCTGTGGGATGGCTGCCCAGAATGCACCGTTCCGCCGTAAGTGTGAACATGCTATTGCACAGGCAGCTGACAGTGTGAACACACACTAGCGGTTTCCCTGCCGCGCTCTCTGAGCGGCGCCGTAACTCTGCCCGCATAGACGTGCCGTAAGAGATCATCAGGGACACACAAACGGGAGTCTGAGACAAGCTGCTTCCATTTCTGAAAGGACACTGTTTTAATTAATTGTTAACTCCTAAACTAATTAACAGACTTGCCTGAAAATTTTCAACCACTTCACTGCACACTCGAAGAATAAGGGCTGGAATTTTAGGCAGGGCATAGCCATATGTTGCAGATGTAATAAAAAAGGTCGGATCCCATCTTTAAGTGCAAAACTCACCTTCATTTTAGCGATGTGGTGCCTGCATAACAGAGAAGACGGACAAAAGAGGTGGGGGTGGACACAGGCACAAACCGGGGAAGTGACAGAACCCAGGTCGATGGCTGACCTGGGAAACCACAAGTGGCTTCGTAGCTTCACTGCGTTTAAAGCCAGAAAGGATCGATAGATGAACTAGTCTGATCTCCAGGCCAGGAGATTTCAAGCCCCAAAACAATCTGGATGATTACGACTCCTTGAGACATTTCTGATGATGCTTAAATCTACCACCCACCTGCAAAGCGGCGAGGAGGTGTACAAGTAAATCTCCCTTAAAAAAAACATTTAAAATGTCAGCTGTGTTTCTCCCCATCCTGACTAGCTCCTTTGATTAATTATCTTTGTAGGGCACCCAGTGCATCTCCAAGTGTTGTTATAGTTCCCTACTTAGCACTGATGGTTGTTAATTAGCTCATTAGGGGTGAGATTGAGGGTGTAGCTGGTGCTAAGAGCCGATTTGCAACCAGCATGCTTATTAGGAGAGGCCAGAAAAATCTTGGTGGGAGTCAGGGGCCAAGGCAAAGGGAGAAGACCACAAGCGGCCTGATTCTTGGGGGCAAGGATGGGGTCTATTCCTGTGTACCTACATTCAGGTACCATTTAGGGGCCCCAGCAGTGGGCCCATACCAGGAAACTCTTGGCCAGCAGCAATCCTTTCTTATGGTGATCTCATCTGCTGATCTCAGCTGGGGCAGGATGATTTCAGGTAACTGTGGTGGATTGAAAACTGTAAAAATGGACACCTAAGGGGTTGCCTGGTCCTGCTTGCAGGCCAGGGGCCTCTGTAGGGCAGCATGCAATCTGTGTCCCGAGTAGTCATCCTGCCAAGGTGGAGTGAGTTGTGCCTCTGACTGAGGGAGCAGCCTGCTTTGTCTCTATCTGGTTTTGGTTCTAGTGTGGATACCCCTGAGCGACAGAGTGATACCGATGTAGGTCTGCAGTGTAGACCAGACCTTACAGTGATTCTGGAAACCCAGGCAGTGCCATTCATGGAGCACTGGTTGAATACCCTGGCAGACAGATCCTCCATGTGCCACCATGCCCATAAAAGTCCCTCCTCAAAACTCACCTCTTCCATAAGAGAACAATTGCGGCCTGAAAACGCTGCTCCCGATTGGCTAAAAAATGCACGTGTTGTATTATCTGTGTTACACTAGACTGCCTCCCACCACGACCTGCTTTTTCGTCTCATCCACCTGTGATGTCTTTTAGCTTGGGGTCAGGGACTATATGTCTGTACAGGGCCTCGCACTAGGAGGCTCCCGCCTGCCTGCCTTCTAGGCACTCCCACAACTTAAATGTGTTTCTTAATAGCTTCAGTTTCTGGGTGGTTCCTGGTTGTAAGGTGTAGGATCCAATGAACAGGGTCTCTCTCTCTCTTTTTTTGTGAAACATTTCAAAAAGTCTTGCTTTTATCCTGATGCGGAATGGGAGCATTTTTGGGGGGGGGGGAATCTCAAAAAGTCTCACAAGAGGAGAAAACCATTTCCTGCCCAGCTCTAGGCATGATATTGGTTAAGGCCTGGTAAAACTCTCCTATGGAGAGAGATTGAAAAGATTGGCACTGCTCACCAGAGAAAGGAAGAAATAAGAACAGCCCTATGGGTTAGAGCAAAGGTCCATCTAGCCCAGTGTCCTGTTTTCCGACAGTGGCCAGTGCCAGGTGCCCCAGAGGGAATGAACCGAACAGGGAATCAAGTGACCCATCCCCTGTTGCTCATTCCCAGCTTCTGGCAAACAGAGCCTAGGGACACCATCCCTGTGGATTCAAAATGGTTCAAAAGAAATAATTTCCCAGACGATGCATTGCTAGCCTGTGGAACACCCCGCCACTTGAAGTTACCGAGGCAGAGAAGGCAGCAAGATTCAAAGAGGGGCTGGCCATTTATATGGGTGAGACTATTCAGAGTTATGATAGGTAATGCTGAGGGATATTAGACCTCGTGTTTCATTGTTCAAGCCAATCTCTGTTAGACCTAATATAGGTGCAAAGTAGCCCACGAGGGATTCTTGTACCTGCCTCTTAAAGAGGATACTGGGGTCTGATCCAATCTGGCAGTTCCTATGTTCTCTTTACCTCGTAGAGGTCTAGCTCTGCTGTCCACCGGCCCGATGCTCAGACTGTCGCAGGCTCCTGGCCAGTGCTGGCCGTCCCGCAGGCGCTCCCCTCTCCTCGGGAGCTGTGTCGGAGGAGAAGTGGCCAGCTGAAACGAAAGCGACTGGAGAACGGTGGCGTGATGTCGGTCTGTTACCACCTGGAGGACCTGAAGAAAAGGCAAAGCAGCATTGATCAGTATGGAGCTGAATTTCTTGGGCGGGCGGGCGTCTGTGGGAGGGGAATGAGTGGGATTTGGTGTTGTTTCTCTATTTCTGCATTGCACAGCGTGGGTCAATGCAGCGAAACCCTAATGGCATTAAGACCGAGGGCCGTGTACACAGCCAAGTAAAGTGATCAAAGTCTCACACCTTGTCTGGATCTGTCTAGCTTCACTTTGCAGCATTGAATTTCTGTTCCCCACGATAGACTGTGATCGAGTACCTTCCCTTCTTAAAGTAAATCAGTTGAGCTTCTGGCGTCCCTCACTATACGGTAAACCAATACAACCCCCTGACTAAGTGGCTGTCACTCTTTCCAGACTACTGTAGCCCTTGCAGGAGTCTGATCTGTCTTGCTTACCCCCAAGTTACACCTCACTTCAAAACGAGGCCTAAAAATACACACTGGGACTGAAAAACGGCTGACGTCCTCGTTTGTACCATACAATAATAAAACCAATCAATTGGCATATAACAACTGGATGTACATTTCAGGGTATAGTCTATGGAGCGGTATAAATAAGTCGTTGTCTGTATGAAATTTTAGTTTGTCCTGACTTCGCTAGTGCTTTTTATGTCGCGTACCCCTGGTTGAGAACCACTGATCTAAGAGACCAAAGTGGTGGAGCAGAAAGATTTGGAGGACTGCATCTCTTTCTGTCAGAAGTCCCAAACCCTTCTTCGTGCCGTTGGCAAGGTGCATTTGTTGTTGTTGATTTCGAGGCTGTCATTTAATCTTTTGATTATTATAATTAAATTGATTTGATTAACTATTGATTGCTGTGGGTTTTAAATCTGGCAAGCTAAGCAGGTTTGGCCGGGGTTGGGCTTCAGTTTTCCCTTATAATTCTGGTTGCCAGTTTTGGTTGGAGATTTCATCACATGACATAATCTTTAATTCAAGGTTAATGTTTAATTCCTGGAGACTCTAGGCCAATCCTGGAGGGTTGGCCACCCAATTTATAATGCGTCAGGAGGTAATGTTGGTGCGCTCGCTGCAATATGCTGCTAGGGGGCGCTGTGCTGCAGGGGGCGGGGGCTCAGCAGGGGGCGCCCTCCCCTGGCAGGCCGGGCAGACTATGATCCCCCTGTGTGGTGCTAGGGGGCGCTCTGCTGTGGGGAATTGTCTTCCCGGATGTTTGTAATAATTAAATAATAGTAGTTTTTAAGTCAGGTGTTAATCTCGTTGTCCCGGCCAACTTCCAACCTGAGTAATTAAAGTTACGGGGTGACTTGATTGCAGTCTAGAAGTACCTACAAGGGGGGAACCAATATTTAATAACGAGCTCTTCAATCTAGCAGAGAAAGGTTGAACACGGTCCCATGGCTGGAAGTGGAAGCTAGACAAATTCAGACTGGAAAGAAGGCGTACATTTTTAACAGTGAGTGGAATTACCCGTTGGAACCGTTGACCCAGGGTCATGGTGGATTCTTCATCACTGTCCATTTTTAAATCAAGATTGGATGTTTTCCTAAAAGATCTGCTCTCGGGAATATTTCGGGGCAGGTCTCTGGCCTGGGTTATACAATGATTCCCCCCGGCGTTGGAATTTACGAAACTGTCATTGGGGTGGTCAGTTCGTCACTCTGAGGTCCTACTGTACAGGGCTCCCAATCTCAGTTCTGGCCTCTAGTTACTCCTGGGGCATATTCAAGTGTTTGCAACCACTGTGCTGTGTGCATGGCACTGTACAGGCTGAAGCGGCTGAAATGGGGTGGATACGGATCCCCAGCCAACTCTGAAGGGCTCGAAGGCGCAGCTGTCTCTCTAGCAGAAGAATTGCAAAGCGGAAGAGACCTGCTGAGCCGTTTGACCAAGCCAAGACCTTCCTGGCTCTGTGAAGAGGACTCTTTTGTTAGCTGCAGCAGCAGCGGGCAGGTGAGTGGGGTGTGTGGATCACAAAGATGGGTGAATGAATGGGCTTGGTTGTTTTTTTTCCTAAACCTCTCCTGTTCTCTGTGTGAGGTGCATATCTCGGTTTTTGTTCAGATGGAAAACGGTGGCCCCCAAAAGTGTCATCATGCTCAGAACATAGGGAAATTCATGGTCCAGCCAGTCTTATATCCTGTTTCCAATGGTGGAACAAGAAATCCTATTACTTGGGGATCAACTCATGCCTTAAAGCAGAAGGAGTCATATGCCTTCCAAACCTCTTGCTTAGTTGGAAATCCTGATTAGTCTCACCCTGGATGTTCTCGTTTCCCACCCAAATCCTGCTAACCATAGAGATGTCGGGCTGGAAGGGACCTGCGCTGAGGCAAGAAGTAGTAAACCTGGACCATTTTGCTGACTGGTGTTTGTCTAGCCTGTTCTTAATAACCTCCAGGGATGGGTAATCCACAACCTCCCTAAGTAACCCGTTCCCGTGCTTAACTATCCTTAGAGTCAGAAAGTTCTTCCGAATATCTAACCTAAAACTCCTTTGCCACGTCCTTCTTGTCCTATTCTCCGTGGACATGGAGAACAATTGAGCATGATCCCTCTTTATAACATATTTGAAGATTGTTATCTGCTCCCCCCTCAGCCTAAAGGTGCCCCGTTCTTTGAACTTTTCCTCGTAGGTCAGGCTTTCTAAAACTTGTATCAGTTTTGTGGTTCTCCTCTGGGGTCTCTCCAATTTCGCCACGTTTTTCTTAAAGTGTTATGCTCAAAACTGGACTTGGTATTCCATCTGAGGCCTCGCCAATGCCGAATAAACCAGAATGATTATCTCCGTATTTTGCACACAACCATAAGCCCCCTTGTCCTCAATGATATATTGTGGCAGTGAGTTACATAGGCTAATTGTGCCTTGTGTGGAGAAGTTTTTCCTCTGATCGGTTTTTAATTTGCTGCCTTCCAGTTGAATTGAATAGCGCCCTCGTTCTTGTGTTATGGATAAATGAATGGAAGGGTTCGACCCTAATTCCCATTTATCATTTTGTATAACTTTATTACCTCTAGCGCAGGGTGGGAAATGGTTTTCCCGTCCTGTGAGAATCTTTGAGATTTTGTAAATTTTCCCTGTCCCAAATCAGGACTGTGACGGAGCAGGGAGCAGGGCAGATTTGACCTGGGAATGTTGCAGGGGGGTTGCAGTGGGGATGTGGGACTTCCCTTGAAGGAAGCTACCTGAGCTGTAACCTGAGCCAGGAACGGGGGTGGGGAGAATTAACACCTTCTGCCCGGGAGACTGAACAAAGGAGAGGAGCAGCGGGAGGAGTTCTGAGTTTAGTTTCGGTTGGGGCTGGGTGGTGCAACGCAGGGAACCCCAAGCTGGGGTCTAAGCTCCCTGAACCTCCCAGAGGGACCTAATTGAGGGGGTCTGGTCGTACCTACACGCTCTGCTTGAGACTGTGTTCCTGTCCTTAAATAAACCTTCTGCTTTACTGGCTGGTTGAGAGTCGCAGTGAATCTCGGGAAGAGGGGTGCAGGGCCCCAACTCCCCCACACTCCGCAACAAGGACGAAAAGTCAAAATGTTTGCGAACGGAACATCTGGGGGGGAAAAAATCAGTTTGAATCAGTTCAATTGAAATCTGTCCTTTCAATCATTCTGAAATTTTTCATTTTGATTTTTCCTTTTGTTTTGGTAACATTTTTTAAATGACAGATGTAAATTTCGGAATAAAAAGTCATTTCAAACCTTCCTTTTTAAAATGTCAAAACAGCAGGTTTTCACAATTTCAAAGCTTTTCCCCCCACCCCAATTTTTTTTTTCAGAACAGGAATATTTGTTGAAACTTTCCTGCAAAAAGTTTCAATTTCAATTAATTGGCATTTTCCACCAAAAAAAATTTCTTTTTTTTTAAATCAACCAGGTGTAATCATGCCTCTCACGATTCCTCTCACGATCTTTTCAAGTAGTTTTGTAAATATAGTCCTCTCTCTCCTCTGTGGATGACTTCACCTGCTCTCAAGCCCTCACACCCCTTAGAACTGCAGGGCCAGCGCAGCTAGAAAAGAGCAAGCCACATCCCTTTCTGCCTCTGACATCAACGACAGAATTGTCCGTTCAGTCCCACTTGGCAAATCTTTACCCTGATGATGTCAGAGGCAGAACAAACCTGGCTTTCACATCCCAGGCAATGGTTGGCGATTTAAGCCGTTGCGAACACCTTGACTCATAGAACGAGCAAAAGTTCTCTGGAAATCGGGTCCTTGTGCAGAAGTAAATGGGAGGGCGGCCTTCATACTGCCTCAGCATGGGGGCGGGGGGCGGAGAGGGATGGATTATCTGTTTACCCACCGAGGAGAGTCCGGTGTGATGGATAAGGTACAGGACTCGGGCGTAGGATGTCTGGGCTAAGAACGATTTCGCTGGTAACCTTTTCTATTTTCATTCCTTGGCCCTCAGTGGAGCTGCAGCATGGGAGAGCAGCAAGGGATCGCAGAGGTGGTCTCCTCCCTCGTGGCCACGGCAGACCGACCCCAGCCGCCGGTCAGGTGCCTGCCTCAGGAAACCTTCTGGGGCTTTGGGCATCAGCCAGAAGAGTGATCTTGAAGTGCTCAGCGTGGGGGATGGAGCGGGCTATCACCCATGCACACTTGCAGCTGGCCTTATATTGAAAGTGGATTAACTCTCTTCTCCTGACATCGGGCGTCGAGAAAGTGAACTCCCCGAGTGCCTGCTTGGTTCCTGGTTATTGACTGTTTCGTGCCTTGGATTTTGGTTTGGGTTTTGTTGTTTTTTTTGGCAAGGAAAGCAACTGCTTCCTTTTTGACGCTCTCTGTGGGCTTTCGGGACATGGCTCCGTAGCCAGAAAGACACCGGCAGAGACTTCCGGATTGTTTCCATAGTGATTCAGCGTGAGTAGAAAAGAAGAGGAGGCTGCCTGTATTCCCCCGCACTCTGCTCCTACATATCGGAGGGGTGTTTTAGTTAGCAAACGCTTAGAGAGCAAAGCGGCCCAGGCAATGGTCCTAAGGAATCTGCTGCCTTCTGCACCTGGGAATGATGAGTCGTCCTGACGGGCGATGAAACGGTCTTGAAGCCATGTCCCCTGGCCACTCTCCCCACCAAAAATATTCAGATAAGCCTCCAGCCTGGGACCTTGTCAGAACCTGAGCTGAAGTTTGGATCCATCTCTGCCCCGGGTGGAAGGCTGTGTTGGCTAGTGGGAGCCTCTGATGAGTGCCAGTCTCGTGGGAGACAGTGGGGAAAGGCAAAAGCCATGGGTGGCACGGTCCCGGGACACTCGGACACGCTTCTCTTCTTCCCAGCAAGAGCCGTCCAGGTGAGGTAAGTGTGGAGCGGGGCACCGAGGGGAGAGGCGATACCGCTGGTTTTCCCCAAACCTTCATGTCAGGGAGAGCGGGGTGCGAATCTGGAACCAGTTCTGCTCCGGCCAGTTCCCCTGTGCCTAGTTTCGGGGTAATGAATTATAAATCACCCTTGAGGAAATACCGTGACCCCACGGGAGCCAAACGCCTGACCCTCCAGTGCTCTTTGGAAAACCCAAGTCCCCCTCCTGGCTTATTTCGGAAGGCTGATGTGAATGAAAACAGCAAGGGTGAAATTCAGTCGGTCCCGGTGAATTTCCCCGCCAGAACAATCAGGGTTCTTACCCGATTGACAGTTCCGATGGCTGGCTCTCTTTTCCAAAGGGACGTCGGTCATTCGGAAAACCCCACGGCAAACTTTTAATCATACCATCTATTTGGAGTTTTTGTTAGGAAAACAAGCTATCTTCTTTTCTAACCTGGGCCCGGGGAAAGTACTCCTGCTTTGGGCAAGGACTGTGGCTGGGTGAGGTTCAGCCAATATTGGCCCCTGACTCTTCCAGTGCTGCAGGATAAAAGCACAGATTCTCGGCAACGTTCAGACCGTCTGTTGTCACTGCAAAATGAGCATTGGGCTTTTGAAGGCGTTGCATCCTAGCCTGCTGTGGCTACTATCTCTGGAGGTATCAGATGTTTGGCGAGTGTGTATTCGAGTGAGGAGTTTGCAGTCTGGCCCTATGTCATTCGCTCATGTTGTGCAGTAAAGAACAGAAGCCCACGCTTAATTTGAAGCAGACGCATAAGCCTGTCGATGTCCAGCCATGAGTGTAAATACCTAAATGGATCCACGCCCAAATGATTCATGTTTTTACTGTTCCACAGCATTTAATGTGTATTTTTTGAAGTTAACAAGAGAGATCTGTTGTTCAACTATAGGAGAAGTGACCCTAAAGGTTTACTGGACAAGTCCTTCGTTTATCTCACAGTAGAATGACCCTAGGCAAAATTTGTGCTAGAATTCTTGTATCAATTTTGCTGCTTTTCGATGCCTCAGGTTCTTCTCTCGAAAGGTTCTTCAGACAGTGGTTGTCCTCTCCTGTATTCGTTATGGGAAATGCAGCTTATTTATAATCCGCACTATTAAACAAAGTGGAAACACTTGGCCGTGTTTACATTTTTCCCCCCCTCAAAAGAGCGTTGTGGAAAGAAGTTGTAATAGGACAGAGCCAAATTTCTGCCACACTGGTAGCACCTCTCGGGGGCCCCAATGTGCCGAGTGCTGCGGAGACACAGAGCGGGAGCTCGGGAGCTGTCGCCGTCTAAATAGACAAAAGGTGAGCAGGGAAATAGAGGGGAAGGGACTTGTTCCAGGTCATGCAGCAGTTCAGTGGCAGAAACCCGGCAGCCTGACTACCAAGCCAGTGTCGCTACCCACTGGGCTACACTGCCTCTTCCCCAGCCTGTCTCCCCGCTCTTGCTTTCCGCTTGCTCAGGGTCCGAGTCCCTCCTTCGCGGAGGAGCCTGCGCTTCAGCTCCGAGGTGAAGGTGGACATGGTGCGGAGGCCCCGGGGTGAGTGACCCTTTCAGAACCTGGCCCGAGTGCGAAAGAGCAGGGCTGGGTTTCTCCTCAGGGCTGCGAACGAGAATAGCCCGAGATTTCTCCCCATCACGTTCGCAAGGCCTTGCTGTCTCCCTCACTGCTCTGCAGGGATAGAGAAAGTGATCCCAGCATCGAAGGAAGGTTCCGATTAAATTTACGAGTGGTGGAGATACCTGTTTTCAATGCTATAATGGATTTACCCTGGGTAACTCAGATCAGCATCCTCTTGTTCGTCCTCTGGCTCCAGTGCAACGTTCGCCTGGAAGATCCGCCTCTCCCTGCTGGCCGTGAGGGTGGGGGATTTGAACAGGAGGGCCGCTTTGGTTTCCAGGCGGCAGGGTGTGGCGAGAACGGACCATCCCGGGCCACGTTGACTTTCCGGGAGGACTTGGACTCCTAAATCACTGGTGTGGTTTTGAAAACGCTGCCAGTCGTCTGTTTCCCACCTTAAAACGATAATCCTTCTGTTCTCCCCTGCCTTGCTTGGCCGCATCCCGGTCTTCCAGGCAGGGTCTGTTCCTTGCTAGGTGTCTGTCCCACACCCAGCACAAGGGCGTCCCCGATCTCAGTCGGGGTCTGGGCAGCGCTGCCAACACATGGTAAGGGGCACAAAGGGTTGCCAATTACTCCAGGTTTGCAGTCATTTCCTCCGGGCAGCACAAGCCTTTTTGGCTTGTCGACCAGCAAGAAGGAAAAAACCAAACACACCAAACACCCCAAGGAAACACACACGGGGATGAAAACCAGGCACTGAGCAGCCCCGGGAAGGCCTGGCATGCGTGGTAAAAGTGCAGATTACCTCATCCGACTCAGCTTTCCAGCTCAATCCATGCGGAGAGGTGCAAATTCCCCATAGAGAACCATATGCTGCGGTCCATACAGCCGGGCCCCACAGAGAACCATACGCTGTGGCCCATACGTCCGGGCCCCACAGAGACCCACGTGCCACGGTCCATATGGCTGGGTCCCACAGAGAACCATATGCTGCGGTCCATAAGGCAGGCAACATAGAGAACCACATTCCGTGGTCCATATGGCCGGGCCCCATAGAGAACAAGGCGCCACGGTCTATACGGCCGGGCCCCACAGAGACCACCTCCCCGCGGTCCATACGGCGCTATAGCGCCCGCCCCGCCGCTCGGCCCCGCCCCCGCCGCACGTGCCCCGCCCCCCGTGCGCGCTGCGCTCACACGCAGTGGGCGGCGGGGCCGGGCCTGGGGCTGTGCGGGGCGATGGCGGCCGGCGGCGGCGCGGGCGGCGGCGGTGGAGCCCCGGCAGGTACCGGCCCGGGGGGGTCCCAGCGCGGAGCCCGATTCCCGCGCGCGTGCGCGGGGGCTGGTGCATCTGGGGGGCCTGTGGGGCAGGAACAGGGTGTAGGGAGGCTGGTGCATGCTGCGGGTGGGGGGCAGGGACAGGGTGTTTGGGGGGCTGGTGCATGCTGGGGATGTGGGGGGTCTGTGGGGCAGGGAGAGGGGGTGGCCGTGCGAGTGGGGTCTGTGGGGCAGAGAGGGATTGGAGGGGGTGTGGGGGGCAGGGAGGGGCTGGTGGGGGGCGGGTTCATGCTGCAGATGTGGGACGGGGTGGGGGGGGTTGTGGGGCAGGGACAGGCTGCTGGGAGTGTGGGAGGCAGATGCATTGGGGGTCTGTGGGGTAGGGAGGGGCTGCTGGGGTGGGGGGGCAGGCGGACGCTGGGTGTGCAGGGGGTTCTGTGGGGCAGGGAGGGGCTGGTAGGGGTGTGGGGGGCAGGTTCATTGGGAGGTTGTGAGGGGGTCTGTCAGACAGTAAGAGCCTGCTGGGGCTGTGGGGGGCAGGTGGACATTGGGGGTGTGGCAGTGTGTGGGGCAGGGAGGGGTTGGCTGTGTGGGGGGAGCTGCATGCTATGGGTGTGGGTGTCTGTGAGGCAGGGAGGGGCTGCTGGGGTTGTGGGGGGCAGGTGGATGCTGGGGGTGCGATGGCAGGTGCATTGTGGAGGACATTAGAGGTGTGGAGGGCTTGTGTGGGGTAGGCAGAGGGAGTGGGTGGCAGGGAGGGTGCTGGGTTGGAGGTGCCCTGGAGGGGTGGGGGGATTGGGGGCATAGAGGGCAGGTGGATGCTGGGGGTCTGCAGCTGTTGGTGGAGGGCAGGGGGTGGAAGGGAGGGGATGCTGGGCAGTGGGGCTGGAGGTGGGGGGCATTGGAGCCATGTGTTGGGCATGGACACCCCAGCCGGGATCGGGGAGCAGGTGGGGGAAACGCCAGGGGATGCTGACCTGCCAGAGCCTTCGCGCCCCCCCACGTAGTCCCCCCAGAGAGACCCTCGCCTAGCACGGAGATGCGGCCACCTCTGGGGCGGGGCGGCTGGTTACCCAGGGACCCCTCATCCGGCACTGAGCTTTAGGAGGGGAGTGGGGGCTGGTGGGTTAGACCGGGGGGGCTGGGAGCCAGGACTCCTGGGTTCTCTCCCCGGCTCTGGGAGGGGAGTGGGGACTGGTGGGTTAGAGCAGGGGGGGCTGGGAGTCAGGACGCCTGGGTTCTCTCCCCGGCGCTGGGAGGGGCTTTCCTCTTCCTGGCCTGTTTTCGAGTGGCTTCCCCGGGGTTCCCAGGGTGCCTCGGTGACCCAGCCCGAGTCACTTCCCCTTGGCTCTGCTCCCGGGGGGGGGGTAGAAGGGGGGGGCAGGAACCTCCTTGCACTTGGGCCGGGGAGGGGCTGGGCTGCAACCTGCAGCTGGCGGCTCATTAAAAGGGCAACTGCACGGGGCTGAGGGAAGAGTCTGTCCCTACAAACCCCCTCTAGGATCTCAAAGCACAAGGCTTCTCCTTGTACAGGGGCCCTGGCTCCCAGCCCTCCCCGCCCGCCCACTCTAACCCACCAGCCCCGCTCCCCTCCCAGAGCTGGGGAGAGAACCCAGGAGTCCTGGCTCCCAGCCCCCCTGCTCTAACCCACCAGCCCCCACTCCCCTCCCAGAGCCGGGGAGAGAACCCAGGAGTCCTGGCTCCCAGCCCCGCTGCTCTGACCCACCAGCCACCACTCCCCTCCCAGAGCCGGGGAGAGAACCCAGGAGTCCTGGCTCCCAGCCCCGCTGCTCTGACCCACCAGCCCCCACTCCCCTCCCAGAGCCTGGGAGAGAACCCAGGAGTCCTGGCTCCCAGCCCCCCCTGCTCTAACCCACCAGCCCCCACTCCTCTCCCAGAGCTGGGGAGAGAACCCAGGAGTCCTGGCTCCCAGCCCCCCCTGCACTAACCCACCCGACCGCACTCTGGGAGTGTTTCATGTTTCCCCTGGCTACTTGTGAGTAGCAGTGATACGGTGCAGGTTTATTTTTCTAGGGTCTCTCATCTCCTGGGTCCTGCCCTGTGGTGTTAAGGGTTCCCCCCACCAGTTTTCCCAGCCGCCCGCCCCAGAGGTGGCTGCATCTCAGTGCCGGGCGAGGGGTCCCTGGGGAACCGGCCGCCCCGCCCCAGAGGTGGGCGCGTCTCAGCGCCGGGCGAGGGGTCCCCGGGGAACCGGCCGCCCCGCCCCAGAGGTGGGCGCGTCTCAGCGCCGGGCGAGGGGTCCCCGGGTAACCGGCCGCCCCGCTCCAGAGGTGGCTGCATCTCAGCGCCGGGCGAGGGGTCCCCGGGTAACCGGCCGCCCCGCCCCAGAGGTGGCTGCATCTCAGCACCGGGCGAGGGGTCCCCGGGGAACCAGCCGCCCCTCCCCAGAGGTGGCTGCCTTTCATGTGGCAGTACTAGGAGAAAGGAGCACGAGGTGCCTGGTGTGGAGGGAGAAAGGCGGGTGATGGCTCGGAGTGGATGTGGGGAGGCAGCGTAGGCCAGGCCGGATGGGCCAGTGGCTCTGGGCTGGTGAGTGGCCGGTGGGGGGATGGGTTGTGGCCTGGCTGCGGCTGAATCTGAGTCGTCCTGCTCTTCCATTCCCAGGTCTGAGCCGTTCCCCTGCGCGCCATGAGATGAGCCCCCCAGGCCCGGAGCTCTAGTTGTTCAGCACCAGGCCCCGACCATGAATAACAAGGAAACCACAGAGCTCTCCGGTTAGTCCATGTGGGGTGGGACCCCCACCAACCCCCACTCCCGTCCCAGAGCCGGGGAGAGAACCCAGGAGTCCTGGCTCCCAGCCCCCCCTGCTCTAACCCACCAGCCCCCACTCCCCTCCCAGAGCCGGGGAGAGAACCCAGGCGTCCTGGCTCCCAGTCCCCCCTGCTCTAACCCACCAGTCCCCTCTCCCCTCCCAGAGCCAAGGAGAGAACCCAGGAGTCCTGGCTCCCAGCCCCCCCGCTCTAACCCACCAGCCCCCACTCCCCTCCCAGAGCCGGGGAGAGAACCCAGGCATCCTGGCTCCCAGCCCCCCCTTCTCTACCACCCCAACCCCCACTCCCGTCCCAGAGCCGGGGAGAGAACCCAGGCGTCCTGGCTCCCAGCCCCCCCTGCTCTAACCCACCAGCCCCCACTCCCCTCCCAGAGCCGGAGAGAGAACCCAGGCGTCCTGGCTCCCAGCCCCCCCTGCTCTAACCCACCAGCCCCCGCTCCCCTCCCAGAGCCGGGGAGAGACCCCAGGTGTCCGGGCTCCAGCACCGTCTCCGATACCTGATTGTAACTCTCCCTCTCTGCAGAGAAGAGCCACCACTTGAAGCTTTTCTTGCCGAAGAAGCTGGTGGAGTGTCTGCCCAAATGCCCTGCGCTCCCCAAGGAGCGACTGCGCTGGAATACCAACGAGGTGGGGACTGGGGCAGGGGCCTGTCCCCTCTAGGGGGCGCTGGCTCCCACCCGGCCCCAGGGCGGGGACTGGCTGGCTCAGGGGGGCGGGGAATGGGGCAGGGGCCTGTCCCACTTGAAGTGAGTTGCTGGTCAGCAGCCCTGTCTCCCCCCCATGGGCTGTCTGTGGGGCCACCTCCTCCCCGATCCTGACCCGCGGGTGCTGGTGCATTGCAGGAAATCGCCTCCTATCTCATCACCTTCGAGCGGCACGAGGAGTGGCTGTCCTGCTCCCCCAAGACCCGGTGAGCGGCCTGTGGGGAAGGGGGCTGGGAGGAGCCAGGGGCAGGGGAGGGAGAGGCTGGGGGGCTGTTCCCCGGGAGATCTGTTGTGTGTGTGTGTGTGTGTTTGGGGGGGCTCTGTGGCTCCCTGCGGTGACACCCCTCCCCGGTGCCAGCCCCCAGAACGGCTCCATCATCCTGTACAACCGGAAGAAGGTGAAGTACCGCAAGGACGGGTACTGCTGGAAGAAACGCAAGGACGGGAAGACCACGCGCGAGGACCACATGAAGCTGAAGGTGCAAGGGATGGAGGTAGGCCTGGGGGGCGGGGCTTGGGGGCAGGGGGCGAGGAGAGGAAACCCGGGGTCGGGTTACAGCTGTAGTGTGTGGGAGCCTGTGGGGCAGGCTGGAGTCTGGGGCGGAGGAACGGGGGGGGCTGGCTGCCCCTCGGGAGCGGGGCAATGGGGTGCTGGTGTCAGCAGGACCCACTGCACGTTCGGGGGCCCCAGCTCCCCCTCCCCAATGCTGAGCATCCCCCCATCTTCCCGCAGTGTCTCTACGGCTGCTACGTCCACTCGTCCATCGTCCCCACATTCCACCGCCGCTGTTACTGGCTGCTGCAGGTACGAGGGGGGGCCTGGTGGGGGGGGGCAGGCTCAAGGGTCACTATTAAAGCACTTAAAACCAAGTTGCGAGGGCTCCGAAAAGAGATCCCGCAGGTCTCGCAAGGTCCCAGCCCCCCTGCTCTAACCCCCCAGCCTCCACTGCCCTCCCAGAGCCGGGGAGAGAACCCAGGAGTCCTGGCTCCCAGCCCCCCCTGCTCTAACCCCCCAGCCTCCACTGCCCTCCCAGAGCCGGGGAGAGAACCCAGGAGTCCTGGTTCCCAGCCCTCCCTGCTCTAACCCCCCAGCCTCCACTGCCCTCCCAGAGCCGGGGAGAGAACCCAGGAGTCCTGGCTCCCAGCCCCCCCTGCTCTAACCCACCAGCCTCCACTGCCCTCCCAGAGCCGGGGAGAGAACCCAGGAGTCCTGGTTCCCAGCCCCCCCTGCTCTAACCCACCAGCCTCCACTGCCCTCCCAGAGCCGGGGAGAGAACCCAGGAGTCCTGGTTCCCAGCCCCCCCTGCTCTAACCCACCAGCCTCCACTGCCCTCCCAGAGCCGGGGAGAGAACCCAGGAGTCCTGGCTCCCAGCCCCCCTGCTCTAACCCACCAGCCTCCACTGCCCTCCCAGAGCCGGGGAGAGAACCCAGGAGTCCTGGCTCCCAGCCCCCCTGCTCTAACCACCAGCCCCCACTCCCCTCCCAGAGCCGGGGAGAGAACCCAGGAGTCCTGGCTCCCAGCCCCCCCTGCTCTAACCCCCCAGCCTCCACTGCCCTCCCAGAGCCGGGGAGAGAACCCAGGAGTCCTGGCTCCCAGCCCCCTCTCCCCACTCTAACCCACCAGCCCCCGCTCCCCTCCCAGAGCCAGGGAGAGAACCCAGGAGTCCTGGCTCCCAGCCCCCCCTCCCCTCCCGGGGGCAGGAACCCCGGTGTCCTGACGCCCCCCCGCCCCCGCAGAATCCCGACATCGTGCTGGTGCACTACCTGAACGTGCCGGCGCTGGAGGACTGCGCGAAGGTCTGCGGGCCCATCCTCTGCTCCATCAACAGCGACCGCAAGGAGTGGCTCAAGTGGTCGAAGGAGGAGCTGGTGAGCCAGCTCAAGCCCATGTGTAAGGAGGAGGTGCCGGGGGGGAGCGGGGAGTGGGGGGCTGCTGGGGGGCATGGGGGTGGGGGAAGGGCCCCAGCGGGGGGCCGGTGGGGCAGGCCGGGGGACCGGCGAGGCGGCTGTGGGGCAGGCAGGGTGCGGGCCAGCCCCTAGTGCGCTGGGGGGGCCCTGCTGGCTCGTTTCCCCCCCCAAGTCTCTGTGTGCTCCCCCCCAGTTCATGGGATAAAGTGGACCTGCAGCAACGGGAACGGGACCACGGAGTTCTCCATCGAGCAGCTGGTGCAGCAGATCCTCGAGAGCCACCAGGCCAAGCCCCCGCCCCGCACCCACGCCTGCCTCTGCAGCAGCACCCTCGGTCAGTGCCCCCCCAGAGAACCCAGGTGTCCGGGCTCCCAGCCCCCCCTCCTCTAACCACCAGCCCCCACTCCTCTCCCAGAGCCGGGGAGAGAACCCAGGAGTCCTGGCTCCCAGCCCCCCCTGCTCTAACCCACCTGCCCCCGCTCCCCTCCCAGAGCCGGGGAGAGAACCCAGGAGTCCTGGCTCCCAGCCCCCACTCCCCTCCCAGAGCCGGGGAGAGAACCCAGGAGTCCTGGCTCCCACTCCCCTCCCCGCGCTGTCCCTTGCTGAGATCCCATCTCTCCCTTTGGCTCCTCGGGGCTGCCAGCGCTCCCTAGTGGCAGATGGGGGGCACTGCTGCCATGAACGCAGGAACTGCTCCATCTCTGTCCCCCCCATATGCCCAGATCTGCCCTCCCCTTCCCCGTCCAGGGCAGCTCCCCTGAGATCCGGTCGGCGGGGGTGGGGAGCAGAGGCTGGTGTCCCTCCGGGGGGGGTACGAGCTGGAGACTCGCAGCCTCTATCCGTCTGTCCATCCGTCCGTCCCCCCCGCGGCCCATCCCCCTGTCCATACGTCCCCCCCGTGGCCCCGCTGTCTCTGTCCCTCTGTCTGTCCGTCCCTCACGTGCATGTCTGTCCGTCCCACAGGCAGCCCGGGGCATGTCCCGCACAAATGCAGCAGCACCAAGCACCGCATCATCTCCCCGAAGGTGGAGGCGCGGCCCTGCCTGGCCCTGGCCCCCCCTGACCCGCCACGCCTGGCTGAGCCCAAGCCAGAGCCGGAGCCGGCCAAGCCCGACCGGAAGGAGCCCCTGGCGCCCACCGCCGAGCCCCCCTCCTCCTCCCCAGACGCCCCCCGGCCCTCGTCCGCCGTGGCCCTGTCTGTAGGGCTGCCCAGCAGCGCCGTCCTGGTGATGACCGGCCTGGAGAAGCCGCTGGCCCTCACGCCCAGCCAGCACCTGGTGGCGGGCGACCCGCCGGGCCTGGCCCTGCTGCCAGGCCCCGGCCTGGTCCTGTCCCAGAACCTGGAGGCCAACATGGAGACCGGGGAGGCCGGCTCGGGTGCCTTCGACCCCGACTGCTTCCTCAACAGCCCTGCCCGGGGCCAGACCTATGGGCGCCGGGTCCCGGAGCCGCCCCCGGCCGGCAACCGCTTCTTCATCCAGGATGACGGGGGGGCACCGGGGCGGGGGTGCGTCCGGCCCCCCTCCGGGGAGACGCCCATGGAGACGGGCGGGCCCCGGCCCGGCGGCGGGGCCGGCGAGCAGCTGCCAGACGAGCTGTACTCCATCATCCAGACGGGGGCCACAGGGGGGCCGGACCTGCCCTTCGGCCTCTCCCTGGACAGCCTCATCTCCGAGCTCATGACAGAGGGGGCCGGGGCCGGGGAGGGGAGCAGCCCCCCGCGCCCGGCCCTAACCGACGCCCCCAGTGAGGCTGCCCCCCCGGGGGGCACGGCAGCACCGGAGACGCTGGTCACCATCACCGACTTCTCGCCGGACTGGTCCTACCCTGAGGTGAGCGGGGCGTGGGCAGGGGGTGGGGGGCTGGGATCGGGAGTTCTGCCCCTCCCTCCGCACCAGCCAGTGGGGCATCCGGCCCCGCGCCCCCTCCCCCCCCCCGTTAACCCCTTGCTTCACCGCAGGGTGGCGTCAAGGTGCTGATCACGGGGCCGTGGACGGAGGAGACGGATTCTTACACCTGCCTGTTCGATCGGCTGGCCGTGCCAGCCACGCTGATCCAGTCGGGGGTCCTGCGCTGCTACTGCCCCGGTACGGGACGGGGGGCAGGGAGTAGGGCAGGGGCCTGTCCCCTCTGGGAGTGCTGCCTCTGGGGACTGGTTGGCTCGGTGTCACAGAGTGTGGGGGGGACACAAGGCCCTGCCCCCCCCGGCTTCCTGCGATTCACCATGACTCTCGGCCAGCCAGTAAAGCAGAAGGTTTATTTAGACGGCAGGAACACAGTCCAAGACAGGTCTTGCAGGCACAGACAACAGGACCCCCTCGGATAGGTCCATCTTGGGGTCCCAGGGCCCCACAGCCCCCTTGGGGGTCAGAGCCCCGTCTGCCTCCCAGCCCTTCCACCACCCAGCTCTGAAACTCTCTCCCCAGCCTTTGTTCAGTTTCCTGGGCCAAGGTGTCACCTGGCCTCTAACCCCTTCCTGGGTTTTCATGTTACATGCTCAGGTATTCTCCCTCGGTCAGTCTCCCATCCCCCAGTGCAGACCGTCCTAGCCACACTTCCCTGTCAGCATTCCCAGACCACATTAAGAACAGTCCCAGTTCGTCACGGGGGGGGGGGGGGGGGGGGGGCAGGAAATGGGGCATAGGGCCTGTCCCCTCTAGGGGGCACCGGTTTCCATCCGGCCCCAGGGCGGGGACTGGCTGGCTCAGGGGGGCGGGGAATGGGGCAGGGGCCTGTCCCCTCTGGGGGGCGCCGGCTCCCACCCGGCCCCAGGGCAGGCACTGGCTGGCTCGGGGGCAGGGAATGGGGCAGGGGCCTGTCCCCTCTAGGGGTGCCGGCTCCCACCCGGCCCCAGGGCAGGCACTGGCTGGCTCAGGGGGGCGGGGAATGGGGCAGGGGCCTGTCCCCTCTAGGGGGCACCGGTTTCCATCCGGCCCCAGGGCGGGGACTGGCTGGCTCAGGGGGGCGGGGAATGGGGCAGGGGCCTGTCCCCTCTGGGGGGCGCCGGCTCCCACCTGGCCCCAGGGTGGGCACTACCTCGTGCTGCCCCCTCTCACTGCCCCCCTCCTCCCGTAGCCCACGAGGCCGGGCTGGTGGCCCTGCACGTGTCCCGCGACGCCCGGCTGGTCTCCGCCTCGGTGCTGTTCGAGTACCGGGGCCGTGAGTTCCTGGCACTGCCCAGCACCCAGCTGGACTGGCTTTCCCTGGACGGTGAGTGGGACGCCGGATTGCGGGGGGGGCCTGCTGTGGGTTCATGTGGGGAGGGGGAGACCGTGGGGCTGGGAGCCAGTGCTGAGGGTTTTCACGGGGTGGGGGGAGCAGTAAGGGGGGAGGAAAGATTGTGGGGTGGGGGCCTTGGGGCCCAGGGCAGCAGCCTGTCTCCTCCCCCACCAGTTTCCAGAGGGTTGCAGGGATGGGGCAGGGCTGGGAGCTAGGACTCCTGGGTTCTCTCCCCGGCCCTGGGAGGGGAGTGGGGGCTGGTGGGTTAGAGCAGGAGCTGAGTGGAGAATCATGGGGTCCCCCCTCGCCCCAAGTGCCAGCCAGAAGGTGAGAGCTCATCCAGGTAGGGCCAGCAGGGGGCAGTACTGCTGCCCTGCGTAGTGGATCTCCGCCAACTGGTGTATGGGTGGGGGAGGATGGGGTGTGGGGTGTTTTGTGGGGGGAGGGAGGGGAAGGGGGCCAATCATACACATGACACTCCAGGAATGTGTGTACAGAGCAGCTGGGTCGGATGTAACAGGCCCAGACAGAATTCCTGCCCCACCTCCAAAACGGGGAGAGATCCCTTCCCAACACTGAGATGCACCACCTCTGGGGAGGGGCGCCTGGTTACAAGGGGACCCCTCGCCCGGCACTGAGATGCATCTACCTCTGGGGCAGAGTGGCTGGTTACACAGGGACCCCTCGCCTGGCGCTGAGATGCAGCCACCTCTGGGGCGGGGCGGCCGGTTACCCAGGGACCCCTCGCCTGGGGCTGAGATGTGCCCACCTCTGGGGCAGGGCGGGGCCAGTTTCTGACAGCAGCGGTGCACCAGAGTTTAGGAGAGGAAGTGAAGGTGAGGGCTCTGTGTGCGTGAAACTGCGGCTGGGAGTTCCTCGGGACGCCTGGATTTATTTTCAGCTCTGGAGGGAAGTCCTGGGGCGATGGGGTTGACACCAAGTATGAGGGGAGCACCCCCTGCCCCACCGCGCCCCTGGCGGTCCCTCTTCTGCCCCTGCTGGGCGGTGCGGGGTGGGTGGCTTTGGGATTGCACTGGGGAGGGAGGGAGCCTGAGGGAGGGGGCAGGTGGATGCTGGGCCATGGGGTGTGTATGTGGGTGACAGGGAAGCCAGGGGACTGACACACAACCCCCAGGAGCAAATTTACATCACCATGGGGCAGACGGGAGGAGGTCTGGTACAGGCCCCCTGCCTCCCCATGCTGTCTGGGGGCAAGAACCAGGAGTCCTTGCTCCCAGCCCTGCTGCTCTGACCCACCAGGCCCCACTCCCCTCCCAGAGCCAGGGAGAGAACCCAGGAGTCCTGGCTCCCAGCCCCCCTGCTCTAACCCACCAGCCCCCACTCCCCTCCCAGAGCCGGGGAGAGAACCCAGGAGTCCTGGCTCCCAGCCCCCCCTGCTCTAACCACCAGCCCCCACTCCCCTCCCAGAGCCGGGGAGAGAACCCAGGAGTCCTGGCTCCCAGCCCCCCTGCTCTAACCCACCAGCCCCCACTCCCCTCCCAGAGCCGGGGAGAGAACCCAGGAGTCCTGGCTCCTAGCCCCCCTGCTCTGACCCACCAGCCCCCACTCCCCTCCCAGAGCCGGGGAGAGAACCCAGGAGTCCTGGCTCCCAGCCCCCCCTGCTCTAACCACCAGCCCCCACTCCCCTCCCAGAGCCGGGGAGAGAACCCAGGAGTCCTGGCTCCCAGCCCCCCCTGCTCTAACCCACCAGCCCCCACTCCCTTCCCAGAGCCGGGGAGAGAACCCAGGAGTCCTGGCTCCCAGACCCCTGACTCTGCCCCACTCCCTGGTCAGTGGAAGGATCCCCGGTGTGGTGGCCAGGCGCCTGCCCTGGCCCCTGCCTGTGGGGCGGGATTTCCAGTGGGGGTGGGACCGGGGGCCTGGTTTCCAGGGCCCTGAGTCAGCAGCTCTAGAATACCCCAGCTGGCTGTAAGGAGACACCTGGCTTTGTTCCGATGCTGCCCGTGACGGGGTGGGGCTGGGGCAGGGGGGCGTCTCTGGAGAATCTCCCGCATGCAGCATCCCGGCACACGGCCCCGTCCTCCTGAGGTGTGAACCCCAGCGTCCGGGCTGAGCTCCCTGGAACCCCGCCCTGGGAATAGAGACCAGCTTCTGAAATAGCAGCTGTGCTCCACCCCAGAATGAGTTGCAGTTTCACCCCAGGCGAGGGGTCCCTGGGTAACCGGCCGCCCCGACCCAGAGGTGGCTGCATCTCAGCGCCGGGCGAGGGGTCTCCGGGGAACCGGCCGCCCTGCCCCAGAGGTGGCTGCGTCTCAGTGCCGGGCGAGGGGTTTCCGGGGACCCGGCCGCCCTGCCCCAGAGGTGGCTGTGTCTCAGCGCCGGGCGAGGGGTCTCCGGGGAACCGGCCGCCCCGCCCCAGAGGTGGCTGCGTCTCAGCGCCGGGCGAGGGGTCTCCGGGGAACCGGCCGCCCTGCCCCAGAGGTGGCTGCGTCTCAGTGCCGGGCGAGGGGTCTCCGGGGACCCAGCCGCCCTGCCCCAGAGGTGGCTGTGTCTCAGCGCCGGGCGAGGGGTCTCTGGGTAACCGCCCGCCCCGCCCCAGAGGTGGCTGCATCTCCATGCCGGGTGAGGGGTTCCTGAGATCGCAGATGCCCAGTACCACGTCCTTCTTCCCCTTCCCCCCCACGACACCTGCGTGCACAGTCACACACCGCACAATCGCAGACCCTACTCCTGGACAGCCACGCACATCGTCACACCCTACCCCAGCCACACGCACTCAATTCCATGTCATTCCCCGGACTCCCATGCTCGCAGTCGCACACCGCACAATATCACATTCTACACGCACACAGTCGTACACCCTATCCCCAGACACCCCCATAGACAGTCACACACCCTACCCCCACACAATCATCCACCCTAACCACGTACACCACGCACCCCATGACATCTCCACCTCTCCCTGCGCCCCGCCCCCGGCCGGGCAGGACGGGGTTAACAGCCGTCCTGGTGAGCTCAGGGAGGGTGGCTGTTGGGGGGGCAGCCCCCCCTCCCCATAGCTATTTCGGTCCCATTGAGAGTTGGGAGGGGGCAGAGCACGGCCGGCTGGGCTGCGGGCGGGAGACGGGCAGACGCCCAGGGGCTCGGGGGGGGGGGAATCCCCTGCCCGCCCCTCCCCAAGATGTCACCGTCTCTTGGGGAAGTTTTGGGGGAGCGGTTGGCTCTCTCCCGTGCCGTTGGGACTCAGGAGTCCTGGCTGGTAATTCCACCCCGCTCCCTGCTTGCCCCCCCCATTCCTGCACGCACGTGGGTGGCGGGGGAGCCCCTTCCCTCCCCCCGCCCCGATCCCTGCCAGGAAATTCCCCTTCCTGCAAGGAGCTGGCGCTCCCAGCCCCTCTGCCCAGACCTATGGAGAAGGAAGGTACGGGGGTGGGGGGCTGGGGGTCCGTGTGGCACAGGGCACCAGTGAACCCCAATGCCCCCACTGGGGGGGGGGTTGTCTGGGGAGTACCCGGGTGGGTTGGGAAGGGGTGTATGGGGCTGGATTGTGGGGGGCAGCAGAGGAGAGATGGGGCTGGATTGTTGGGGGTAGCAGGGCAGGAATGGGGCTGGATTGTGGGAGGATGCGGTGGATTGTGGGGTGCAGCGGGGGAGGATTGGGCTAGACGGTGCAGTGGGATGCGGGGGGAGGGATGGGGCTGGATTGTGGGGTGCACTGGGGAGGGATGGGCTGGACTGGGGTACAGTGGGGACTGGGGTGCAGGGGGGAGGGATGGGGCTGGATTGTGGGGTGCAGTGGGGAGGGATGGGCTGGACTGGGGTACAGTGGGGACTGGGGTGCAGGGGAAGGGATGGGGCTGGATTGTGGGGTGCAGGGGGAGGGATGGGGCTGGATTGTGGGGTACAGTGGGGGCTGGGGTGCAGGGGGGAGGGATGGGCTGGATTGTGGGGTGCAGGGCGGAGGGATGGGGCACAGTGGGGGGCTGGAAGGGGGCACATGGTGTGGCGCGGGGGGCAGGATGGATGGAGGTGCCTAAGGACAGAGCCGCATGCTGGGAATGCCCCCCCCAGAACAGCGCGCGCCCCCCCCCCGCTCCACTCCCAGCTGGGGGGTGACTGGGCTCCGCCCTGGGGGTGGGACTCAGCGGAGGGCTGGGGGGGGGGGGCGGAATGACAGGCTAATCCACCCGCCACCCTGATTAGCTGCCCGGCCTCGTTCTACTGGCCCCGGAAATTAACCAGCTAATCCCGACATACAGCAGGGTGCTCCGCTCAGCCGCCCGCCCGGACTCCTGGGTTCTCCCTGGTGCTGGGAGGGGAGCGGGGGCAGGGAGCCAGGACTCCTGGGTTCTCTCCCCGGCTCTGGGAGGGGAGCGGGGGCAGGTGGGTTAGAGCAGGGGGGCTGGGAGCCAGGACTCCTGGGTTCTCTCCCCGGCTCTGGGAGGGGAGTGGGGGCGGGTGGGTTAGAGCAGAGGGGGGCTGGGAGCCAGGACTCCTAGGTTCTATCCCCGGCTCGGGGGGGGTGGGGGGCTGGTGGGTTAGAGCAGGGGGGGGCTGGGAGCCAGGACTCCTGGATTCCGGCTCCGGCAGGGGGAGGGGGTGTCGTGTCTCTCACACGCCCCCTGCCCCCAGATAACCAGTTCAGGATGTCGATCCTGGAGCGCCTGGAGCAGATGGAGAAGCGGATGGCAGAGATGACGGCTTCCTCCCAGCAGCAACAGGGGGCCGCGGGGGAGACCCCCCACACGCAGGTGAGACCCCCGGGGCCCGGATTCTCCTGGGAGAGAGCCGCTGGGGCTGGGTTATCGTAGGGTCTCCTGGGAGGTATTTTGCTTTGTTATTGTTGGGTCTCTCACGGGTACTGGTGCAGATTAGTTATTGTCAAGTGTCCTGGGGGAGGCTGGGGTTAGAATAGCTTGTGTCAGTTACTGTGCAAAACGCCCGGGAGTTCCAGGGGCTGGGAGCCCGGACACCTGGGTTCTCTCCCCGGCTCAGGGAGAGGAGGGGGGCGGGGCTGGTGGGTTAGAGCAGCGGGGGCTGGGAGCTGGGACTCCTGGGTTCTCTCCCCGGCTCTGGGAGGGGAGTGGGGGCATGTGGGTTAGAGCAGGGGGGGCTGGTAGCCAGGACTCTTGGGCTCTCTCCCCGGCTCTGGGAGGGGAGTGGGACGGGGCTGGCGGGTAGGGGGGCGGCTGGGAGCCAGAACTCCTGGGTTCTCTCCCTGGCTCTGGGAGGGGCGGGGCTGGCGGGTAGGCGGGGGGGCTGGGAGCCAGGACTCCTGGGTTCTCTCCCCGGCTCTAAGAGGGGAGTGGGGGCTGGTGACTTAGAGCAGGGGGGGGGCTCGGAGCCAGGTCCCCCTGTACCCTCCCTACACTCACCCCCACATGTCCCCAGGGTCCTGCTTGGCCTCCACCATCTCCCATCAGCCCTCCCCCTCCCCCCCCCGCTCTGCCCAGCCTGACGTCACTGCCCCCTTAAGCCTTTATCTGTGTTGCTATTTTGGGGCCCCGTCCCGAGGGGGGTTAATTTTAGCCGGGTGGCGGTGGCAGCTCGGGTGTCGCGGGCGCAGCTCGCTCCGGGGTGGGGGGATTACAGAGGCATTTTCCAGCCCGCCGGGCCAGGGCAGGCCAGGCATTCTTTCCAGCCTGAGCGAGGGGAAAATCGAGACAGGGGGGCCACAAGTGGTTCGCGGAGGGGATGTGTGGCAGATGGCCATAGAGACCCTTCGCCTGGCGCTGAGACGCGCCCACCTCTGGGGCGGGGTGGCCGGTTACCCAGGGACCCCTCGCCCGGCCCTGAGACGCGCCCGCCTCTGGGGCGGGGCGGCCGGTTACCCGGGGACCCCTCGCCTGGCCCTGAGACGCGCCCGCCTCTGGGGCAGGGCGGCCGGTTCCAGGGACGCTGCGCTCTCCCCACAGGCCGCGTCGGACTCCTTCGAGGAGCGCATCGTGGCCCTGTGCGAGAAGATGATGTCTCGCTCCTCCTGGCTCCACTCCGACACCCTGATCCATGACATCAGCTTCCGGGGCATGACCCTGCTGCACCTGGCAGCTGCCCAGGGCTATGCCCGGCTCATCGAGACGCTCATCAAGTGGCGGTGAGTTCCCCCAGGCTGACGTGGGGCCCGGGGGGGTGGAGCCCCGACCCGTTCTGCACCCCGTAACGCTTGGGATTTCTCTGCAGGAACCTCCGTGCCGAGAGCCTCGATCTGGAGCAGGAAGTCGACCCCCTGAATGTCGACCACTTTTCCTGCACCCCCCTGGTAAGGGGAGGATTTGGGGGGACAGGCCCCGAGGGGAGGGATCCCAGAGATGCAGTCTCGAGGGTGGGGTGGGTGACCCCGCTGACCCCCCTGCCCCACAGCGCCCCAGCCCCGCCTGCCGGGGGAGAGTGCCCCCTGCTGAGCCCCCCACGCCCCGCTCCCTGCCCCACAGCGCCCCCTAGCGTCTCCCTGGGGCCAGCCCCGCCTGCCAGGGGAGAGCGCCCCCTGCTGAGCCCCCCGCCCCGCTCCCTGCCCCACTGCACTCCCTAGCACTCTGCTCTCTCCCCCTTCGCCCCCCCAGATGTGGGCCTGCGCCCTGGGCCACCTGGACGCGGCCCTGCTGCTGTACCGCTGGGACGGCCGGGCCCTCTCCATCCCAGACTCGCTGGGCCGGCTGCCCCTGGCCGTGGCCCGCTCCCGGGGCCACGTGGCCCTCGCCGCCCGCCTGGAGGAGCTGCAGTGTCAGGAGCCGACCCCCGGGGGAGCCGGAGACAAGGGCTGGGGGCCGCCCTGCCCAGCCGAGGGTCTGCGAATCCCCTCCCCGCTCTCCGCCAGCCCCGACACAGGTACCGCGCCGCCCCTGAGGGCGTGGGGAGTCGGGGGGGAGGGGGCTGGTTCCCCCCCTGCTCGCTGACCCCCCCATCCCTCGCCCTAGGGCTCAGCACGGTGAGCAGTGTCTCCTCACCCTCGGAGCTGTCGGATGGCTCTGGCTCCGTCACCTCGGCCTACTCCAGCGCCTCAGCCCTGCGTGACTCGCCTGCCTGCAGCCCCGAACCCGAGGCCGCCATGGACTTCGGCCCGCCCCCCGAGGGCTGGTACCTGCCGGCCCCCCCCAGCCCGCCCGGCCTGCGCTGCTCCCCCTCCTTCTTCATGGACTACGAGGGCCCCCCCGAACCGGAGCTGCTGGCTTACGGGGAGAACGCGGAGAACGAGGGGTACCTGCCGGCCCCTGACGTGCTCCAGGTACCGGGGGGCTGGTGGACGGGATGGTTGGGGGGTGGGGGTGAAAGGCTTGGGGACTATGCGGGGGGATGGGCTATGATTGGGGGGCCACCCCTTCTCGCTATGGTAAAGAAAGAAACAGAGGCAAATTGACTGGCCCCAAGTCGCTAGCAGTGGTAGAGCCCAGGGAGAGAACCCAGGAGTCCTGGTTCCCAGCCCCCCCTGCTCTGACCCACCAGTCCCCACTCCCCTCCCAGAGCTGGGGAGAGAACCCAGGCGTCCGGGCTCCCCCCCCTCTGCAGGTGGACATGATCACGCTGGCGAAGCAGATCATCGAGGCGACGCCGGAGCACATCAAGCAGGAGGGTTTCAGCTCCGCAGCCGAGGTGCCGCTGCGGGAGCGAAGCGGGAACATGGGCCTGAGCGAGACCATGTCCTGGCTGGCCGGCTACCTGGAGAACGTGGACCAGCTGCCCAGCGGCTCCCAGCACAGGTACCGGCCTGGCCAGCTCAGGGGGGTGGGGAATGGGGCAGGGGCCTGTCCCCTCTAGGGGGCACCAGCTCCCACCCGGCCCCAGGGCGGGGACTGGCTGGCTCAGGGGGGTGGGGAATGGGGCAGGGGCCAGTCCCCTCTAGGGGGCGCCGGGGTGGCTGGGGTCTGTCTCATGACCCCCCTGCCTCCCCAGGCCGATGTCCTCGTCCCGGGTGTGTCTCAGCCCCCTGCAGGCCCCGCTCGGGGAGCTGCCCTTCGACCGGCTGCCCCCGCCCTCCACGGCCGCCAGCTGGGCTGAGTTCCTCAACGCCTCGGCCAACGGGAAGATGGAGAGCGAGTTTGCGCTGCTGACACTGTCCGACCACGAGCAGCGGGAGCTCTATGAGGCCGCCCGCGTCATCCAGACCGCCTTCCGCAAGTACAAGGTACCTCCGGACCTCCTGGCGACGGGCGTCCGCCCTCTCCCTCCATCCTCCTCTGCCTATGGGAATCCTGCACTTTTCCCTAGGCTGCTGCCTGGTTCCCTGGCAACTGGGAATTCCCCATGGCAATAGGCATCTCCATGTATGGGCCCGGCAACTGGGAATTCCCCATGGCAACAGGCATCTCCGTGTCTCTTGTACTGTCTCCTGGCAACGGGAAATTCCCCATGGCAACAAGCATCTCCATGTACGGTCCCCTGGCAAGGGGGAATTCCCCATGGCAACAAGCATCACTCACCTTACCACCCTGCCCAGCAACAGGATAGCCCTCTCCCCCGCATCCCACCGTCCCCGGGTGCCAGGAACCTGCCCCCCCCAGCTCCGTCTCTGCCCCCCCCTCACTCCCCTCTCCCCCCAGGGCCGCCGGCTGAAGGAGCAACAGGAGACGGCAGCGGCTGTGATCCAGCGATGTTACCGCAAGTATAAGCAGGTAACTCCCAGCTGGGGACCCCCCCCGTGCTGCCCTTCCGGGGGCCCCAAGGTGGGGGGCTGCCCTGGGAGCTATGGGCCAGCCTGAGCTGGGCTGTAGCCTGGTGCCCATGTGAGCCGAGTCCATCGGGTCTCGGCCCGGGAGCGCCCCCCAGTCCCGCTAACACACCTCTTCTCTCTCTGTCTCGCAAGCTCACGTGGATTGCTTTGAAGGTAACAAGAAGGAGGGCTCGGGTGACCCTGTGGGGAATAGGGGGCTGGGGTGGGGTGAGGTCTCCAGGCTGGTGTGTGGATGTGTGGGGATGCTGATTGCAGGGAGGGGTGTGAGCTGCTAGTTCTCTCCCCAGCTCTGGGGGGGGAGTGGGGGCTGGTGGGTTAGAGCAGGGGGGGCTGGGAGCCAGGACTCCTGGGTTCTCTCCGCGGCTCTGGGGGGGGAGTGGGGGCTGGTGGGTTAGAGCAGGGGGGGCTGGGAGCCAGGACTCCTGGGTTCTCTCCGCGGCTCTGGGAGGGGAGTGGGGGCTGGTGGGTTAGAGCAGGGGGGGCTGGGAGCCAGGACTCCTGGGTTCTCTCCGCGGCTCTGGGAGGGGAGTGGGGGCTGGTGGGTTAGAGCAGGGGGGGCCGGGAGCCAGGACGCCTGGGTTCTCTCCCCGGCTCTGGGAGGGGAGTGGGGGCTGGTGGGTTAGAGCGGGGGCGCTGGGAGCCAGGACTCCTGGGTTCTCTCCCCGGCTCTGGGAGAGGAGTGGGGGCTGGGCGGGCTGGGAGCCAGGACGCCTGGGTTCTCTCCCCGGCTCTGGGAGAGGAGTGGGGGCTGGGCGGGCTGGGAGCCAGGACGTCTGGGTTCTCTCCCCGGCTCTGGGAGGTGTTGCCTGATTTATAAGGTTAATATTATTAAGTTGGATAGTGCGGGTTTTGGGCTCGCCAGTCCGTTTGATTTGAAGAGAATAAGGTTCTTGTCCCGAATCAGGCTCCACAGAGTTTACAAAGGAGCCCGCGGGGGTGTGCCAGGAAGCGCCCACTGAGACCGATACGGCCTTAAAGACTTTTGAGTCGGATACAATGAAGTCGTAATGAAATGGGGAAATTTCCCAGTTACAAAGTTACCTTTGTTTTCCTGCTGGTCAGAAGGTCCATGTGGGACTAGGCTATTACAGGCTCCAAAGCTTTGGTTCATCGACTCCCCCTCTTCCCTGGTCACCCGGTGGGGAGAGACAGGCCCAGCCTCGCCCCTGGCCGTTCAGTGCCCTCTGTTCCTGAGCGAGAGGCGCAGAGCGGAGGAGGAGCTGGAGCTCAGAGCTAGCGACACGAATATCGAGTTTACTTAACTCACTTCACTGTAAGATCCAAACTGACCCCCCCAAATGAAGAGCAAAAGCTCTGGGAAGCCAAGCACAGCCGCGGCCCCTTGGAACATAGGGAGCTTAAGAAAAAACAATCCAGCCCTCTCGCGAGGTGGGGCCCCACAGGGGCTGGAAATCCTTCCTCCTCCGCTCCCCACCCACAGAAACGTCAGGGTCCCCTTACGCCGTAGGCTGGCGTGTTGCTGACATGTACAGACCTATTCATGACTAGTCGATCATACACACACACCACTGTTGTTCTCCCTGTTCTTTCGGTTCTTTCCTGGTGGGGTAGCGGTTCAATCTGAGGGTACAGATGTGCAGCCCCCTATGCAGTTCTCTGTCTGTCTAGGGGAGAGGCCCTGACATAGATGCTGACTTTGCCTTACCTTAACAAACAGCATATGGCCTTGCGTTACAGCTGAACGTATGTTAATATACATCTGTAAACCTGTTACAATAAACCAAATATATATATGCACGCAAGCGGGGGCGCTGGGAGCCAGGACTCCTGGGTTCTCTCCCTGGCTCTGGGAGGGGAGTGGGGGCTGGTGGGTTAGAGCAGGGGGGCTGGGAGCCAGGACTCCTGGGTTCTCTCCCCGGCTCTGGGAGGGGAGTGGGGGCTGGTGGGTTAGAGCAGGGGGGGCTGGGAGCCAGGACTCCTGGGTTTTCTCCCTGGCTCTGGGAGGGGAGTGGGGCTGGTGGGTTAGAGCAGGGGGGGCTGGGAGCCAGGACTCCTGGGTTTTCTCCCTGGCTCTGGGAGGGGAGTGGGGGCTGGTGGGTTAGAGCAGGGGGGGCTGGGAGCCAGGACTCCTGGGTTCTTCTTCGAGTGCTTGCTCATATCCATTCCATTAGGTGTGTGCGCGCCGCGTGCACGATCGTCGGAAGATTTTCTACCCTAGCAACACCGGCAGGTCGGCTGTGGAGCCCCCTAGAGTGGCGCCTTCATGGCGCTGAATATATACCCCAGCCGACCCGGCGCCCCCTCAGTTCCTTCTTACCGCCCCTGACGGTCGTTGGAACTGTGGAGCGCGGCGTAGCTGTTCTCCACTCTCCCTAGCTTAGTTTGTTGTATCACAGTTATAGTTATAGTTATAGTTATAGTGTTTATAGTTAAATAGTTAAATAGTTTAAAAGTTGTTCTAGTTGTTCTAAGTAGTTCAGGGGATTAAGGGGGTCGTCTCCCCCTTTCTCCCCCGGCCGCGGGGCCGGGCTCATGCCCAACGCTCCCGGCTTCAAGCAGTGCGCCTCCTGCGCTAAGCCTATGCCCACGAGCGACCCGCACGACTCCTGTCTGAAGTGCCTGGGAGAGTCCCATCAAACAGATAAGTGCAAGATCTGTAAGGCCTTCAGACCAAGGACCAAGAAGGAGCGGGACTTTCGGCTCCGGCAACTCCTGATGGAGGCGGCACTTAGTCCGGACGCTCCATCTACAAGTCAGGCCCCGGCACCTAGCACCTCGGTGCGCAGTGCCCCGGCGGCACCGGCTATGACGACCACGCGAGTGGCGTCAGACAAGCCTCCCCGGCACCGGACCTCGTCGGCACCGCAAGCAGTGCCTCGGCGCCGGTCATTATCCCCGGGGCATAAAAAAGCCCATAAGACGGGGACATCCGTGCCGAAGACGCCGGCTCCCCCAGTGCCGGGGGTAGAGCCGCGTCCGCCGGTGGAGCACCGGAAACAGGTGCCTCCAGCACCGTCGACTCCGGCGCCGAGGCCGTTGAGTCCGGTGCAGATAGCGTCTCCACCGAGACCGGCGGTGATACAGTGCCTCCCGTCGACTCCAGAGACCTTCGCGGCGGCGAGAGACTTAATAGCTCTCACGGAGCCGGCACCGCCTCAACCACCGGCACCGACTGCACCGTTGACTCGCCCGGTCCAGTCGAGGGGGAAACCTGCCTTGATGCGCCCTCCATCGCAAGGGCTGGAACCTCGGCACCGATCCAGGTCCCGAAGCAGGTCCCCACGCCGCTCGCAGTCCCGGCACCGAATATCGCCTCGGCACCGGTGGTACTCGCGGCCAAGATCTTCTTCGCGGCACCGCTCTACGTCTCGGCACCGCTATGATCGTCGGCACCGATCAACGTCGAGACGTAGTTCTCGGCACCGCTACGGTCGACGCTCGACGTCGAGAGGCCGCTCCCGGCACCGGGCATACTCCAGGTCCTCGTTGAGGTCCAGATCCGACTCCCGGCACCGACGAGGTCATCGGCACCGGTCGCGGTCCCGGCACCGATCGCCGGCACCGCGTAGAGATAGATCATCTCCGGACCGGCACCGTGCGGCACCGCAGCCAATGGGAATCGTCTCGACGCTCTCGGCACCGCCGTGGCCATCGAGATCGGTGTCCCACTCCTCGGAGGACCTCTCGAGATCGGCATACCCCCCTCAGGGGCAAGCCGAGGAACAGGACTTGGGACATTGGCAGGACACAGGGGACCATTCTCATGGCCCATCTCACTGGTCGTTTTGGACCCCGTGGGCGTACCATCAGGCGCAAGGGGCTCCAATTGCTTCGACCTCTCGCTCCGGTCACTCCATCAGAGGGGCCCCGGAGTCCACCATTTCTCGGCCTCCGCCAGGGGGCATGGAGGCTTCTGGGTCCGCACCACCTGACGCCCTGGACCCAGGCACAGGTGATGCTCCAGCCCAGGAACAGGGAGACCAGGACCAGCCCTTGGATCCTGTTCCACCGGAGGCATCTTCCTCTTCTTCTCCGGATGAGGCAGTGGCGGGCACATCGTGCACAGGCCCACCTCCAATAGATCTTCGGGCTCACCAGGATCTTCTGCGCAGGATGGCCCGTAATATGGACCTGCAGGCGGAGGAGATAGTGGAGGTGCACGACCCGATCGTGAATATCCTTGGAGCGGATGCCCCATCGAGGGTGGCGTTACCCCTGATCCGCACGATTCAAACGAATGCGGATACGATATGGCAAACTCCTGCCTCTATCCCACCCACAGCGAGAGGGGTGGAAAGGAAATACTTTGTCCCGTCTAAGGACTACGGGTACTTGTATACCCACCCCCAACCGTGTTCACTGGTGGTGGAATCAGTGAACGCACGAGAGCGCCACGGCCAGCAGGCTGCAGCGCCTAAATCAAAAGAGGCTAAGCGGCTCGATTTGTTTGGCCGTAAGGTTTACTCAGCCGGAGGGCTGCAACTTAGAGCGGCGAACCAACAGGCGCTACTGAGCCGCTACAATTTTAACTCCTGGAACTCTATGGGGAAGTTTAAGGAGTTGATTCCCCAGGAGTCCAGGGAAGAGTTTGGAGCCATGGTAGAGGAGGGCAAGAAGGTGGCTCGGACCTCCTTGCAGGCCTCCTTGGACATAGCAGACTCAGCTGCGAGGACCCTGGCTTCGGGTATCGCTATGCGCAGGATCTCCTGGCTTCAGGTTTCGGGTTTGCCTCCGGAGCTGCAGCAAACCCTACAGGATCTGCCCTTTGAGGGACATGGATTGTTCTCGGACAAGACGGACTCTCGCCTGCAGAGCCTCAAGGACTCGAGAACAATCATGCGCTCCCTGGGGATGCATGTTGTGGGCCCTCAGCGCAGACCATTTAGGCCGCAGCCTCAGCGCTTCTACCCCCCCCCGCCTCGTCAGAGACAGGACTCGACCCGGAGGCGAGGGCGAGGTGGTAGAAGAAGGTGGACCGGCCCTCAACCCGGCCAAAACCAAGGGCCACCTAGACCACCTTCAGGCCCCAGGCAGAACTTTTGAAGGTGCGGTCGAGGACGGCGCCCCAGTCATCCCCCAGGATCCAGCCCCCTCCTTCCGGGATCGCCTCTCCCACTTCCACCGTGCTTGGTCCCTTATAACTTCGGACCGCTGGGTCCTCCGCACGGTGGAGAAGGGATACGCTATCCAGTTTTCTTCTATCCCCCCCTCCCACCCCCCTTCCCCGTCCCTCTTCAGGGACCCTTCTCACGAGCAACTTCTTATACAGGAGGTTTCTACGCTCCTGGCCATGGGGGCCATAGAGGAGGTTCCGATAGAGTTAAGGGGCAGGGGATTTTATTCCCGTTACTTCCTGATCCCCAAGTCCAAAGGAGGTCTGCGGCCCATCTTGGACTTGCGCGGACTCAACAAATTCGTAGTAAAGTTGAAGTTCCGCATGATCTCTTTGGGGGCCATTATCCCTTCCCTCGATCCTGGAGACTGGTTCGCCGCCCTCGACATGAAAGATGCATACTTTCACATCTCAATTTACCCTCCTCACAGACGCTTCCTGCGATTCGTGGTAAACACGGTGCACTACCAATTTGCAGTCCTTCCTTTCGGCCTATCCTCGGCCCCAAGAGTGTTCACGAAATGTATGGCTGTCGTGGCAGCGTACCTTCGTCGGCAGGAGATACAGGTGTTCCCGTACCTAGATGACTGGCTGGTACGCGGTCGCACCAAAGAGCAAGTTCAAGCTCACGTCCACAGAATAGTGCACACATTCAACGAGTTGGGCATCCTACTCAACAAGGACAAATCCACTCTAGAACCTACCCAGAGAATAGATTTCATCGGCGCAGTTCTAGACTCCAGACGTGCACAAGCCATCCTGCCAGACAACCGCTTCGGCACCATCACGAGCCTCATTCAAGGTCTACAGGCCTTCCCAACTACCACGGTGAGGTCGTGCCTTACCCTGCTGGGTCACATGGCTTCCTGCACGTACGTAACCAGGCATGCCAGACTTCGGCTTCGCCCACTCCAGACCTGGGTGTCATCAATATACCGTCCACATCGGGACAGCCTGAACATGGTGGTCACGGTCCCGAACTCGGTCCTGACCTCCCTCACCTGGTGGCTAGATCACAATGTGGTCTGCGAAGGGATGCCATTTCACGCCCCACAACCCTCTCTGCATCTGGTCACAGACGCTTCATCTCTGGGTTGGGGCGCCCATCTCAACGAACACCATACCCAGGGCCTGTGGACTGCACCCCAGTTAGCCCTGCACATCAATGTTCGGGAGCTGATGGCGGTGCGCCTGGCGTGCCAGGCATTTCTCAATCAACTACGTGGCCGTTGTGTGTTAGTTCTCATCGACAACACCACGGCCATGTTTTACATCAACAAGCAAGGAGGAGCACGTTCGTCAGTTCTATGCCAAGAGGCCATTCGCCTGTGGGACTTCTGCATCGCCCACTCAATCCATCTCACGGCATCGTTCCTCCCTGGAGTCCAGAACACTCTAGCGGACCGACTCAGCAGGTCCTTCCAGACGCACGAGTGGTCTATCCGTCCGGACATCATACATTCCGTCTTCCAGAAGTGGGGGTTTCCCCAGATAGACCTGTTTGCATCTCGAGACAACAGGAAGTGCCACGTGTTCTGCTCCCTACAAGGTCGAGCTCCGGGCTCCCTCTCAGATGCGTTTCTCCTTCCCTGGAAAGACCACCTGTTTTATGCCTTCCCTCCGTTTCCTCTGGTCCACAAGGTACTGCTCAAATTGCGCAGAGACCAGGCACAGGTAATTCTGATCGCTCCAGCGTGGCCGAGACAACATTGGTACACCACACTGTTGGAACTCTCGGTTCAAATACCGATCCCGCTTCCATTATGTCCGGATCTCATTTCTCAGGACCACGGTCGGCTGCGTCACCCCGACCTGCAATCACTCCACCTCACAGCGTGGCTGCTCCATGGTTCACCCAGGCAGAGCGGCAATGCTCGCACTCTGTCCAACAGATTCTGCTGAGCAGTAGGAAGCCCTCAACACGGACTACGTACCTGGCCAAGTGGAAACGGTTCTCATGTTGGTGCGAACAACGAGCCACGCCCCCATTGCAGGCACCTATTCCTCTCATATTGGAATATCTCCTCTCCCTAAAACAGCAGGGGTTGGCGATATCTTCAATTAGAGTTCACCTGGCTGCTATATCAGCCTTTCACCCAGGGGAATTCACGTCCTCGGTATTCTCTAACCCGATGGTCGTTAGATTCCTCAAGGGCTTAGACCGGACGTACCCACAACAACGTCAACCCGTCCCGACGTGGGACCTTAATCTGGTTCTCTCCAAGCTCACAGGTCCTCCATTTGAACCACTAGCCACCTGTTCACTTTTGTATCTATCCTGGAAGACAGCCTTCCTCGTAGCCATTACCTCAGCAAGGCGCGTTTCTGAACTCAGGGCGCTTACATCCGAGCCCCCTTATACAGTTTTCCATAAGGATAAAGTGCAGCTTCGTCCACATCCTGCCTTTCTCCCTAAGGTGGTTTCTACATTTCATATCAACCAGGACATCTTTCTCCCGGTCTTTTATCCCAAACCACATGCCACTCGCCAGGATCAACGTTTGCATTCCCTGGACGTACGAAGGGCCCTGGCCTTCTATATTGACCGCACAAAGCACTTTAGAAAGACGACGCAACTCTTCGTTGCAGTGGCCGACCGAATGAAAGGCTCACCGGTCTCCTCACAACGCCTATCCTCCTGGATTACGTCTTGCATCCGGACTTGCTATGACCTGGCAGGTGTCTCAGCACCGCACCTCACCGCTCACTCCACGAGGGCCCAAGCCTCCTCGACTGCTTTCCTGGCACATGTTCCGATCCAGGACATTTGTAGAGCGGCGGTTTGGTCATCAGTCCACACGTTTACAGCTCACTATGCACTAGTGCAGCAGTCCAGAGACGATGCTGCTTTCGGATCAGCGGTTTTGCACACAGCAATATCTCACTCCGACCCCACCACCTAAGTTGGGCTTGGGAGTCACCTAATGGAATGGATATGAGCAAGCACTCGAAGAAGAAAAGACGGTTACTCACCGTTGTAACTGTTGTTCTTCGAGATGTGTTGCTCATATCCATTCCAAACCCGCCCCCCTTCCCCACTGTCGGAGTAGCCGGCAAGAAGGAACTGAGGGGGCGCCGGGTCGGCTGGGGTATATATTCAGTGCCATGAAGGCGCCACTCTAGGGGGCTCCACAGCCGACCCGCCGGTGTTGCTAGGGTAGAAAATCTTCCGACGATCGTGCACGCGGCGCGCACACACCTAATGGAATGGATATGAGCAACACATCTCGAAGAACAACAGTTACAACGGTGAGTAACCGTCTTTTCTCTCCCCGGCTCTGGGAGGGGAGTGGGGGCTGGTGGTTAGAGCACGGGGGGCTGGGAGCCAGGACTCCTGGGTTCTCTCCCCGGCTCTGGGAGGGGAGTGGGGGCTGGTGGTTAGAGCAGGGGGGCTGGGAGCCAGGACTCCTGGGTTCCCCCCGGCTCTGGGAGGGGAGGGCTCTGGTTCCCTGCTGACCCCGCTGCTCCCCTGCAGTACGCGCTGTATAAGAAGATGACGCAGGCGGCCATTCTGATCCAGAGCAAGTTCCGCAGCTACTACGAGCAGAAGAAGTTCCAGCAGAGCCGCCGGGCCGCTGTGCTGATCCAGCAGTACTACCGCAGCTACAAGGAGTACGAGAAGCTGAAACAGGGCCACCGGGCCTCCGCCACCATGCAGCAGAAGATGAAGTAGGGGCCTGGACGCTTGGGTTCTCTCCTGGCTCTGGGAGGGGAGTGGGGGCTGGTGGGTTAGAGCAGGGGGGGCTGGGAGCCAGGACTCCTGGGTTCTCTCCCTGGCTCTGGGAGGGGAGTGGAGGCTGGTGGTTACAGCAGGGGGGCTGGGAGCCAGGACTCCTGGGAGCCAGGACTCCTGGGTTCTCTCCCTGGCTCTGGGAGGGGAGTGGAGGCTGGTGGTTAGAGCAGGGGGGCTGGGAGCCAGGACTCCTGGGTTCTCTCCCCGGCTCTGGGAGGGGAGTGGGGGCTGGTGGGTTAGAGCAGGGGGGGCTGGGAGCCAGGACTCCTGGGTTCTCTCCTGGCTCGGGGAGGGGGGCTGGTGGGTTAGAGCGGGGGGGCTGGGAGCCAGGACTCCTGGGTTCTCTCCCCGGCTCTGGGAGGGGAGTGGGGGTTGGGGGGTCAGAGCAGGGGGGCTGGGAGCCAGGACTCCTGGGTTCTCTCACTGGCTCTGGGAGGGGAGTGGGGGCTGGTGGGTTAGAGCGGGGGGGCTGGGAGCCAGGACTCCTGGGTTCTCTCCCCGGCTCTGGGAGGGGGGTGGGGGCTGGTGGGTTAGTGGTGGGGGGCTGCTCCCTATCCCCACTGGCTCCTGTCACCTCTCTGGCTATGAAAAGATCCCACAGATCGAGTTGGCATTGGCTCGGGCCACCTCGCCCCAGAGGTGGCTGCATCTCAGCACCGGGCGAGGGGTCCCTGGGGAACCGGCCGCCCCGCCCCAGAGGTGGGCGCGTCTCAGTGCCGGGCGAGGGGTCCCTGGGGAACCGGCCGCCCCGCCCCATAGGTGGGCGCATCTCAGCGCCGGGCGAGGGGTCCCTGGGTAACCGGCCGCCCCCCCCCCCCCCCCCCCAGAGGTGGCCGCATCAGCAAGGGGTCTCTCTATGACCATCTGCCCTGCTCCACCTTCGCTTCTTCTTTTGTCTCTCCCCAGGGGCACTTTCCTCACGAAGAAGCAGGACCAGGCCGCCCGTAAGATCATGCGGTTCCTGCGTCGCTGCCGGCACAGGTATGGCGGCCAGGGGGGAGGCACGGGGGCAGCCGAGGATGGAGGTGGGAGCGCCCCCCCCAGAGGGATGGGGCAGGATGAGCTGGGTGTGGGAATCTGGCTCATTAGAGGGGCTGGTGGGTGAGGTGGCATGAAAGGAGGAAGGTGCATGGGCGTCCGTGCTCCCAGGGCTGTAATCGGGGTGTGGGGGACACCCCATGGGGTGGGATTGAAGTTTGGGGGGGTCATTGGGAACCCCTCCACCTTACCGCCCATTTCTCTGTGCCCCCCACAGGATGAAGGAACTAAAGCAAAGCAAAGAGGTGGAAAGTTTACAGAAGCGAGGTCTGGCCACTTAGCGCTGCCCCCCTCTGCGCACCCCCCGCGTGTCCCCCCTCCACGGCCCGCCAAAGCTTGGGGCAGCCACACCGGGAACCCGGGCATCCGGGGCCGGCTGGCCGGCCGCCCCCACCTTCGCTCCCCTTCTGAAACTGTGATGATGGAGTCTTAAGCCCCGGCGGCGACGGTGCGTGGCCCCCCTGGGGGGGGTGCGGGGCCCCCCCGTCTTAACAATTGTGCAATAGAGAGTGGCTGGAGGGAAGCAGATTGGAGGGGGTCCTGGCTTGCTCCTCACGCCAAGGGGGCTCCCCTGAGTTGGCCTGAAGGGGATGATGCAGCCATGCGGGGTGGGGGGGAATGTCTCTTCAGAACTGAGGTACCATCTGTTGTACCCCCATATCCCTCTGCTGCCCCCTTCATTTCAGCGGATCTTTGTGCCAAGTTACCCCCCGCCCAGGCTGGGAGCCAGGACTCCTGGGTTCTCTCCCCAGCTCTGGGAGGGGAGTGGGGGCTGGTGGGTTATAGCCGAGGGGCTGGGAGCCAGGACTCCTGGGTTCTCTCCCCGGCTCTGGGAGGGGAGTGGGGGCTGGTGCGTCAGAGCAGGGGGGCTGGGAGCCAGGACTCTGGGTTCTCTCCCCGGCTCTGGGAGGGGAGTGGGGGTTGGGAGCCAGGACTCCTGGGTTCTCTTGCTGGCTCATTCCCACCCCTCTTCAACCAGGGCCCTTTAAGTACTCATTCAGCCTTATGTGCTTGACCTGTCCTCAGCTGCAGGGTCTTCACACACACACACCCCACCCCACAGGGTTGGGGGTGGGGCTGAGAACTACATCCTGTGGGGCTTTGCAGCGCCCAGCCTCTGGGACCCTGCTCCCCCCAGCCTTGCTGGGCCTCTTCTTAAAGGGACCCTGAGCCCAGCCCTCCTAACGCCCCTGAGACCCCTATCCCTGCCCTCGCCAGACCCTCCCCCTGGTCTGTGTCGGCCCCCGGGATCCCTTCAGTCGGTCATTTCCCCCTCGCTGGGGCAGCTGTGTATATATTACAGATGTGCTATCGGGGGAGCGGGGGGGTGGAGCCTCCCAGGTTGCCCCCCCATGCTCCCTGCTTGATGTATAAAGCCTGCGTGTCCCGCCCGCCCCCTCATGCACACAGACGCACACACCTTGTGTACAGAGTTGTAATATATTGGTGGGGGGGGGAACCCTAAACAAAATAAAAACAAATCTTAAAGCCGCTCGGGCTCTCCACGGCACAGGGGGGAAGAGCTGCATGCTGGTAAAAATTAACCCCCCCCCCCGTGGTGTTCACCCTACCCCCCCCACTCTCCCCGAAATGTCTGTCCCCCACGTTTCTACCTTTTGCATGGGTTTGTTTGTACAAATTTACATTAAAAAGGAAAAAAAACCCGAAGTCAGTGTGATGTGGGGGGCCGTGGGAGGGACACGGAGCCTGAGGGGCGGCCGGGCGCCTCCTTACCCGGGGGGCCTCGCCGCCGTGGGAGGGACACGGAGCGCAGGGGGGTGCCTCGTTACCCCGGGGGACTTGCCGCCGCGGGAAGGACACAGAGCCTGGGGGGGGCTCGATACCCCGTGGGACTCACGGCCGCGGGACGGACACGGAGCCTGGGGGGGGCTCGATACCCCGTGGGACTCACCGCCACGGGACGGACACGGAGCCTGGGGGGCGGCCGGGTGCCTCGTTACCCCGGGGGACTTGCCGCCGCGGGAAGGACACAGAGCCTGGGGGGGGCTCGATACCCCGCGGGACTCACCGCCACGGGACGGACACGGAGCCTGGGGGGCGGCCGGGTGCCTCGTTATCCCGGGGGACTCGCTGCCGCGGGACAGACAAGGAGCCTGGGGGGCGTCCGGGTGCCTCGTTACCCCGCGGGACTCGCCGCCGCGGGATGGACACGGAGCCTGGGGGGGGGCTCGTTACCCCAGGGGACTCGCTGCTGCAGGACTGGGGGTTAACGGGGGGGGTTTGCTGCCGGGGGGGGTGTAATCCCAGCCTGGGAACTGATGGGCCAATGGGGGCGGAGGGGTCTTCAACCAGGGGACCCAGGAGTCCGGGAAGGGGAGGGGCTGCGTCCTTCCACCCTCTAACCCCTCCCCCCGAGTGCCCTGCGCCTCCCCTTTAAGTCGGCGGGGGGAGGCGGGGTTGAACCCCCCTTTAATGCCCCTGCTATTATTTGTCCGCCGACGCGGCCCCTGGCCTGGGGGGCGGGGCTTCCCTCCTTCCCCTTTAAGGGTGTTAATTTCCCGCCTCCGACGCGCCGCTTTAAGCCCCTCCCCTTTAAGCCGCCGGGCCGGGCGCTTCCGGGGGCGGCGGTGACGCGTCGTGACGCGGCGGAAGGGGCGGGGCGCGGCGCCATGGCGGAGCTGGACTTGCTGGGCTCCATCCTCAGCGCCATGGAGCGGCCGCCCGGGCTGGGCGACCAGGAGACGCGGCGCCGCGCGCGAGGTCAGGGGTCACGGGGCGGGGCCGGGCCGGGCCGGGGGGGGGAGCGGGAGCCCGAGCGCCCGAGCGCCCCGCCCACCGCCCCTAGCCCCGCCCACCGGGACACGGCCCCGCCCCCGGGACAGAACCCCGCCCTGTACCCCCCCCCGGTTGCAAGCCCCGCCCGTAGCCCCGCCCACTGGGACAGAACCCCGCCCAGTGCCCCCCCGGTGCCAAGCCCCGCCCCTAACCCCGCCCACCAGAGCCCCGCCCTGTAGCCCCCCCCCGGTGCCTAGCCCCGCCCTGTACCCCATGGCCCCACTCCCACCCTCTGACCCCCACCCACTATTCCCTGCCCAGCACACCATGGCCCTGACCCCCCCGGGGAGCTCCTGCCATCACCCCCCACCCCGTCTCCATATGGCCCTGACCTCGGGGGAGGGGTGCTATAGGGACCAGGCTATAAAGAGACACGGGAGCCGGGGGAGGGGCGCGGTGCGGGCCGGGCTATAACTAGACGGGGGCCGGGGGAGGGGCGCGGTGCGGGCCGGGCTATAACTAGACGGGGGCCGGGGGAGGGGCGCGGTGCGGGCCGGGCTATAACTAGACGGGGGCCGGGGGAGGGGCGCGGTGCGGGCCGGGCTATAACTACGGGGGAGGGGCGCGGTATGGACCGGGCCATACATAGGACCCAACCTGCCTGGTACTCACGGTCAGGCCGGCGGCGCTGAATGTTCCCGGCTCTGCGCCAACCCCAGGACCCGCCTGCAGAGCCAGCGTCAGGCCCAGGACTCCACCGGTCGCTACAGGGGGCCTTATGGACGGAGCGAGGCAGGAGAGACTGACCCTGCCCTGCCCTGCCCTACCCTGGGGCCGGAGTTCTCAACATCAGCAGGGGACCCCACGCCCCCCAGAGAGCAGGGGTAACCCCATCTTACTGGGGGGAGCACAAGGGGGAAGGGCACTTCTCCAAGGGGACCGCAGCCCCTTCCTCCTCTAATCCACCAGTACCCGCTCCCCTCCCAGAGCTGGGGAGAGAACCCAGACGTCCGGGCTCCCAGCCCCGCACACGGGGCCCCCCAGACCCTGAGCTGCTAGTTCTCTCGCCCCTGCAGAACAAGCCGCCCGGCTGAAGAAGCTGCAGGAGCAGGAGAAGCGGCAGAAGGTGGAGTTCAGAAAGAGGGTGAGTGACCCACAGAGCCAGCCCTGGGGCCGGGTGGGAGCTGGCGCCCCCTAGAGGGGACAGGTCCCTGCCCCATTCCCTGCCCCCATGAGCCAGCCAGTCCCTGCCCTGGGGCCGGGGGGGAGCCGGCGCCCCCTAGAGGGGACAGGTCCCTGCCCCATTCCCTGCCCCCCTGAGCGTTGCCTTCCGTCTCCCCGTGCAGATGGAGAAGGACGTGTCTGAGTTCATCCAGGACAGCGCGCAGACCAAAAAGAAATTTCAGCCCATGAACAAGCTTGAACGCAGCATCCTGTGAGCCTCTGGGCGGGGGGCGGGGGGCGGGGGGAGCCGCGCATGGGGTGGGGGGATCTCCGCGCCGGGCGAGGGGTCCCCGGGGAACCGGCCGCCCCGCCCCAGAGGTGGGCGCATCTCAGCGCTGGGCGAGGGGTCCCTGGGGAACCGGCCGCCCCGCCCCAGAGGTGGCTGCATCTCAGCGCCGGGCGAGGGGTCCCTGGGGAACCGGCCGCCCCACCCCAGAGGTGGGCGCGTCTCAGCGCTGGGCGAGGGGTCTGTGGGTCTGGCCCCTGGAACGTTTGCTCCGTGAGTCAGTAAATCGAGTTCTCCCCTCGCTCGCGTCCCAGGCACGACGTGGTGGAAGTGGCTGGTCTGACGTCCTTCTCCTTTGGTGACGATGAGGAGAGTCGTTACGTCATGATCTTTAAGAAGGTGAGCGCCCCCCGCCCTCCCAGAGCCGGGGAGAGAACCCAGGCATCCTGGCTCCCAGCCCCCCCTGCTCTAACCACTAGACCCCACTCCCCTCCCAGAGCCGGGGAGAGAACCCAGGAGTCCTGGCTCCCAGCCCCCCCTGCTCTAACCCACCAGCCCCCACTCCCCTCCCAGAGCCGGGGAGAGAACCCAGGAGTCCTGGCTCCCAGCCCACCAGCCCTCCCAGCGCCGGGGAGAGAACCCAGGAGTCCTGGCTCCCAGCCACCCCGCTCTAACCCACCAGCCCCCACTCCCCTCCCAGCGCCGGGGAGAGAACCCAGGAGTCCTGGCCCCCTCACGCTGTGGGGCTGGGGCTCGGGTGGGGGCAGCGTGTGGGAAGCCCTCGGGGCCGTGGGGTGGCTCATGCTCTGCCCCCTGACCCCCAGGAGTTCGCCCCATCGGACGAGGAGCTGGAGGCCTATCGCTGCGGGGAGGAGTGGGACCCACAACGGGCTGAGGAGAAACGCCGCCTGAAGGTGCGTGGGGCCCCCCCCAGGCTGTGCTGGGGGGATCCTGGGGGGTTCCCTGTGTGTCCTTGTGTGGGCAGGACTGTGGGGAGGGAGGGGGGGTCTTCCCCATGGACAGGGTCTCACTTCCCTCGCTGTAGGGGGCGTATCTTTCTCTGGGTGGGCGGGGCTGAGGTCTCACCTCCCTCTCTGTATGGGGCGTGTCTTTGGGTGGGTGGGTCCTACCAGCATGGGTGGGCGGGGCTGGGGGCATGTCCCCTTGCGTCTCCCCCCCCCCCCGTCTCACACCCCCACTCCCCCCCCCAGGAGCTGGCTCAGAGAGAGGCGGAGCAGGAGGCGCTGAGGGGCCCCGCCGTGGTGAACCCCAACACCGACTACAAGGACAAATACAGTCACCTCATCGGCAAGGAGGCCGCCAAGGACGCCGCCCACACCATGCAGGCCAATAAGGCCTACGGCTGCGGTGAGTGCCGGCCCGGACGCCTGGGTTCTCTCCCCGGCTCTGGGAGGGGAGGGGGGCTGGTGGGTTAGAGCAGGGGGGCTGGGAGCCAGGACTCCTGGGTTCTCTCCCCGGCTCTGGGAGGGGAGTGGGGGCTGGTGGATTAAAGCAGGGGGGCTGGGAGCCAGGACTCCTGGGTTCTCCCCCGGCGCTGGGAGAGGAGTGGGGGCTGGTGGATGACAGCGGGGGGCTGGGAGCCCGGACTCCTGGGTTCACCCTTGTCTCTTCCGTCCAGTTCCCGTGGCCAACAAGCGGGACACGCGCTCCATTGAGGAGGCCATGAACGAGATCCGGGCGAAGAAGCGGCTGCGGCAGAGTGAAGACGAGGGGCCTGGCGGGGCCGGGACCTCCTAGTGCTGGGGGGGGGAGCAGATTGCAGGGACTAACCCCAAACCTGCTGTTGTGTGTGAACCTTGCTTGGGGCGTCCTGACTGGCGGGGGGCGGCCCTGCCCCCCACGTACCCAGATTACCCCCCCCCCCCATATTTACCCGGTAGCCTAGGAGTGATTTTAGGTTTTCAATTGGGGGCGGGGACATATTTGAAGTGATTTGTTTGGAATTGTTTTTTCTCTCTAGTTTGGGGGGGGATGTGAGTGTGAGCGAGGGGAGGGGAGGGGAGCCCCCAGCAGGGGCGGGGGGAGGGAGGTGGGGAATAGAGATCTGGGCGCAGTGTCGCCTTCCCCCACCAGAGGGCCCCTGGGGCCACCCAACAGGCTGCAGCATCCCACTGCTACCACCAGAGGGCACTTGTCAGATTGGGGGGTTCGTCGTCCCCCCGCGTCTCACCTCCCTCCCCCGTCCTTGGGGAAATTACACCCCCCTCCCTTTTCAAAGGGTTATGGGGAAAGGTCCTAGCTCCCCCCACAAGGGGGGTGATGGGGCCCCATAGGGAATCCGGGGGAGGGCACCCTGGTGTCTCTGGGGTGGGGGGAGCAATGGGACTAGGATCCCTGTGTGGGGGGATCCCTGCCTGGGGGGGTGGGGCTGGCATAGGGGATTTTAACCTGTTCTTGTTGCTGGGAGCTCCAGGCCCCGCAGTTAATTTCGGGGGGAGGGGGCGTATTTGCTTGTTATTTAAGTGTAAATAGAATCAATCCCCAGAGCTGCGGGGAGGGGGGGTGGCCAGATCCCTAGGGATCCCCCCCAGCAATGTGTTGTGGGGTATGTGCCCCCCCAGTGGGTGGTCAGGAGGGGGGGCGTAGGAGCAGCTGTATCGCCCTCAATAAACCCGTCTGTTTAATCATGATCGACCCGGCTCCTCCTGCCTGGCTGGGCTTGTGGAACAACTCTGTGTGTGACCGGGGCTGGGCGCAGCTGTGTGTCAGGTGCCCCGTACTGCAGCCATGGGAGATTGCCCCTCCCGCCTGCAGCGCTAGGGGCAGGCTGCCACAGGTCTCTGCGGGAGACACTCCCTGATCCCTCCCACGGCCTCCACTGCTCCCGTTTGGGGGGGGACAGAACTCCTCTGTCACTCCCCCCTTGCATCCCCTTCCCCTCCCAGAGCCGGGGAGAGAACCCAGGAGTCCTGGCTTCCAACCCGCCCTGCTCTAAACCACCCGCCCCCACTCCTATCCCAGAGCCAGGGAGAGAACCCAGGAGTCCTAGCTCCCAGCCCCCCTGCTCTGACCCAGCAGCCCCCCATGAGCTGGGACTGAACCCAGGCGTCTGGGCCCCTGGGAAAGAACCACACCCAGCCGCTGTGTCCCCAGGTGCCTTTATTCAGAAGTGGGCCCCCGCACACGCCGCGGGAAGATGGGGCTGGACCAAGTGTCGCCAGTGCTCGCTGGTCACGTCGCGCTGCCCTGGGGGGGAGCCCCGGGACTGAGGGTCCAGGCCCCACCCCGTCCCTCCAGGGCAGGGCCGTGCTGACGCTGCGGGGGCGGCCAAGGGGCTCACTTGGCCAGGGGGTTCCTGAACTTGCGTCCGGCAAAGTGAGCTTTGTCGCCCAGCGCCTCCTCGATCCTGGGGGGAGACAAGGCGGGGGTGAGCCCCATCTTCCATTCCCCGCCCCCCTGAGCCAGGCAGTCCCCGCCGTGGGGCCGGGTGGGAGCCGGTGCCCCCTAGAGGGGACAGGCCCCTGCCCCATTCCCCACCCCCTGAGCCAGCCAGTCCTCGCCCTGGGGCCGGGTGGGAGCCGGTGCCCCCTAGAGGGGACAGGCCCCTGCCCCATTCCCCGCCCCCCTGAGCCAGCCAGTCCTCGCCCTGGGGCCGGGTGGGAGCCGGCGCCCCTAGACGGGACAGGCCCCTGCCCCATTCCCCACCCCCCTGAGCCAGCCAGTCCCTGCCCTGGGGCCGGGTGGGAGCCAGCGCCCCCTAGAGGGGACAGGCCCCTGGCCCATTCCCCGCCCCCCTGAGCCAGCCAGTCCCTGACCTGGGGCCGGGTGGGAGCCGGCGCCCCCTAGAGGGGACAGGCCCCTGCCCCATTCCCCACCCCCCTGAGCCAGCCAATCCCTGCCCTGGGGCCGGGTGGGAGCCAGCGCCCCCTAGAGGGGACAGGCCCCTGGCCCATTACCTCATCAGCTGATTGTATTTAGCCAGGCGCTCGGATCGGCAGGGGGCCCCAGTCTTGATCTGTGGGGAGAGGCAGAACCAGGGTTAAGGGCTGTGGGGTGTGCAGGGGGAATGGGGTGCAGCCCCCCCCCCCCCGCTGCTCACCTGCCCAGTGCACAGCCCCACCACCAGGTCGGCGATGAAGGTGTCTTCAGTCTCCCCGGAACGGTGACTGACCATCACCCCCCAGCCGCTGCTCTGGGCTAGTTTGCACCTGGAAGGGAACCGGAGGGTCCATGAGTGCAGCTGTGCAGGGGGGGGTAATCCAAATCTTACCCCCCCCCCCGACTGCAACCGTCCTGCCATGTGCTACCTCACAGAGAGAGAACCCAGGAGTCCTGGCTCCCAGCACCCCCTGCTCTGACCCACCAGCCCCCACTCCCCTCCCAGAGCTGGGGAGAGAACCCAGGAGTCCTGGCTCCCAGCCCCGGTTTGAGTGGACGGCGGTTGCTCACGCCTGGATGGACTCGGTGACGGAGCCGATCTGGTTGACTTTGAGCAGGAGGCAGTTGCAGGCTTTCAGCTCCACGGCCTTCTGGATGCGCTTGGGGTTTGTCACCGTCAGGTCGTCCCCCACGATCTGGATGGGCACCTGGGTCAGGAACTTCTGCCACGTCTCCCAGTCATCCTGGTCAAAGGGGTCCTCGATGGACACCACTGGGGGGCAGGGACATGGTGAGCCCCAGTCCCCCTAGAGGGGACAGGCCCCTGCCCCATTCCCCGCCCCCCTGAGCCAGCCAGTCCCCGCCCTGGGGCCAGGTGGGAGCCGGCGCCCCTAGAGGGGACAGGCCCCTGCCCCATTCCCCGCCCCCCTGAGCCAGCCAGTCCCCGCCCTGGGGTCAGGTGGGAGCCGGCGCCCCCTAGAGGGGACAGGCCCCTGCCCCATTCCCCACCCCCCCTGAGCCAGCCAATCCCTGTCCTGGGGCCGGATGGGAGCCGGTGCCCCCTAGAGGGGACAGGCCCCTGCCCCATTCCCCGCTCCCCTGAGCCAGCCAGTCCCCGCCCTGGGGCCGGGTGGGAGCCGGGACAGGCCCCTCACCAGGGTAATTCTTGATGAAGCTCTGGTAGAGCTCGCCCAGCTTTTCCCCGCTGATGTGGCGGGCGGGGTCGTCGGGGGATTTGAAGTCCAGGTCGTATTTCCCGCTGCGGAAGAATTCGGAGGCGGCGACATCCATCCCGATCACCACTTTGTCGGGGTACCCGGCCTTCTCGATGGCTGACTTCAGCAGCTCCAGTGCTGGGGAGGAGGAGAGCACGCCACGGATCAACCCTAGAGGCACGGGTGCGGTGCCCTGCTCCAGAAGTGGCTGCGTCTCAGCGCCGGGCGAGGGGTCCCTGTATAACCGGCCGTCCCGCCCCAGAGGTGGGCGCGTCTCAGCGCCGGGCGAGGGGTCCCTGGGGAACCGGCCGCCCCGCCCCAGAGGTGGGCGCGTCTCAGCGCCGGGCGAGGGGTCCCTGTGAACGCAGGAGACCCCAGCAGGCCGTGACCTTTCCTGGCCCAGCAACGCTCAGTGTGCTTGCTGCGGCTCGGGTTACGAGCAGCTGCACTAATTATGGCTGCGACATTTGACGAGGGAATTGGGGGATGAGGCTAAAACCGAACCGCAGGCCTATAAAGTAGCTGCTACCCTCTTCCTGTCAATCTGCAGCCAGGGAGTGCAATGGGAGAGAACCCAGGAGTCCTGGCTCCCCTGCTCTAACCCTCCAGCCCCCACTCCTCTCCCAGAGCCGGGCAGAGAACCCAGGCATCCGGTACCTTCATTGTTCTCCAGGATGTTGGGGGCGAAGCCGCCCTCGTCCCCCACATTGGTGGCGTCCTTGCCATACTTGGCCTTGATGACGGCCTTCAGGTTGTGGTAGACCTCGGCCCCGATGCGCATGGCCTCCTTGAAACTGGCCGCCCCCACCGGCAGGATCATGAACTCCTGCATGGCCAGCTTGTTCCCCGCGTGTGAGCCCCCGTTGATCACGTTGAACGCCTGCCAGGGGGGTGGGGGTCAGCACAGAACCCAGGCATCTCGGCTCCCAGTCCCCCTTGCTCCAGCCCCCACTCCCCTACCAGAGCCGGGGAGAGAACCCAGGAGTCCTGGCTCCCAGCCCCCCTTTCTCTAACCCCCCAGCCCCCACTCCCCTCCCAGAGCCGGGGAGAGAACCCAGGAGTCCTGGCTCCCAGCCCCCCCTGCTCTAACCCATCAGACCCAATTCCCTTCCAAGAGGAACCCTGGCATCCGGGGGCTCTCACCGGGACAGGCAGGATGAGCTCTGCATTGCCAGCCAGGTCGGCGATGTGGCGGTAGAGGGGCACCCCCTTTTCCGCGGCCCCGGCCTTGCACACTGCCAGAGACACCCCCAGGATGGCGTTGGCCCCAAACTTGGCTGGGGGGGGAGACAAACGGCATTAGCCCCCACACACACTCTACAGTCAGGTAATGGGGAGGGATCAGCAGGGGGCGGGAAAGGGGTGGGGAGCAGTTTGTTGAAAGAGCTGGCGGGGAAGGGGCCAGAGGGTCGGTGGCGATGTCTCTCACTCACATTTGTTCTCTGTCCCGTCCAGGTCGATCATGAATTTGTCGATTTTCTCCTGCTCCACCACACTGAGTTTCTGAGGTGCGGGGGGACAATGGTGGTGAGGCATCACACAGGCACCATGAGTAGCTGCCCCCCACATCCTCCCCCTCCATCTAGGACACCTCACACCGCTGGCCCCCCCCCCTTCTCCATACTTTGCCAGGCACCAGCCCCCCAGACACCACCCTATACACAGCCAGCCTATTCTACCCAGGGACCCCCTGCAACATATCTAGCTCCCTCCCCCAGCTAACCCCTCTCCTGGGCCTCCCTCTAATACCCAGATACGCCCTCCCTAGGTACTCCCATGCCCTCTGGGCATCCCCCCCATAGCCAGGTACTCTCTAGCACCCCCCATAGCCAAGTACCCCTCCATGCCCATGTACTGCCCAGACCCCCAATACATGAGCACCCCCTACAGGCATGAGCAGGGGGTCATTACCTTCTCCAGGAGGGCCGGCACAATGGTTTTATTGATGTGCTCAACAGCCTTCAGGACCCCTGGGGGGAGAAGAACAGAGATGTGGTACCCGGCTGGTCTCTACTGCCCCCCACCCGTCCGAGCTGGGCACTGGGCCATGGGCATGTGGACAAGCTCAGGTTCCCATGAGGTGTCCTGGGAGTTCATTTTAGATCAGGAGCTTTATTTCAATTAATTCACTAAAAAAAACCCCAAGAGTGCACCACCCAGCACGTTTAACCAGCCAATGAGCCAACCAGGCAATGAAACCAGTCAACCAATGAATGAACCGGTCAACCCAACCAACCAGTAACCTCTCAGCCAACCAGCCAATGAAGCTCTCAGTCAAGGCTACCAACCAGCCAATCAATCAACCTCTCAGCCGACCAGCCAACCCTACCAACCAACCAGCCAATCAACCTCACGGCCAACCAGCCAATCCAACCAACGAACCAGCCAATCAACCTCACGGCCAACCAGCCAACCCTACCAACCAACTACCCAATGAACCTCACGGAACAGCCAACAAACCAGTCAACCAGGCAATTAACCTCTCACCCAACCCTACCAACCAACCAACCTCACAGCCAACCAGCCAACCCTACCAACCAACCAGCCAATCAACCTCACGGCCAGCAAACAAACCAGTCAACCAATCAACCTCTCAGCCAACCCTATCAACAAATAGCCAATCAACCTCACGGCCAACCAGCCAACCCTACCAACCAACCAACCAACCTCTCAGCCAACCCTATGAACAAGTCCAGAAACCCATCCCTGAATCCATGGGCCTCTCCCAGGGCTTGTGTCCACAACTCCTGCTGGGATGACTGGAAACGCGCACCAATATGGGGTCAAGGTTTTTATCACTTCTGGGCATTTGTCCAGCACGCGGCAGCACCGTGAACTAGCCCAGCCCTGGCTGTGGATGGAGGAAGGGGTGTGTGGGGATGGAGGGCGGAAGGGTGAAGTCTGTGGGGAGGGAGGGATAAATCTTCCCACCCCCGGTTAGCGTCAGCCCCCTCCCCTGACAGCCCCTCACCTTTGCCCAGGTATCGGGACTTGTCCCCGTCCCGCAGCTCCAGAGCCTCATAGATGCCAGTGGAGGCACCACTGGGGACGGCGGCCCGGAAACGACCTGGGGGGGGAAAGCAGGGGAAGTAACTACCCTGGGGCTCCCCCGACAGCTGGGAGAGCCTGACCCCTGCCAGCCCCCCTCCCATCTTGCCTAGGGATCCCCCTGAACCCCAGCCTTGCGATAACCCACCCAGTCCCCATGGGAACCCCCCGCCTCCACACCCCAGCCCTCCCCCCAAACCAAACCCTGCCCTGCCCCCCCCCCCCCCCACGCACCCTTGGCCGTGTGCAGATCCACCTCGACCGTGGGGTTCCCACGGGAGTCCAGGATCTCGCGGGCGTAGATCTTCTGGATGGACATGGCTGGCGGGAGAAAAAAAGAGGGGGCTCGAAACAGCACCTGCCCAAGGCTTGTCCCCCTCATACACAGACACCCCCTCCCAGAGCGGGGGAGAGAACCCAGGAGTCCTGGCTCCCAGCCCCCCTGCTCTAGCCCACTAGCCCCCACTCCCTTCCCAGAGCCGGGGAGAGAACCCAGGAGTCCTGGCTCCCAGCCCCCCTGCTCTAGCCCACTAGCCCCCACTCCCCTCCCAGAGCCAGGGACAGAACCCAGGAGTCCGGACTCCCAGCCCCCCCTGCTCTGACCCACCAGCCCCCACGCCCCTCCCCGAGCCGGGGACAGAACCCAGGAGTCCTGGCTCCCATCCCCACTCACCCCGGGCCCTCTGTCCAATCCAAAGCATGTCCAACCCCTTTAACATTCACACCTCCACGCACACACACCCTGGGCAGCTGCCAGGTTTAAAAATAGACTCACGCACACCCGGAGGGCTGGCCACTGGAGGAAGAGGTCACCCCATCCCCTGATAGCCTGCAGCTGGGGCCCGGACAGGGACAGGCCCAGGCCTCCCTGACCCCCAGCTCTGGGGTGTCCCTCACTCCCGACCCGCAGCCCCTGCCAGCCCAGCCCTGCCCCCACCAGCTCTGCCGGTGCCCCTCACTCCCGACCCGCAGCCCCTGCCAGCCCAGCCCTGCCCCCCCAGCTCTGCCGGTGCCCCTCACTCCCGACCCGCAGCCCCTGCCAGCCCTGCCCTGCCCCCCCAGCCCTGCCGGTGCCCCTCACTCCCGACCCGCAGCCCCTGCCCCCCCCAGCCCTGCCCCCCCCAGCTCTGCCGGTGCCCCTCACTCCCGACCCGCAGCCCCTGCCCCCCCCAGCCCTGCCCCCCCCAGCTCTGCCGGTGCCCCTCACTCCCGACCCGCAGCCCCTGCCCCCCCCAGCCCGGCCCCCCCCAGCTCTGCCGGTGCCCCTCACTCCCGACCCGCAGCCCCTGCCAGCCCGGCCCTGCCCCCCCCAGCTCTGCCGGTGCCCCTCACTCCCGACCCGCAGCCCCTGCCAGCCCGGCCCTGCCCCCCCCAGCTCTGCCGGTGCCCCTCACTCCCGACCCGCAGCCCCTGCCAGCCCGGCCCTGCCCCCCCCAGCTCTGCCGGTGCCCCTCACTCCCGACCCGCAGCCCCTGCCGGCCCGGCCCTGCCCCCCCCAGCTCTGCCGGTGCCCCTCGCTCCCGACCCGCAGCCCCCGCCAGCCCAGCCCTGGGCCCCCCCAGCTCTGCCGGTGTCCCTCACTCCCGACCCGCAGCCCCTGCCCCCCCCAGCCCTGCCCCCCCCAGCTCTGCCGGTGCCCCTCACTCCCGACCCGCAGCCCCTGCCAGCCCGGCCCTGCCCCCCCCCAGCTCTGCCGGTGCCCCTCACTCCCGACCCGCAGCCCCTGCCAGCCCAGCCCTGCCCCCCCCAGCTCTGCCGGTGCCCCTCACTCCCGACCCGCAGCCCCTGCCAGCCCAGCCCTGACCCCCCCAGCTCTGCCGGTGCCCCTCACTCCCGACCCGCAGCCTCTGCCACCGGCCCTGCCCCCCCCCAGCTCTGCCGGTGCCCCTCACTCCCGACCCTCCAAAGGGGAAATAGACCAAAGTAGATGACCCTGGCCCTGCCCCTCACTTGATTGGGTCTCCTCTCCGGTCGGTGGCTGTTGGGGGTGGGGTGGCAGTTGACAGTGCCCAGGTGGTGGCTGCCCTCTCCCTTTTATACCCGAGGTCCCGGGCATCCTCCGCCCACCCGGGCCAGTTAGGGACTGTCTGTAAGTGCCCTGCCTGTGTGGGAACAGACCAACCCCCAGACGGGCCATTGGCACCTGCACAAATATGCAATCGCGTGAACAATCCCCTACGTGCATCCCTCACGCACAGCACCCCCCCACACACACGCCGGAGCCGGGGTGAGAACCCAGGAATCCTGGCTTCCGCCCCTCCCCTGCTCTAACCCCCCAGCCCCCACTCCCCTCCCAGAGCCGGGGAGAGAACCCAGGAATCCTGGCTTCCGCCCCTCCCCTGCTCTAACCCCCCAGCCCCCACTCCCCTCCCAGAGCCGGGGAGAGAACCCAGGAGTCCTGGCTCCCAGCCCCCCTTGCTTTGAGCCACCAGCCCGCACTCCCCTCCCAGAGCCAGGGAGAGAACCCAGGAGTCCTGGCTTCCGCCCCCCCTGCTCTAACCACCAGCCCCCACTCCCCTCCCAGAGCCAGGGAGAGAACCCAGGAGTCCTGGCTTCCGCCCCCCCTGCTCTAACCACCAGCCCCCACTCCCCTCCCAGAGCCAGGGAGAGAATCAGGCACTGGGTCATTCGGGGACTCTCCCCCCCTCCCCCCCGTTGTGTGACAGGTTATTAGCTATGGGTCCCTCAGGAAGGTTCCCTTGTGGGGCAGTGGGGTGGGGACGGGGGTCGCCCTGTATCCGGCCGACCATGGCAAGATTCTGTGGGTCAGCGAGGGGCGGGGGACAGGGGGCCTGGTGCGGACAAGGAAGCAGGTGGGATTTGACCCTCATCCTCCGCACATCCGCTCTGCCCTACACACCCCTTGGGGCCCACTGGGGCAGCTGCCAGAACCCCACAGCCTGGCCCCTCTAGGGGGCGCCAGCTCCCACCTGGCCCCAGGGCAGGGACTGACTGGTTCGGGGGGCAGGAATGGGCCATGGGGCCTCGCATGACCCAGACCCCCGCCAAGGGGCTGGTCTTTCCCCGTTGCTCACTCCTATGGGGGCAAGGGGATCCCCACCCCCACCCCACCTCTCCAGACAGCCAGGGCCCTTTGGACTTTCTCTCCAGCCCTATATTTAGCCCCACGGCGAGTTCGCTAAAGGTCAGAGCTCCAGGACGCCCATTCCAAGCAGCGGGGAAAGGACAAGGCAACCTGAGACCCTCTCCTCACATAGTGTTGTACTTAAAGTCCTGCACAGGATCTTTTCCGGGGGAATAAGGCAAAACACCACATTTATTAGTAATACATGTATTCATTAACACTGTATTATATGCATATAATATATTACATTTACACTCACACACACACACAAACACACTCCGTCTTGTTGTTACCAATTAGTTGCTCCCCTTAACTTCACTGGCCAGGTGAGTTAGATCGGGGAGGGGGTGGAGCCGGGCTTCTGCCGATCCGGATCGATGCTCCCATGTTGACAAGACGAGACCCGGGGTCCTCTGCAAGACACCTCACTTTTATAGCAGCTTCCCTCTTATGCAAATCTGTACCAGATTCAAACTCTGTGTCTGTGTCCATTGGTCCTTTGTGCTGCTTTCTTTTGAGTGTTGTCCCAATGCTGCAAAGAGGGTGTTTCCAAAAGAAGGTGCTTGCTTCTAACCCCCGAGGCTGTCAGTATGTCTGCTTGTCTTTAATGAGCCCACTTGACACGTTTTATTGTCCTTGGGTCTGGCTCCCAGCCCCTCTCCAACAGTTGAGGCTGTCTGGAGGTGCTGCCTTCCATGCCTTGCTCATCCACACCTCATTCATTCAACAGGGCAATTGATTAAGAGTGGGGGGGGGGGAGAGCTCTTGTTCTACTGCTATCAAAAAGAAATTTTTCTTCTATCTTATTCTATCCTTAGGGGCTATAATATTCTACCAAGGGCAATGCAAAGTTTCTAAATGAGGCTTTGATACAAAGTCCCATGAAAACAGAGGTCACACGTAGGTAGACCCACCACAAGGTTATATGAAGAGGCACAATGTAAAGTCATATGAAAATTATCAGAGATTGATCTACATTGTCCCCCTTTTGACCTCTCAAGAACAATTCTTGAGTGGTCACCATATAAATCTTTTGTATTTGTTGCAAACAAACCAAACAACTATAACCAGGTGACTATAACTAAAACCATTACAATTGACTAAACACCAGATATAACATAAACACAAATGCAAACAATTATCATTATAATAATTGGAAATACAACAAAACCATTACCATTCCAATAATTGGGTACATTGACAAACAAAATGAGGCCCAAGTTTGATGCTGCAATAGCCATCAAACAATAAAAGTCACTGAGGTCAGGACCTTCTTAAGCACACACAACAAATAAGATTTTGTAGGAGTACCACAGTTGTCATGCAAGGTTAAGCTGATTTGGACTTAAACTAACATTGAGTTGCTAAAATGTTGTAGAATTTCCTATTTTTAGCAGTTGTTTTCAGAGGTTCCTGGGGACGTGAAAGATGGGGCCATACAATTATGGGCCAAGGTCTTACAGGTCATGGGGGCCCAAGAACTACCCTTCAGGGCTTGGGGAAATAGAACCAGAGTGCATAGAGGAAAGTGTGGAATGAATAATAATACAAGCAAATGTAACTAACAATACAAATGTATTAATAACAAAAATTAACAACAAAATGGCTATTAGAGAACCTAACAAAAAATAACCCTGATGCACTGGGGACCAAAGTGTTTTGGACACAAGTGGTGATTGATAAATTGGATGGACATGGGGGAAGAAGAGAGAGGAAAAGACATTTGCCCTGTCTAGTGTAGTATCCCCTCTCTCTCTGGACCCAATGCTAACACAGGACACCACTAGAGACAGACACAGAACATGCAACACAGAACACTGAACACAGACTTTGTCATGACACTATAACCATGTGTGACGGAGCAGGGAGCAGGGCAGATTTGACCTGGGAATGTTGCAGGGGGGTTGCAGTGGGGATGTGGGACTTCCCTTGAAGGAAGCTACCTGAGCTGTAACCTGAGCCAGGAACGGGGGTGGGGAGAATTAACACCTTCTGCCCGGGAGACTGAACAAAGGAGAGGAGCAGCGGGAGGGGCTGGGAGTTTAGTTTGGGTTTGGGCTGGGTGGTGCAACGCAGGGAACCCCAAGCTGGGGTCTAAGCTCCCTGAACCTCCCAGAGGGACCTAATTGAGGGGGTCTGGTCGTACCTACACGCTCTGCTTGAGACTGTGTTCCTGTCCTTAAATAAACCTTCTGCTTTACTGGCTGGTTGAGAGTCGCAGTGAATCTCGGGAAGAGGGGTGCAGGGCCCTAACTCCCCCACACTCCGCAACAACTGGTGGCAGCGGCGGGATCTACTGCACCCCGTGGACGGCGCTTCCTGCAGTAAGTGACTGGGGAGCAGTAAAACGAAGGGGGATTGACGGGGACCAGGCGTGCTGAAGAGTGAGAGAGAGACGGTTATTACCCCTGGGAGTGTGTGACCAGCGAGAAGGACTTTTGCAGTAACAGGGTCCCCCGGGGGGATCGCAGCGAGTGGTCCCAGGGGCGGAGGAGTCTGCAGCTCGACCCTGGCAGAGAGGTGGTGACCTCGAGAAGGGCTGGCACACTAGGGTGCCCCCTGGGAACTGTGGGGAGCTGTGAGCACACAGGCCGGTGAGTGGCCAGCAGGAAGATGTATGCCAAGCGGCTTAAGAGCGACCTGGTGGAGCTGTGCAAGCAGAGGCGGCTGCGCATTGGGAGGCTCACCAAAGAACAGCTCATTGCCCAGCTGGAGGCGGAAGATCGCGCGAATGAACTGATCCCTGTGTCTCAGGGAAGCAGCCTGGCAAATGCAGCGCAGGCACCAGTGTCTGTCCCAGCTGGGAGTGGTCAGCCGGCTGCTGAGGGCTTCCCGAGACCCCTCCTCCCTATGCCTAGGGTAAGGGTGGGGAGGAGCCCAGCAAATACCGAGGGCGCCGTGACCCCCCCGGCCAGCAGGGGATCCTCCCTGCGACGTTCAGCATCCGTGGAGCGGAATTGCCTGGAATGGGAGAAAGAGCTAAAACTGAGAGAGCTGGAGGATCGTGAACAACAGAGACAGCATGAACGGGAGGAGAAAGAGAGACAGAGACAGCATGAACGGGAGGAGAATGAGAGACAGAGACAGCATGACCTGGAACTGGCGAGATTGAAGGGCAGCGAACCCCCGGCTGCGGTGAGTGAGGGGGGACCCAGGACTGCACGGAGCTTTGATAAGTGCATCCTGGCCCCACACAAGGAGGGGGAGGACATGGATGACTTCCTGGAGGCCTTTGAGACGGCCTGGGAGCTGCACCGGGTTGATCCCGCGGACAGACTCCGGGTCCTTACCCCCTTACTGGACCCCAAATCCGTGGCATTGTACCGCCAACTGGGAGAGGCAGAGAAAGGGGACTACGAACTATTCAAAAAGGCCCTGCTACGTGAGTTTGGGCTGACTCCTGAGATGTACCGGGAAAGGTTCCGGAGTCAGGATAAAACCCCTGAGATCTCATATCTGTAACTAGCCGTCCGCATGGAAAGATACGCCAGCAAGTGGGCTGGTGGGGCCCAGACGAAGGAGGACCTGATTAAACTGCTGGTACTGGAGCAACTGTATGAGCGGTGCCCATCCGACCTGAGGCTGTGGTCGGTGGACAGAAAGCCAGAGAACCCGCGACACGCCGGGCAGCTGGCTGATGAGTTTGTAAAGAGCCGGTCAGGGGGTGGCAGGGAGCAGCCCCAAAGGAACAGGCCCGCCGCGATGCAGAGAGAGAGTCACCCTGGGACCTCCCAAAGGGGGAATATGGGGAATCCCCTCCCACGGGGAATGCCCAGCATCAGGGACAACCGACCGGCTCGAGGGGACCCACGGGACATGAGCTGCTATTACTGCGGCCGAAGAGGCCACGTTCGGGCCCAGTGCCCCAAGCTCAAAGACAGACTGAGCAGACCGAACCTGCACCGGGTTAACTGGGTAGAGGCCCAGACGGACGAGGGGCAGGCTTCTCACGCAAGAGGGGCTGGCAGCTTATCAACTGCTCAAGAGAGAGAAGGGCCCCAGGCCAGCTTCTCTGGGGGGCCAGATGCTCCGGATTCAAAGTTCTCCGTTTACAGGGTTGGCGCGGGGCTGTCCCTGCGGAGCGAGTGCCTTGTTCCCCTGGAGGTGGATGGGAAGAAAGTTTATGGATACTGGGACACGGGCGCAGAGGTGACACTGGCCCAGCCCGAGGTGGTGGCCCCAGATCGGGTGGTGCCCAACACCTTCCTGACCCTGACCGGGGTGGGCGGGACCCCATTCAAGGTTCCCGTAGCGAGGGTACACCTGAAATGGGGGGCCACGGAGGGCCCCAAGGACGTGGGAGTGCACCACCATTTGCCCACTGAGGTGTTGATGGGGGGGGGACCTAGAGGACTGGCCAAGCAGCCCCCAGACCACCTTAGTCGTGACCCGTAGCCAGAGCCGGCGAGGGGCACTACGCCCTGACCTTGGGAAGGATGTCCCACCGGAGGCACCGAACCCTTCCCAGGTGGGGAGGGAACACCCAAGGACAGGCCTCGGGGTGGCTGGGGCTTCCGACCCAGCCGACGAGAGGGAGCAGGTCCCCATCCCTTCCCCAGCCGCCGAGTTCCAGGCCGAGTTGCAGAAGGACCCCTCCCTGCGGAAGCTAAGGGGCCTGGCTGACCTCAGTGTGGTACAGACCATGAGGAGAGGATGCAAGGAGAGGTTCCTGTGGGAGAAGGGGTTCCTGTACCGAGAGTGGGCTCCCCCAGGGGAAGTGGAGTCGTGGGGGATCAGGAGGCAGCTGGTGGTTCCCCAGAAGTTTCGCCACAAGCTACTGTACCTGGCCCATGACATCCCTCTCGCAGGGCACCAGGGGATCCGGCGCACCAGGCAGAGGCTGCTACAGAACTTTTACTGGCCCGGGGTCTTCACCAACGTCCGGCAGTACTGCCGATCCTGTGACCCCTGCCAGAGGGTGGGGAAGGCCCGGGACAAGGGGAAGGCAGCATTGAGACCTTTGCCCATCATAGAGGAGCCTTTCCAGAAGGTGGCCATGGACATAGTGGGACCTCTCAGCAAGACGACCCGGTCTGGGAAGAAATACATCCTGGTGGTGGTAGATTTCGCCACCCGCTACCCCGAGGCAGTGCCCTTATCGTCCATTGAAGCAGACACTGTGGCGGATGCGCTGCTGACCATTTTCAGCCGAGTGGGGTTCCCCAAGGAAGTCTTGACGGACCAAGGGTCCAACTTCATGTCGGCCCTACTCCGGTGCTTGTGGGAGAGATGTGGGGTCCGGCACAACTGGGCCTCAGCATATCACCCCCAATCCAACGGGCTGGTGGAGAGGTTCAATGGGACGCTAAAAATGATGCTGAAAACATTTATGAATCAGCACCCGCAGGACTGGGACAAGTACTTACCTCACCTGCTGTTTGCGTACAGGGAGGTACCCCAGGAGTCTACCGGGTTTTCGCCTTTCGAACTGCTATATGGAAGGCGGGTAAGGGGGCCCCTGGACCTGATGAGAGACGAATGGGAGGGGAAGGCCACTCCTGACGGAGAGTCGGTGGTGGAGTATGTCCTGACCTTCCGGGAACAACTTGCCGAGCTCATGGGCCTGGCCAGGGAGAATCTGGCCAGAGCCCAGAGGAAGCAGAAGGTCTGGTATGACCGCACAGCACGGGCCCGCGCCTTCGCCACTGGGGATCAGGTGATGGTCCTCATCCCCGTGAGGAAAAACAAACTCCAGGCCGCCTGGGAAGGGCCCTTCAAGGTTGTCAAGCAACTAAACGAGGTAAACTATGTGGTGGAGCTGTCGAACCGGGCACACCACCACCGGGTGTACCATGTGAATATGATGAAGCCATATTATGACAGGGGGAATATGGTGTTGGCCGTGTGTGGACAGTGGGAGGGGCAGGGAGATGACCCTTTAGTAGATCTATTCCCTGGGACAAGAGTTGGCTTCCCCCTGGAAGCAATTCCCCTCTCTGATCGGCTAACCCCTGCCCAGCGAGCTGAGATCGGAGGGGTGCTGCATCTGTACCAACAGCTGTTTTCCAACCAGCCTGGGCGCACTAATCTGACTGTCCACTGGGTGCTGACAGGATCGCACCCGCCTATAAAATGCTCCCCCTTCCGAGCCACAGGGAAAACTGCTCAGGACCTGGAAAGAGAGGTCAATGACATGCTGGCTTTGGGGGTGATCCAGCCGTCTTCCAGCCCTTGGGCCTCGCCGGTGGTGCTGGTCCCCAAAAAGGACGGGTCGATCCGGTTCTGTGTGGACTATCGGAAGCTCAATGCCATCACTGTAGCCGATGCCTACCCCATGCCCAGGCCGGACGAGCTCCTAGACAAGCTGGGAGGTGCTCGGTACCTTACCACCATGGATCTTACAAAGGGCTATTGGCAAGTGCCGCTGGATGCAGATGCCAGGCTGAAATCGGCCTTTGTCACCCCTCTGGGGCTCTATGAGTTCCTGACCCTGCCCTTCGGCCTCAAGGGAGCGCCGGCCACCTTCCAGCGCCTGGTGGATCAGCTACTGAGGGGGATGGAGAGTTTTGCCGTGGCGTATATCGATGACATCTGTGTCTTTAGCCAGACCTGGGAGGACCACATATCCCAGGTTAGACAAGTGCTGGACCGACTCCAGAAGGCTGGGTTGACCGTAAAACCGGAGAAGTGCAAGGTGGGGATGGCTGAGGTATCCTACCTAGGCCACCGGGTGGGAAGCGGCTGCCTAAAGCCGGAACCAGCCAAAGTGGAGGTGATCAGAGACTGGCCCGCTCCTCAAACCAAAAAGCAGGTCCAAGCCTTTATTGGGATGGCAGGGTACTATCGGAGGTTCGTGCCCCACTTTAGCGCCATAGCCGCCCCCATCACTGAGCTGTGCAAGAAGGGGAAGCCAGACAAAGTGGTCTGGACCGAGGAGTGCCAGGAGGCTCTCCGGGCGCTGAAGGAGGCTCTGGTCAGTGGCCCAGTTCTGGCAAACCCAGACTTTGACAAGCCCTTTATGGTGTTCACCGACGCCTCAGACACAGGACTGGGGGCGGTGTTAATGCAGGAGGATGAAAAGGGGGAGAGACACCCCATCGTATACCTGAGCAAGAAGTTGCTACCCCGGGAGCAGAACTACGCGGCCATCGAGAAGGAATGCCTGGCCATGGTGTGGGCCCTCAAGAAACTAGAGCCATATCTCTTTGGGCGTCACTTCACCGTGCACACCGACCACTCTCCCCTGACCTGGCTGCACCAGATGAAAGGAGCCAACGCCAAGCTCCTGAGGTGGAGCCTGCTCCTGCAGGATTATGACATGGACGTGGTCCATGTGAAGGGACGTGACAACCTGATAGCGGACGCATTGTCCCGGAGAGGGAGCCCTGAACTTCCCCAGGTCACTGGTCAGAGTGACCCCGCTCAGTTCAGTCTTGAAGGGGGGAGAGATGTGACGGAGCAGGGAGCAGGGCAGATTTGACCTGGGAATGTTGCAGGGGGATTGCAGTGAGGAGGGGGGACTTCCCTTGAAGGAAGCTACCTGAGCTGTAACCTGAGCCAGGAACGGGGGTGGGGAGAATTAACAGCTTCTGCCCGGGAGACTGAACAAAGGAGAGGAGCAGCGGGAGGAGTTGGGAGTTTGGTTTCGTTTTGGGCTGGGTGGTGCAATGCGGGGAACCCCAAGCTGGGGTCTAAGCTCCCTGAACCTCCCAGAGGGACCTAATTGAGGGGGTCTGGTCGTACCTACACGCTCTGCTTGAGACTGTGTTCCTGTCCTTAAATAAACCTTCTGCTTTACTGGCTGGTTGAGAGTCGCAGTGAATCTCGGGAAGAGGGGTGCAGGGCCCTAACTCCCCCACACTCCGCAACACCATGGTATTTTATAACTCTTCAGCTGGTACCAGCTCTCCTGATGTTCTGGTCCAGAGCCTGAAAGATAGAAGCTTGGAAACAAATTAGCACAGTGCTTTCACCCTGGCAGAACCTGCTTGGTCTCTGTCACAGTGTGTTTGGTACTTGGGGCTGCACAAATGCTAATTAAATGGTGCATTTTTTGTGAGTGTAAATCCTCCCTTTCTTTCAGTAAAAGGGCGTTAACACTCCATCTAGAAAAAATAAAATTCTGTTTTAAAATTTCCAGCCATTTTGCCATGGCCTGGAGATCTGAGGCAGAAGCAGGGACTGTTGTTAACTGTTTCAATGTCATTTTGGCCCTGGGAGGAGGAATTTACCCAAATATCCCAAATATCCCCCTTCCCAATCTCCAGAGGGGTCCCAAAGGTCTGCCCCCTTCTGGGGTCTCAAATGTTTCTTCTCCTGATGTTCCTGCTGCTGTAAGATTTGAGAGTGCTGTTTTAACTCTCTGTACCCAACCTGTTTTCAGTTTCTCTATCTGTTGCTTGCCTGGGCCCGATCCTGCTTTTTCCAATAAACAGTTCCTTTCCATGGGCACAAGCCTTTTTCCACTACCAATTTAGGAAGGAGGGTGGGCTTTCCAACTAGCCCCCACCCTTCCTGGTCCCATTCCTTAAACATTTTCTTCAAAATTGTGAAATTACCACAATATTACTTACAAAAAAACCAAACAAACATAAACCACAATACACTGCCCAAACTCCTATATCCTTCAGAGTTTGGTTTAACAGAACAAGATCTGTATCTTATGTTTTTAACCCACTCTGGGCCAGAGGGAGAGACGCTAAGCTTCCCTCTGTATTACTCGGTCTGCTACCACCGAGGGTTTATACACCAATTATACAAATCCTTCCCCGGATTAGATCCTTCCCCGGATCAGAGTGAGAAACACTAAGTTCTCCTCTTTAGCTCAGTCTTGCTACGGCTGAGGGTGTATGTACCTCTACAACACAATTGAAACCTAAACTCCTATATCCTTCAGAGTTTGGTTAATCCTTCCCCGGATCACAGTGAGAAACACAATTTAAACCTAAACTCCTATATCCTTCAGAGTTTGGTTAATTAACTGAAAGTTTACGCTCTTTTTCCTATAGTGCCAGGCTTGCTAAAGCTGGCGGTGTGCACACCAGTTTGATAATAACTGTGGGTTCTATGCTTGCTCCCCCTTTCGCATTCTCCACCAAAATGTTGTACTTAAAGTCCTGCCCAGGATCTTTTCAGGGGGAATAAGACAAAACGCCACATTTATTAGTAATACATGTATTCATTAACACTGTATTATATGCATATAATATATTACACTCACACACACACACAAACACACTCCGTCTTGTTGTTACCAACTAGCTGCTCCCCTTAACTTCACTGGCCAGGTGAGTTAGATGGGGGAGGGGGTGGAGCCGGGCTTCTGCCGATCCGGATCGATGCTCCCATGTTGACAAGACGAGACCCGGGGTCCTCTGCAAGACACCTCACTTTTATAGCAGCTTTCCTCTTATGCAAATCTAGACCAGATTCAAACTCTGTGTCTGTGTCCATTGGTCCTTTGTGCTGCTTTCTTTTGAGTGTTGTCCCAATGCTGCAAAGAGGGTGTTTCCAAAAGAAGGTGCTTGCTTCTAACCCCCGAGGCCGTCGGTATGTCTGCTTGTCTTTAAGGAGCCCACTTGACACGTTTTATTGTCCTTGGGTCTGGCTCCCAGCCCCTCTCCAACAGTTGAGGCTGTCTGGAGGTGCTGCCTTCCATGCCTTGCTCATCCACACCTCATTCATTCAACAGGGCAATTGATTAAGAGTGGGGGGGGGGGAGAGCTCTTGTTCTACTGCTAGCAAAAATAAATGTTTCTTCTATCTTATTCTATCCTTAGGGGCTATAATATGATACCAAGGGCAATGCAAAGTTTCTAAATGAGGCTTTGATACAAAGTTCCATGAAAACAGAGGTCACACGTGGGTAGACCCACCACAAGGTTATATGAAGAGGCACAATGTAAAGTCATATGAAAATTATCAGAGATTTATATACAATAGCGCATGGGGGAAGGTCCCCGTCCCGGCTGCTGGGATGCAGAGGTCCGGGGGTCTCCATCCATAAGCACCAGCCCCACTGAGAACCTGCACCCTGAATGCATCACGCTGCCCTGTTTGGTGGGTTAGAACGGGGTGGCTGGGAGCCAGGACTCCTGGGTTCTCTCCCCGGCTCTAGGAGGGCAGTGGGGGCTGGTGGGTAAGAGCAGGGGGGGCTGGGAGCCAGGACTCCTGGGTTCTCTCCCCGGCTCTGGGAGGGGAGTGGGGGCTGGTGGTTAGAGCAGGGGGGCTGGGAGCCAGGACTCCTGGGTTCTCTCCCCGGCTCTAGGAGGGCAGTGGGGGCTGGTGGTTAGAGCAGGGGGGCTGGGAGCCAGGACTCCTGGTTCTCTCCCCAGCTCTGGGAGGGGAGTGGGGGCTGGTGGTTAGAGCAGGGGGGCTGGGAGCCAGGACTCCTGGGTTCTCTCACTGGCTCTGGGAGGGGAGTGGGGGCTGGGGGGTTAGAGTAGGGGGGGGCTGGGAGCCAGGACTCCTGGGTTCTCTCCCCGGCTCTGGGAGGGGAGTGGGGGCTGGTGGTTAGAGCAGGGGGGGCTGGGAGCCAGGACTCCTGGGTTCTCTCCCCGGCTCTGGGAGGGGAGTGGGGGCTGGTGGTTAGAGCAGGGGGGACTGGGAGCTAGGACTCCTGGGTTCTCTCCCCGGCTCTAGGAGGGCAGTGGGGGCTGGGGGGTTAGAGCAGGGGGGGCTGGGAGCCAGGACTCCTGGGTTCTCTCATTGGCTCTGGGAGGGGAGTGGGGGCTGGTGGTTAGAGCAGGGGGGCTGGGAGCCAGGACTCCTGGGTTCTCTCACTGGCTCTGGGAGGGGAGTGGGGGCTGGTGGTTAGAGCAGGGGGCGCTGGGAGCCAGGACTCCTGGGTTCTCTCCCCAGCTCTGGGAGGGGAGTGGGGGCTGGTGGGTCAGAGCAGGGGGGCTGGGAGCCAGGACTCCTGGGTTCTCTCCCCGGCTCTAGGAGGGTAGTGGGGGCTGGTGGTTAGAGCAGGGGGGCTGGGAGCCAGGACTCCTGGTTCTCTCCCCAGCTCTGGGAGGGGAGTGGGGGCTGGTGGTTAGAGCAGGGGGGCTGGGAGCCAGGACTCCTGGGTTCTCTCACTGGCTCTGGGAGGGGAGTGGGGGCTGGGGGTTAGAGCAGGGGGGGCTGGGAGCCAGGACTCCTGGGTTCTCTCACTGGCTCTGGGAGGGGAGTGGGGGCTGGTGGGTTAGAGCAGGGGACGCTGGGAGCCAGGACTCCTGGGTTCTCTCCCCGGCTCTGGGAGGGGAGTGGGGGCTGGTGGTTAGAGCAGGGGGGGCTGGGAGCCAGGACTCCTGGGATCTCTCCTCGGCTCTGGGAGGGGAGTGGGGGCTGGTGGTTAGAGCAGGGGGGGCTGGGAGCTAGGACTCCTGGGTTCTCTCCCCGGCTCTAGGAGGGCAGTGGGGGCTGGTGGTTAGAGCAGGGGGGCTGGGAGCCAGGACTCCTGGTTCTCTCCCCAGCTCTGGGAGGGGAGTGGGGGCTGGTGATTAGAGCAGGGGGGCTGGGAGCCAGGACTCCTGGGTTCTCTCACTGGCTCTGGGAGGGGAGTGGGGGCTGGGGGGTTAGAGCAGGGGGGGCTGGGAGCCAGGACTCCTGGGTTCTCTCACTGGCTCTGGGAGGGGAGTGGGGGCTGGTGGTTAGAGCAGGGGGGCTGGGAGCCAGGACTCCTGGGTTCTCTCACTGGCTCTGGGAGGGGAGTGGGGGCTGGGGGGTTAGAGTAGGGGGGGCTGGGAGCCAGGACTCCTGGGTTCTCTCCCCGGCTCTGGGAGGGGAGTGGGGGCTGGTGGTTAGAGCAGGGGGGGCTGGGAGCCAGGACTCCTGGGTTCTCTCCCCGGCTCTGGGAGGGGAGTGGGGGCTGGTGGTTAGAGCAGGGGGGACTGGGAGCTAGGACTCCTGGGTTCTCTCCCCGGCTCTAGGAGGGCAGTGGGGGCTGGTGGTTAGAGCAGGGGGGCTGGGAGCCAGGACTCCTGGGTTCTCTCCCCGGCTCTAGGAGGGCAGTGGGGGCTGGTGGTTAGAGCAGGGGGGCTGGGAGCCAGGACTCCTGGTTCTCTCCCCAGCTCTGGGAGGGGAGTGGGGGCTGGTGGTTAGAGCAGGGGGGCTGGGAGCCAGGACTCCTGGTTCTCTCCCCAGCTCTGGGAGGGGAGTGGGGGCTGGTGGTTAGAGCAGGGGGGCTGGGAGCCAGGACTCCTGGGTTCTCTCACTGGCTCTGGGAGGGGAGTGGGGGCTGGGGGGTTAGAGCAGGGGGGACTGGGAGCTAGGACTCCTGGGTTCTCTCCCCGGCTCTAGGAGGGCAGTGGGGGCTGGTGGTTAGAGCAGGGGGGCTGGGAGCCAGGACTCCTGGTTCTCTCCCCAGCTCTGGGAGGGGAGTGGGGGCTGGTGGTTAGAGCAGGGGGGCTGGGAGCCAGGACTCCTGGGTTCTCTCACTGGCTCTGGGAGGGGAGTGGGGGCTGGGGGGTTAGAGCAGGGGGGGCTGGGAGCCAGGACTCCTGGGTTCTCTCCCCGGCTCTGGGAGGGGAGTGGGGGCTGGTGGTTAGAGCAGGGGGGACTGGGAGCTAGGACTCCTGGGTTCTCTCCACGGCTCTAGGAGGGCAGTGGGGGCTGGTGGTTAGAGCAGGGGGGCTGGGAGCCAGGACTCCTGGGTTCTCTCCCCGGCTCTAGGAGGGCAGTGGGGGCTGGTGGTTAGAGCAGGGGGGCTGGGAGCCAGGACTCCTGGTTCTCTCCCCAGCTCTGGGAGGGGAGTGGGGGCTGGTGGTTAGAGCAGGGGGGCTGGGAGCCAGGACTCCTGGGTTCTCTCCCCGGCTCTAGGAGGGCAGTGGGGGCTGGTGGTTAGAGCAGGGGGGCTGGGAGCCAGGACTCCTGGTTCTCTCCCCAGCTCTGGGAGGGGAGTGGGGGCTGGTGGTTAGAGCAGGGGGGCTGGGAGCCAGGACTCCTGGGTTCTCTCACTGGCTCTGGGAGGGGAGTGGGGACTGGGGGGGTTAGAGCAGGGGGGCTGGGAGCCAGGACTCCTGGGTTCTCTCACTGGCTCTGGGAGGGGAGTGGGGGCTGGTGGGTTAGAGCAGGGGGGGCTGGGAGCCAGGACTCCTGGGTTCTCTCCCCGGCTCTGGGAGGGGAGTGGGGGCTGGTGGGTCAGAGCAGGGGGGGCTGGGAGCCAGGACTCCTGGGTTCTCTCCCCGGCTCTGGGAGGGGAGTGGGGGCTGGTGGTTAGAACAGGGGGGGCTGGGAGCCAGGACTCCTGGGATCTCTCCCCGGCTCTGGGAGGGGAGTGGGGGCTGGTGGTTAGAGCAGGGGGGGCTGGGAGCTAGGACTCCTGGGTTCTCTCCCCGGCTCTAGGAGGGCAGTGGGGGCTGGTGGTTAGAGCAGGGGGGCTGGGAGCCAGGACTCCTGGGTTCTCTCCCCGGCTCTAGGAGGGCAGTGGGGGCTGGTGGTTAGAGCAGGGGGGCTGGGAGCCAGGACTCCTGGTTCTCTCCCCAGCTCTGGGAGGGGAGTGTGGGCTGGTGGTTAGAGCAGGGGGGCTGGGAGCCAGGACTCCTGGGTTCTCTCACTGGCTCTGGGAGGGGAGTGGGGGCTGGGGGGTTAGAGCAGGGGGGGCTGGGAGCCAGGACTCCTGGGTTCTCTCACTGGCTCTGGGAGGGGAGTGGGGGCTGGGGGGTTAGAGCAGGGGGGGCTGGGAGCCAGGACTCCTGGGTTCTCTCATTGGCTCTGGGAGGGGAGTGGGGGCTGGTGGTTAGAGCAGGGGGGCTGGGAGCCAGGACTCCTGGGTTCTCTCACTGGCTCTGGGAGGGGAGTGGGGGCTGGTGGTTAGAGCAGGGGGCGCTGGGAGCCAGGACTCCTGGGTTCTCTCCCCAGCTCTGGGAGGGGAGTGGGGGCTGGTGGGTCAGAGCAGGGGGGCTGGGAGCCAGGACTCCTGGGTTCTCTCCCCGGCTCTAGGAGGGTAGTGGGGGCTGGTGGTTAGAGCAGGGGGGCTGGGAGCCAGGACTCCTGGTTCTCTCCCCAGCTCTGGGAGGGGAGTGGGGGCTGGTGGTTAGAGCAGGGGGGCTGGGAGCCAGGACTCCTGGGTTCTCTCACTGGCTCTGGGAGGGGAGTGGGGGCTGGGGGGTTAGAGCAGGGGGGGCTGGGAGCCAGGACTCCTGGGTTCTCTCACTGGCTCTGGGAGGGGAGTGGGGGCTGGTGGGTTAGAGCAGGGGACGCTGGGAGCCAGGACTCCTGGGTTCTCTCCCCGGCTCTGGGAGGGGAGTGGGGGCTGGTGGGTCAGAGCAGGGGGGGCTGGGAGCCAGGACTCCTGGGTTCTCTCCCCGGCTCTGGGAGGGGAGTGGGGGCTGGTGGTTAGAGCAGGGGGGGCTGGGAGCCAGGACTCCTGGGATCTCTCCTCGGCTCTGGGAGGGGAGTGGGGGCTGGTGGTTAGAGCAGGGGGGGCTGGGAGCTAGGACTCCTGGGTTCTCTCCCCGGCTCTAGGAGGGCAGTGGGGGCTGGTGGTTAGAGCAGGGGGGCTGGGAGCCAGGACTCCTGGTTCTCTCCCCAGCTCTGGGAGGGGAGTGGGGGCTGGTGGTTAGAGCAGGGGGGCTGGGAGCCAGGACTCCTGGGTTCTCTCACTGGCTCTGGGAGGGGAGTGGGGGCTGGGGGGTTAGAGCAGGGGGGGCTGGGAGCCAGGACTCCTGGGTTCTCTCACTGGCTCTGGGAGGGGAGTGGGGGCTGGGGGGTTAGAGCAGGGGGGGCTGGGAGCCAGGACTCCTGGGTTCTCTCATTGGCTCTGGGAGGGGAGTGGGGGCTGGTGGTTAGAGCAGGGGGGCTGGGAGCCAGGACTCCTGGGTTTTCTCACTGGCTCTGGGAGGGGAGTGGGGGCTGGTGGTTAGAGCAGGGGGCGCTGGGAGCCAGGACTCCTGGGTTCTCTCCCCAGCTCTGGGAGGGGAGTGGGGGCTGGTGGGTCAGAGCAGGGGGGGCTGGGAGCCAGGACTCCTGGGTTCTCTCCCACCACAGGCCTGGGGCCCATTTAACTGAATATCTGCAACGTGTATCCGCCCCAGCCAGCTTTCAGGAGCAGGGGCGCTGCCTAGTGGCCATGTCTGAAAATCCACCTGCTTCTTTTTAGGATAGAAGCATTATTCCTGGGCATAATTAATTCCTTAATGCTGGGGCAGGGGCCTGTCCCCTCTAGGGGGCGCCGGCTCCCACCCGGCCCCAGGGCGGGGACTGGCTGGCTCAGGGGGGCGGGGAATGGGGCAGGGCCTGTCCCCTCTAGGGGGTGTCGGCTCCCACCCGGCCCCAGAGCGAGGACTGGCTGGCTCAGGGGGGCGGGGAATGGGGCAGGGGCCTGTCCCCTCTAGGGGGCGCCGGCTCCCACCCGGCCCCAGGGCGGGGACTGGCTGGCTTAGGGGGGCGGGGAATGGGGCAGGGGCCTTTCCCCTCTAGGGGCGCCGGCTCCCACCCAGCCCCAGGGCGGGGACTGGCTGGCTCAGGGGGGCGGGGAATGGGGCAGGGGCCTGTCCCCTCTAGGGGGCGCCGGCTCCCACCCAGCCCCAGTGCGGGCGCTGGCTGGCTCAGGGGGGTGGGGAATGGGGCAGGAGCCTGTCCGCTCTAGGGGGCGCCGGCTCCCCCCCAGCCCCAGGGCGAGGACTGGCTGGTTCAGGGGGGCAGGGAATGGGGCAGGGGCCTGTCCCCTCTGGGGGGCGCCGGCTCCCACCTGGCCCCAGTGCGGGGACTGGCTGGCTCCGGCCCATCTGTTTGTATCCTGCTCCCATTTCCAGGTGACTCAGGCTCTGGGAATGCCCCCAGCCCCGCCCCATGCAATGCTGGGGGGTGGGGCCCGTAGCCTGGAGTGGGGTGCCCTGAGCCCCTGATGGCCTGGCTGGGCCCCCGCTGGTTCCCACAATTGCACCAGGTTGGGCTGCCAACTGGCTCAGCGGTGTGGACAGGGCGTGTGTGACTCCAGGTCTGGATGGGAGCGCCCAGGTTGCCAAGAGTAAAGGTGGAGGGGGGGCTCTCCCCGGGCAGTCAGCGCTGGCCCTCGTGCTTTCCTGGGGGGGTGCAGGACGACAGAGGCAGCTGCTTTCAAATGAACCCTCAGTCCTTGCAAATGCACAGGCCCTGGTGACACCAATCAGGAAGTGAAGCCCAGAGTCCTGGGAAAACTCTAAAGGGGATAATTACCTGTTCCCAGCGCTGGGGATAGAACTCAGGAGTCCTGGCTCCCAGCCCCCCCTGCTCTAACCACCAGCCCCTACTCCCCTCCCAGAGCCGGGGAGAGAACCCAGGCATCCTGGCTCCTGGCCCCCACCCCCACTCTAACCCACCAGCCCCCACTCCCCTCCCAGACCCAGGGAGAGAACCCAGGAGTCCTGGCTTCCGGCCCCCCCCTGCTCTAACCCACCCGGCCCCACTCCCCTCCCAGAGCTGGGGAGAGAACCCAGGAGTCCTGGCTCCCAGTCCCCCCTGCTCTGACTCACTAGACCCTCCCAGAGCAGCCAGGCTGAGCTGCGGAGGGGGGAAGTGGTTTCCTAAGGACACTTCTGCAGTGGGGCTGCCGGGGCTCTCGCTGCCTGACCGGCCCCGGGGCCCGAATCCCTGGGCAGCTCCCGGAGAGGCTCCCCTGCCCCATTCCCCAGGTGATGAGACCCTTAGCTCCCCAGCCCAGCGAGTCAGGGACCCGTCAGCGCTGGTTGCCCTGCGGTGCCCTCGACGCCTTCCCGCTCCTGCCCCATTACTTATGTCACCACAAAATCCTGGGGGGCCCCCCCAGAATCCCCAGGGGCCCAGAGTTAGGGGCAGGAGGCAGAGGCCCTGGCCCGGGGAGTGGTGTAGGACCGGGGGTGGGGGAGAAGGGATGAACGCCACCCCCCTCTCACATGCTCTAGACATCAGGGACACCCACCCCTTCCCCACCAGCCCCCACTCCCCTCCCAGAGACAGGGAGAGAACCCAGGAGTCCTGGCTCCCAGCCCCCCTGCTCTAACCCACCAGCCCCCACTCCCCTCCCAGAGCCGGGGAGAGAACCCAGGAGTCCTGGCTCCCAGCCCCCGCTGCTCTAACCCACCAGCCCCCACTCCCCTCCCAGAGCCGGGGAGAGAACCCAGGAGTCCTGGCTCCCAGCCTCCCCTGCTCTAACCACCAGCCCGCACTCCCCTCCCAGAGCCGGGGAGAGAACCCAGGAGTCCTGGCTCCCAGCCCCCCCTGCTCTAACCCACCCGCCCCCACTCCCCTCCCAGAGCCGGGGAGAGAACCCAGGAGTCCTGGCTCCCAGCCCCCCCTGCTCTAACCCACCCGCCCCCACTCCCCTCCCAGAGCCGGGGAGAGAACCCAGGAGTCCTGGCTCCCAGCCCCCCCTGCTCTAACCCACCAGCCCCCACTCCCCTCCCAGAGCCGGGGAGAGAACCCAGGAGTCCTGGCTCCCAGCCCCCCCTGCTCTAACCCACCAGCCCCCACTGCCCCCCCAGAGCTCTGACTTTCCTATCAGGTCTCAAGGAATCCACAAATCTCGGGGGCTGGTTTTACTGCCCCCCAGGAAGGGGCCCTGAGGCAGACGCCCCAGTGTAATGGCTGGTCCGGCCGCAGTGGCCTCCCCCCGCAGCAGAAAGGGCTGGGCTGGGGGCATAAAATGCTTATCGGGAAAGCTAATCAGGCAGGGCTCAGGGTGACTAATCTAATTGGCCCACTGATAAGATAAGGAGCTCAGGGGATACTGAGCTTGTATTTCCCTGGCTGAGAACTCCAGAGCATGGCCCAGGGGCCCTAGAACCGGCCGCCCCGCCCCAGAGGTGGCCGCATCTCAGCGCCGGGTGAGGGGTCCCCGGGTAACCAGCCGCCCCGCCCCAGAGGTGGCCGCATCTCAGCGCCGGGCGAGGGGTCCCCGGGTAACCGGCCGCCCCGCCCCAGAGGTGGCTGCATCTCAGCGCCGGGCGAGGGGTCCCCGGGTAACCAGTCGCCCCGCCCCAGAGGTGGCTGCATCTCAGCGCCGGGCGAGGGGTCCCTGGGTAACCGGCTGCCCCGCCCCAGAGGTGGCTGCGGCTCAGCGCCGGGCGAGGGGTCCCTGGGGAACCGGCCGCCCCGCCCCAGAGGTGGCTGCGTCTCAGTGCCGGCCAAGGGGTCCCTGGGTAACTGGCCGCCCCGCCCCAGAGGTGGCTGCATCTTGGTAGCACGGGGCTGGGGTGGAAGGGGACAGCATGGGGTTGTGGGGTGTTGGGGTCGCATAGGGCTCTGGCCCCATTGCAAGGGGCCCGGAGCGCCCTGATTCGGCCGACCCATCCCCTTCCCCCCCCCCCCCCGCCAGGAAGTGAGACTCTCCACCCCTCCCACCTAGGAAAAAGTTCGACCGAAGAAGGAGGGAAAAGTTTTGCAGACTGTATCCCTCCGCCAAATAGTCCCGCCCGGCCTCTGACGCAAGCGCCGGGACGGGCCAATGGGATCCCGCGTCTCTGGCGGGGGTTTCCCCGCCTGTTTTGGGAGCTGTGTGGCCTGGTCTGTGTGATTGGACATGGGGGGGGGAGGGGCGGAGTCACACATGTGTTAGCATGTCAGCGGTGGGGGGTGGTGTTTCACATGTATGTCCACACGTGTGTATTCAACACACGCTGACATGCATGTGTGCTTTGGCACAGTTGGCACCTGGGTACAGCACACGCCAGGCGTTTGCACGCTGCTGCCTAGGCCCGTGTTCTTGTGCATGCGTGTGGGGTTCGGAGGGGAGGGGGGAGACTCTGTGTAATGGTGTGTGCATGTTCATACGTGTCCATGCATGGCTGTGCTTTGCCTGTGCCCCCAAACACATGAGCTCTACCAGGGTTCCTCGGGCTCTGGGCACGCAGCTTGTGTGTGTTCTTGTGCACACACATGTTGACATGTAGGATGTGTGCATGTGGGAGGGGGCACAGGTGAGTTTCCCTGCATGCCTCGGGGAACTGCATCTTGGGGGGGTCAGACCCATATGCGCTGAGGGGAGTGCCCCGATTGCTGTGGGGATGGTGGGGTAGGATGAGGGGAGGGGTTGAATGAGATGGAGGGGCTCTTGGGCAGGCATAGGAGGAAAGGGAGGTGCATTCAAAAAGGGGACCCCTTGGGGGGGCCACAGTTTTGAACGGGGACCCTTAGTGGGTGCATAAGAAGAAAGGGGGTGCAAACAAGGGACCCTAGGGGTGCACATGAGGGGAAAGGTGCAGGGTGAAAAGGGGACCCCTGGCAGAGCATGAGGGGAAACAGGGGGTGCATTAAAGACGGTGGATCCCATTGGGGTGCATGGGGAGAAAGGGGGTGCAAAGAGGGGATGGAAAAGGGGGAAGGGGCAGGGTGAAAAGGGGACCCCCCAGGGGAGGCAAGAGGGGAAATGGGAGTGAATTACAAAGGGAACCACTGGGGAGTATGAGGGAAAGAGGGATGCTTTAAAGAGGGGACCCCTTAAGGGGTGCATGGGGGATAGGAGGGTGCCTCGGTGCAGTGTGAAAAGGGAACCACTGGGGCAGTGTATGGGGGGTGTATTCAAAAGGGAAGGCTCCTGGGGGGGTGCATGGGGGAAGGGGGTGCAGTGTGAAAAGGGGACCACTGGGGGGTGCATGGGGGGAAGGGAACCACTGGGGTGATGCATGCGGGGTGCAGTGTGAAAAGGGGACCTCTGGGGGGTGCATGGGGGGAAGGGAACCACTGGGGCGATGCATGGGGGGAAGGGGGTGCAGTGTGAAAAGGGGACCTCTGGGGGGGTGCATGGGGGGAAGGGAACCACTGGGGCGATGCATGCGGGGTGCATTACAAAGCGGGGTGCACGGGAGAAGGCGAAATAGTCCCGGCTGGGGGCGGGGGGGCGCGGATGGATCCCGGGGCTCGCTTAGCCCCACCCCCGGGAGCAGGCGGGGTTTGGGGGGGGGGGGCTGTCGGCCTATGTAAAAGCCGCGCACCCGGCCCGGGGCGCCCCCCACGCGTCTCGGATTTTGCACCCCGCGCCGCGGCTCCAGGGTCTGTCTGCTCCCCCCACCCCCACGCGTGGTGCAGCAGCGGCGCGAGCTCGGTGCATCCCCGCCCCGGGCAGCGGCAGCAGCAGCAGCAGCGGCGGCGCGAGCCTCCCTCCTGCTCCTGCCCCCGCCCCGCCGCACGCGCCGCCCCCCGCGTTCCAGGGCGAGGTTGAGTCGGTCGCGTCCGGCGTCTCGCGCCCTTTTCTCCCCGGGATTCTCCAGCCCCGGGCCTCGCGCGCCCCTTGCTCCAGCGCCCGCTCCGGCTCCGGCTCCGCCCAGCACCTGCAGCAGCCATGAGCGGCTGGAGCTCCTACATCGACAACCTCATGGCGGACGGCACCTGCCAGGACGCGGCCATCGTGGGCTACAAGGACACCCCGTCCGTCTGGGCCGCCGCGCCGGGCAAGACCCTGGGCAACATCACGGTGAGGGGCGGGGGGGCGCGTGTGCATCGCATTGCAACGAGGGGGAGGGGGCGGCCGGAAGTGCCATGGGGGGGCTGGATTGGGAGGGGGCGGGAAGTGTAATGGGCCCTGCATTGCAAGGGGGGGGGGGTGAAGAGTGTATGGGAGGGGCTGGGGTTCTTGCAGAAAGGGGGGGTGCATGGTTGGCTGTACTGCAAAAGAGGGGGGGTGCATTGAAAAATGAGGGGTTGGGATGGAGGGGACCGTGGATTGCAAAAAGACAGGGGACGTCTTGGGAGGCGCCTTTCACAAAGGGGGGACCCCTGGGGGTGCCTCGGAGGGGGATTATGGGGTGTAAGGTGAGGGGTGCATTGGAGAGAAGGGGATCTGGGGGTGAACAGAGGCCCTTATGGGGCGCAGCACGCAAGGAGGGCCCTGAGGAGGCCTAGGGGGTGTCTGAGCATAGAGGGGAGCACGTGGGAGGCAGAAATGGGGTGCTTGGGGCGAAGGGGGGGTTAGATTGCCCAGGGCGAAGAAGAGGAATGTGAGGGGAGCACATGGAGGGTGGGGGAGGCTTGTCTTGGAAGCCACCAAAAAGTTTGCAAAGTGGAGGTGGGGAGGGGGAAAGAACCCAGCCCCAGGCGCCTACTTCCTGCTCTGTAGCCCCCCCCCTCCCCCCCACTGCCAGCCCCTCCCCCAACACCCTGGCAGGGATCTCTGCTTCACACCAAAAAAAAGCCACTTCCTCTTGCAAAGCATCTGACCGGGGGGGGGGTGATCTCTTCCCCCCCCCCCCGTTCCTCCCGCTGCCCTCCGAACAGGGGCTGCCCCGCTCCCGGGGGTGGCGGGGGGTGTCTCCCGGCTGCCCACGCGCCCGGGGCGCGGGTCGGGCCCAGCTGGCACCTTCGGGCCCGGCCCCACCCTGCCGCCGCCGAGGCCCAGGCGGCTCCCAGGAGGAAATGACTCAAGGCCGAGCGGGGGGAGTCGGTCTGGGGTGGGTGCGGCCTAAACCTGCCCCTGGCTCTGCCGGGCGATCTGGAGCCAGGCTCCGAAGTCCGGGATCTTGGGGTCCCCCCCCCCCCCCCCCGGCGAAGGTCCCATCACCGTGCATCTGCCAGCAGCTCGGGGGCGTGAAAGTTTTTCGCCTGAGTTTTTTACTGCGCTGTGGGGACGAATTGGAGCCCCTGGTTCTGCGCGGCGGTTCGCGTAACCCCAGAGGTGGCTGCATCTCGGGGCTGGGAGCAGCAGCCGGCTGCGCCCCAGAGGTGGCTGCAACTCAGGGCCGGGGATCCCTGCGAGGGGAGTTGCCCCACCCCAGAGATGGCTGCAGCTGGCCCTCTCCATCCCTGTAACCGAGTTGAAAATGGCTAACTTTGTGTGGCATCCCTCCCAATAGAGACGCCCCCGTCTGAAAAACCAGAACTGGGGGGCGGGGGGGGGCTGCCAGTCTGAGCTCTGGGACTTACGAGGCAAATTCAGCATTTGCTGTGTATGCAAAAAACCCCGGCGAGCGAGCGGCGAAGAAACTTTTGCTAACTTCTCGAAAGCAAAGCGGCCCCCCCCCGCGATTAATAAAACGGGTGGGGGCGGGAAGCCGGCTGTCTGTAGTTAATCTGTCCTTTTACTGCCACGTCTCTGCCTCTGCCTGCCGCTGCGGGCCTCAGTCTGTCTCCCACCTAATCTGTCCAGATCTTTGCTTGCTTTTTCCTCTTTTCCTGTTCTCCCCCCCCCTCCCCCCCCGCAACAATCATGCTTTAGTTCAGCCTCGCCTCGCTCGCCTGGGGGGGCTGGTCTAAAGCTTTGGCTTACCCAGTTCTGTTGAAAAACCGAAGTCCGTTTCAGGGCCTGACTTTCTCACTCTTCCCAGAAACTTGTTTTGTTTTGTTGGGCGTGCAAAACTATTTTCCCTCTTCAAACCGGCCTTGTTCAGTGGGGTGGCTGGACTGGTGTCTAAAACGGGACCCCCCCCCCCCCCCCTTTCTGTCTGGAAACCCACCCAGAATTCACAGCCTCCTGCCTGGGAGAGCATCTAGGTCCCTATCTAAAGGGGATGGAGTCGGGTGCCAGATCTCCACATGTGATATTCAGGTCCCTCGAGTGGCTCCGATCCTGGGGGGTGTCCCCCTGTCCCCCCCCCCACAAGTGACTTGGTTATGGGTCAGCACAGAGCTGGTACAAAGCAGTTCCTCCCCCAGCTCATTGGTGTGGCCCCCCCAACCCGCTTCCTGCAATTGTGCAACTGATTCGGGGTGTGAGGCTGCCCCCCTGATTGGCAGGGGGTGAAAAGCACCAGGCTGGAGAATATAGGGGACAGACGCTTCCCCCCTTTCTCCGTTCCCTCCCCATTGCCCCCAGGACTCCCAGTCTCTGCCCCTAGGTTGGACCAGGGACCTGCTGCTCATGTATTGGGACCCCTCTGCACCCCCTCTTTTCTCTAGTGTCTGCAGAACTTTATACTGGTACGGGAGGGAGGGAGAGGCGCTCATCCAGGTGGATTCTGGCAGCTGGCCGGGCCCAGGTGCAGTGGGGCACGGTGCTGGTCTTGTATCTGGGCGGGGGCTGATAAAAGTAGGGCTGGGGTTTGCCAAAGCCTGTAACATCCATGGGGGACCCCCCCCCCTTAATATCCTGTCTCTTCCTGGACTCCTGGGTTCTCTTCCCAGCTCTGGGAGGGCAGTGGGGGCTGGTGAGTTAGAGCAGGGGGGGCTGGGAGCCAGGACACCTGGGTTCTCTCCCCAGCTCTGGGAGGGGTGTGGGTTATACTCTGGACCTTCCCGCAGTTTGCAAGGTGAGGCTGCCCCCCATATCTATTCTCTGGGTTGATGGGGACATCCAATGAGCCCCCCCTTATTCTTGGGCTCAGCAACCCCCTGTACCCCTCCCCAAACTCCACCTGGTCCTGCCCCATTGTGTCCCCTGGGGGGGGTGTCTCTCTCTCTCCCCTGGGCTTAGGGACAGAGGTGGGGGGAGGAAGAGGTTTCAAACCTCAACACCCCCATTACAGGGCTGTCGGTTTCCTATGGAAACTGATGGGGGAGGGGGGGCTGCGTGCAGATAGGAGGGAAGTTTGGTAAGGCGGGGGGAGGGGCCGGGCTGGGAGGCCGATTGATTTCCTCTATCAAGAATGCGGAAGTCCTTGTCCTGTCCCATCCCCCTGAAAATAAGGATCTTAATTTGGGGGGGGGGGGGGAGAAATCTAGATATCTGGGGGGGACTGACCCTGCAGGTGGGAGGGGCTGGGGGGGTGTCTGTCTGAGACAGGAAGTTCTTAAGAAGGGGAAGTTTGGGGGGTGGTGACACAGCTCAGCCCACCTGACCCCTAGAGGAAGAGGGTGAAATTGGGGGTTCAATTCTCTCCTCCCCCCCCAACAAACTGGGGGAGGAGGGGAACCCCTCCTTCCCGCTGCCTCTGGGCCAGACTGCTGGGGGCACTATGAAAATCTAGGAGCCTGGGGGGGCCATGTGGACTGGTTGAATGGGGGGGTTGCTGCTCCCCCCAACTGCAGGACGGGGGGAGGGGACTGGGCTTGACTGAGGGGGGGAGGAGGATCTGGTTCCCCCCCTGTTGCCGCCCCCCCCAAGGCTGCAGTGGGGGATGGAGATTTGGGGGCATGAATCCAGGGCCCTTAATGCCCATTGATGACCAGTGTGAATCCAGACTCTGCCTCCAGTGGGGCTGATTCCCCCCCTCCCCCCCCCGCATGTCTGGATTGCCCCCAGATGGGGGAGTGGGGGGCAGGTGTCTCCTGGTGGGGAATAGAAGGGGGGCTGGTGAGCTCAGACAGCTGTTCTGGGCCCAGCTGCTGCACCCCCATCCCATGGAAAGCAGCTGCTTGGGGGCTCCTGGGTTCTCTCCCCGGCGCTGGGAGGGGAGTGGGGGCTGGTGGTTAGAGTAGGGGGGGGTTGGGAGCCAGGACTCCTGGGTTCTCTCCCTGGCTCTGGGAGGGGAATGGGGGCTGGTGGTTAGAGCACGGGGGAGTTGGGAGCCAGGACTCCTGGGTTCTCTCCCTGGTGCCAGAAGAGGTGTGGGGCTTGTGGGGGGCAGGGCTCCCCTAGCCTGTCCAGTGTGACCCCTGACCTCTCCCCCTCCCCAGCCAGCTGAGGTGAACGCGCTGGTGGCCAAGGATCGTTGCAGCATGTTCGTCAATGGGCTGACGCTCGGGGGCCAGAAGTGCTCGGTGATTCGGGACAGTCTGCACGTGGATGGGGAGTTCACCATGGACCTGCGGACCAAGAGCACGGGCGGGACCCCCACCTACAACATTGCAGTCTGCATGACCAACAAGAGTGAGTGCCGAACACCTGGGTCCTCACCCTTGCCCTGGCAGGGGGGCGCTGGGAATTGGGGACTGGGGTCTGCTGTCTGGGAATGGGAGCCAGGACTCTTGGATTCCCTCCCAGAGCCGGGGAGGGGAGTGGGGGCTGGTGGGTTAGAGCAGGGGGGCTGGGAGCCCGGACTCCTGGGTTCTATCCCTGGCTCTGGGAGGGGAGTGGGGTCCAGCCAGCCTCCCCATCTCCTGCAGCTGGGGCTGCCTGTCTGGCCCTCGCTTCCCCCCTCCCCACCCCAAAGCCAGCAGGGCTGTGTTCCCTCCCAGCAGCTGCTGCTTGCACAGCCGAGCCCTGACCCCTTTCCCTGCGCCGGGGCCCACAGCAGCTGGCCCCGGATCTAGCTGCTTCAGCCCCGCATCCCTGGATAACTGGCCGGGCTTCATGAACAGCTGCAAGTGTGGGGGGGCAGCAGGACGCCTGGGTTCCCTCCCTTCCCCTTGGGGGGTGGGGGACGCTGGGAATCGGGGATTGGGGTCTGCTGTCTGGGAATGGAAGCCAGGACTCCTGGGTTCTCTCCTCAGCTCTGGGAGGGAAGTGGGGTCTAATGGGGGTTAGAGGTGGGAGCCAGGACTCCTGGGTTCCCTGTAGGTGCTGGTGTAGGGATTTACCTGAGTGGATCAGATCCCAGGTGCCCATCCGGCCTTTGCCATGAGACCAGCGTCTTCCTCCATCCCCAGCCCGTGGTGGGGAGGGGGCAGTGGGTAGCCTGGGGGGCCCCTCAACCCTCTTTTTCTCTCTCCCCCCTGCAGCGATAGTGCTGGTCATGGGCAAAGAGGGCATTCATGGGGGCTGCGTGAACAAGAAATGCTTTGAGATGGCCAATCACTTGAGACGCTCGCAGTATTGACGCCGGCCCGGCACTCCGCTGCGGTACTACTGATGCCCACGCTGGCTGGGACCACACCCGGGCCCCCGCCCCCCTGCAGGGGTGTGCCCCGCCCCGGGGCCTGGATCAGCCCCCATTCCTCGCTTTCGGATCTCCACTCTGGCCCACCCCGGCTCTCCGCCACTTTTTCTATCACAAAAATCCTCTTCGTTGCTGCCAAATTTTTTCTGGTTGTTTTAAAAACAAAAAAACAAAAAAAAAAAAGTTGTAGTTTTTTTTTGGGGGGGGGGGGGAGAAAAAAAACTATATTGGAACAAAAGAAATAAAAAGGAAATTTGAATAATTCTCAAAGCGTATCTGTGTCTAGTGTCTGCTCAGGATGCCTGGGTTATGGGGCTGGTGGGTTAGAGCAGGGGGGCCTGGGAGCCAGGACTCCTGGGTTCTCTCCCCAGCTGGGGGAGGGTGCACCCTGGGAGGTTCCTGCCCTTGGATTCTCCCTCCCCCCCTCCCCCGCGCGCGCACACACTCCAGGCTGGCAGGAGAGCCGCACACAGTCGCACATCCTCTTAGTACACAGCAGTGCCTGAGTCATGGTGCAGGGAGGGGCATGAACAGCTGACCAGGGATCTGCCAGAGCTCCGGCCCCAGGGATCCTGCTTTGGGGGGAATCCCACCTCTACTCTTGTCTGTTGGGGGATGGGGTCTGGCCCCAGTGCAATGGGGCACCTAGGACTGGCTTCCTGCCTATCCCTGCAGCCATGTGTTCCACCAGCAGGGAGATGGAGGCTGGCTCTGGGGCGGTCAGGCCTAGGGGTTGGGTGCTGGGCTGGGGGGTCAGGACACCAGGGTTCTATTTCTGGTCCTTGTGCATGGAGAGGCTGGTTTCCCACCTCCCAGGTGTCTAAGGTGCTTGAGGTCGGGGGGCAGGGTCTGCAAAGCTCCAGTTGGGGGTGGGGTGTGCTGTGCCTGGCATGGGGGGCAGCCTGGAGCTGAGCAGCTCCCAAATTTCCAGGGAAGAACCTTGGCACTGCCAACCAACTCTTTTTAACCGCCCCCCCAGTGCCACCCCTGCGCCCGCTGCCGGTGAGCGAGCCACGCAGGAGTGTGCGCCTGCCCGTGCCAGCCCTGCGCCCGCTGCCGGTGAGCGAGCCACGCAGGAGCGTGCGCCTGCCCGTGTCAGCCCTGCGCCCGCTGCCGGTGAGCGAGCCACGCAGGAGCGTGCGCCTGCCCGTGTCAGCCCTGCGCCTGCTGCCGGTGAGCGAGCCACGCAGGAGCGTGCGCCTGCCCGTGTCAGCCCTGCGCCTGCTGCCGGTGAGCGAGCCACGCAGGAGCGTGCGCCTGCCCGTGTCAGCCCTGCGCCCGCTGCTGTGTGAGCGAGCCATGCAGGAGCGTGCGCCTGCCCTGGGCCCTGAGTCCTTCCCCCTCGTCCCAAATGGTGCCCCCAAGTCACAGCCCCTCTGGATTGGGGTTCCACCGGGGGCTGGGGTTATGTACAGTGTGCTGGGGGTGTGCACACCCCAGCATGTCCCTGGCCTGCCCCCCTGCCCAGCGCACACGACCCCAAAAAGTCACCAGTCAATAGAGGGCCAGTATCTTTTATTCAAAGCTGAGCCCCGACCCGCCAGGCGGGCCCTGGGTGCTGCTGACCCCTGGGTGCAGGGCCAGGGTGCCTGGCGTGACCCCCAGCAGCCCCACCCCACAACTGGTTAAAAAAAGCAGCCTCGGTATGAGCTCCAGGAACCCCCCCAGGGGTTAGGGGTTGTAGTGTGAAGGGAACAGGCCCCATGCCCCACTGGGGCAGGGACAGACAGACAAGGCGTTAGTTATCGGGGGCTAAAAGCACAGACACGAGGGGGGCAGTGGCACCCCCCATTTTGGTCCAGGACTCTGCAGAATGTGTGTGTGGGGGGGGAACCATGCTGCACCCCCAGTTTTTAAGCCACGCCTGCAAATCAAAGGCAGGAGCTGGGGTCGGGCCAGCCCCCAGGGCAAAGAAGGAACGGCTGGAACAGCTCTTGGATTAAAGGGGTGTGTTTGTGGGGAGGAGACAGGTAGCCCTGCAGAAGTGGGGCCCATGTCCCTAAAAGAAAGCAGCCCCTGCCCCCTGCTAGCCTCCAAACCAGGGGGTAGCCACTGGGGGCAAGGACAGGTCTGGCTTTGGGGCCACCCTGCTGGGGGGGGGGGGTGCTTCGGCAGGACAGACATGGGCCTTGGGCTGAGTCTAACGGATGGGCTATACCCTATGGGGTTAGGGGTAAAGCCCCCTGGCTGTGGTAGCCCCATCTCTCCACTGCTCCCAGGTCGCAACCACACGCTTCTAGCCTGGGCTACACGTGGGCAAGACAGCCCCATTTCTCTGGCCCAGCCCAGAGCGTGACAGGCCCCCAGCTTCATGGCGTTATTCAGCTGAGGCAGCGGGGCTGGGGGACCCCACGGGGCGGTCAAAGCACCCGCCCAGGCGCTAGCCCCGCTGAGCCTGCTGTGGGGGATTCAGGTGAAAATGGAGTTTAGAGCCCTTAAATTTCACCAGCCTGGCCTGGGGGGAGCCAGTCGCAGGGGAGCGGCTCTCAGCAGCCGAGGGGGCAGCGCGGTCTCTACCCGACCTTTGCCCTAGACAGTGTGGGCCTGCCCCCGCGTCCCGCTGCGGGGCCATGAAACGGGGCAAGGGGGCGGCAGCTGGCCGAAGCCCCCTCTCCCACATCCTAACAGCGGGTGTGAAGTGGGGCGGGCGCCCCCGGGGGGAGTCCAGGAGCGGGGCCCAGGCGCAGGCAGGAATGTCACCCGGCCGCAGTGTTTACAGCCAGCCGGCCAGAAAGCGCAGGCTCAAGGCTGAGCCCCGGAGGGGGAAGGGTGGCTGGTTTGCTTCAGTGCTGGGCTCCCCCACCCTGCTGGGAACCCAGGAGTCCTGGCTCCCACCCCCACTGTGCCTGTTCTAACCCCCCCCCCGCCCCCTCTCCCCTCCCAGAGCTGGGGAGAGAACCCAGGAGTCCTGGCTCCCAGCCCCCGCTGCTCTAACCGACCAGCCCCTACTGCCCTCTGGGACTGGGGAGAGAAGCGGTCCCCCCTCTATGCCCCTCACACCCTGAGCTGTCCAAAAGACCCCCCCACACACACCCCACTCTACAAAGATGTGACACCCCAAGTCCCCCAGCCCTGGAGCCTTGGGCACATAATCAATCCCCCGGGGCAGGGGCTGCAGGCCCAAAAGGGAGCTGGGGGTCACCCCACTCCACAGGATGGGGGTCCCAAGCCCGGATCCCCATTGGGGGCCCCTGTTTTGTGCACGGTTTAAAATACCAAGAAAGCTCGGGGGTAGAGGCCCCCCTGGAAGTCCAAGCAGCTGCCCCATACGGGGGCTCAGACAAGGATGCTGCCCGCCAGGCCCGCAGGGGCATGCTCCTTGCGAGCACCCAGGGACCCCTCCTGCTCCTCCTCGGAGCCTTCCTCGCCGGAGGGCGGGGCCCCGCGCCTCGGCCATGCTGCCGAAGGAGGGGGTGCCGGCGGCGGAGGAGGGGCCCAGCAGCGGGGGTCCGCTCCGAGTGGCGCTGCTCTTCCTCCTCCTCCTCCTCCTCCTCGCCCGGCGGGTGCCCCTCGCCCTCTGAGTCCGAGTCCTCGGCCGTCCGCAGCACGCGCTGCTTACACACTGGGCAGGTCTTCTTGGTCTGCGTCAGCCAGGGGTCCACACACCGGCAGTGATAGGCTGGGGGCAGGGGAGAGCAGTTACACCCCCACCACCGGGAGTGGAACCCAGGCATCCAGGGCGGCTCCCTGACCCCCCGCAACCACCAGCCCCCACTTCCCCTCCCAAAGCCAGGGAGAGAACCCAGGAGTCCTGGCTCCCAGCCCCACCGCTCTAACCCACCAGCCCCCACTCCCCTCCCAGAGCTGGGAAAAGAACCCAGGAGTCCTGGCTCCCAGCCTGCCCTGCTCTAACCCACGAGCCCCCACTCCCCTCCCAGAGCCGGGGAGAGAACCCAGGAGTCCTGGCTCCCAGCCCCCCCTGCTCTGACCCACCAGCCCCTACTCTCCCCTCCCAGAGCCGGGGACAGAACCCAGGAGTCCTCACCGTGGGCACAGGGCAGGATCCGCAGCCGGTCGCCCTCCTCGTACTCATCCAGACAGATGGCACAGACGTCATACTCGTCCCCTGGCAGAGACACAGAAGGTGGGCGTTAGCCCTGACATATGGGGGAAACTGAGGCACACAGAAGGGGCGGGACCAGGGCAAGCTCATACAGTGAGAGGATAACAGTCCTGCCTCCCAGCACCCCCATGCTCTAACCCACCAGCCCCCACTCCCCTCCCAGTGCCGGGGAGAGAACCCAGGAGTCCTAGAGACAGGCCTAGAACTGTGTTTGTTCTGTTGGGACACAAGAACAATGAAATGCACGTGGCAACTTCTCCCTAGGGTCATGGGTTCACAGGAAGCGGTCAGGTCAAAATTCTCCTTTCCACCCACATCTCCACCCCAGAGGTGGGTGCATCTCAGTGCCGGGCGAGGGGTCGCTGGGTAACCAGCCGCCCCGGCCCAGAGGTGGCTGCGTCTCAGCGCTGGGCGAGGGGTCCCTGTATAACCGGCTGCCCCGCCCCAGAGGTGGCTGCGTCTCAGGGCCGGGCGAGGGGTCCCTGGGGAAACCGGCCGCCCCGCCCCAGAGGTGGCTGCGTCTCAGCGCCGGGCGAGAGGGTCCCTGGGGAACCGGCCGCCCCCGCCCCAGAGGTGGCTGCGGCTCAGCGCCGGGTGAGGGGTCCCCGTGTCACCTGCCGCCCCCGCCCCAGAGGTGGCTGCGTCTCAGCGCCGGGCGAGGGGGTCCCCGTGTAACTGGCCACCCCACCCCAGAGGTGGCTGCATCTCAGCGCCAGGCGAGGGGGTCCCTGGGGAACCGGCCGCCCCACCCCAGAGGTGGCTGCGTCTCAGCACTGGGCGAGGGGTCCCTGGGGGAACCGGCCGCCCCGCCCCAGAGGTGGCTGCATCTCAGCGCCAGGCGCGGGGGTCCCTGGGGAACCGGCCACCCCGCCCTAGAGGTGGGCGCATCTCAGCGCCGGGCGAGGGGTCCCTGGGGAACCGGCCGCCCCACCCCAGAGGTGGCTGCGTTTGATGACACGGCCCGGGCTGGGACCCGAGGTTCAGTTCTTGCCTGCTCAGCTGCAGGGCTCGAACGTGTCAGCGAAAACAGTGAAGCTCCATTCCCCCCCCCCCCCCCCCCCCCCCCCGCGCCCTGCCCGGGAGGGAAGCGGTCAGAGGGGCTGCGGAGGGAACCCAGCCGCTCCCGGCTCAAGCCCTTATAAGGTAAATGCGAGCGCTCCCCTGCCGCTTCCTCCCCGGCGCTTACTCAACCCGAGAGCACCCGCTCAGCGCCCCCGCCAGGCGGTGAAACGGCTGCAACAGCTCCCTGGGAAGCCGGACGCCTGGGTTCTACTGGCAGCTCGAGGGGGAGGGGGGAGACTGAGGGATAGAACCTGGGAGCCAGGACTCCTGGGTTCTCTCACCAGTTCTGGGAGGGAAGTGGGGGCTGGTGAGGGGATGGGGCTGGGGGGGACGGTGGTATTTTTTGCATCCCTTCCCCCTTCAAATGGCAGAAATAGACCCCAGGAGTCCTGGCTCCCAGCCCCCACTGCTCTGATCCCCCAGCCCCCACTCCCCTCCCAGAGCCAGGGAGAGAACCCAGGAGTCCTGGCTCCCAGCCCCCCTGCTCTGATCCCCCAGCCCCCCTGCTCTGATCCCCCAGCCCCCACTCCCCTCCCAGAGCCAGGGAGAGAACCCAGGAGTCCTGGCTCCCAGCCCCCCCTGCTCTAACCCACCAGCCCCCACTCCCCTCCCAGAGCTGGGGAGAGAACCCAGGAGTCCTGGCTCCCAGCCCCCCCTGCTCATGACCCCCCAGACCCCTCACTGAGCCTGGAGGGGGCTATGTGGCTGCAAACTGCTGGGAAGCGGTCAGGGAGGGGGGCGGAAGTGTGGGTTGTGTGACCCAGCTCCCAGCATGCACTGCTCCAGCAGCCTTGTGTCTCCCTGCTGCCCCCCCCCCCTTCCCTGCAGGAGCGACCCCCCCCCAGGGGCTGGGCAAGGGCTGGCAGGAAGCCAGAGCCACAAGCACCAGCCAGGGAAGCCCCTGGCCCCGTTCCCCCGGCACAGGCCCCCCGCAGCAGCTGGATCCAGGGGCCCCCCCAGAGACTGCATGGGGAGCTCAGACAGGTCCATGGGGACTGGGGGAGGGGGTGAGCGTCTCAGCACAGGGGCCTGGAGGCCGTCAGGGCGGGCTGACCCCAGAGTGCACCCCCCCGCCCCCGCGGCAGGCCGGTCAGCCTCCCCACCGGCTGCCGGCCTGGGGCTCCTGTCGAAACATTTCACAGGCGTGAGGTGACAACTCCTCGAGTCACTGCGGTTAGCACAGCCCCCCCTCCAGCGCTCGGACAGGGCTGAACCACAGCGGGGGAGAGAACCCAGGTGTCCTGGCTCCCAGCCCCCACTGCTCTAACCCACCAGCCCCCACTCCCCTCCCAGCGCCGGGGAGAGAACCCAGGAGTCCTGGCTCCCAGCCCCCCCTGCTCTAACCCACCAGCCCCCACTCCCCTCCCAGAGCCGGGGAGAGAACCCAGGCGTCCTGGCTCCCAGCCCCCCTGCTCTAACCCACCAGCCCCCACTCCCCTCCCAGAGCCGGGGAGAGAACCCAGGCGTCCTGGCTCCCAGTGTGTTTGCATGCAAGGAGCCCCAGCCTGGGTCTGACAGAGGGGAAGGGGGGTGACTTGGGGTCCCTCAAAACACACAGTAGATGCGTGAGCCCAGGGGCTGCAAAGGGGGCTGGGAGCCGAGGGGAGGAAGCGCTCAGAGCCAGTCTCACACCCCAAGTCACAGCCACTCGCTCCCCAGCCTGACATCTCCACTTGGGATTTGGTGACACGGGGCAGGTGGAGGTGTCGGGGTGCAACCGATCGCACCCCCCACCCCTGAACCTGGAACTTTCCAGCGCCCCGTGCTGGGGCTCAGACAGGCACCCCACATCTGAGGAGAAACCCACAGCCCGCCCTTCCCCTCCCCTGCACCTCCCAGGGGCGCCCTTAGATCCCTCCCGGCTGCCTCTGAGCTCGACGGATTGTTCCTTCGATTGGCCCCCCCTCCCCGTGGTGTGGGGGGACGGGGGATCTGCCCGCCCCCCCCGGCTCCAAAACGGGCTGCGGAAGGACAGACAGACAGGCGTGGGGCAGGGGCCCCTCTGCTGGGGAGAGGGTGCACTGCAGCCTGGATGGGTGAAGGGCAGGATGGGGGGCCTCCCAGCATGCAGTGTTCTGCCTCCATCATGCCCACTGCATGCTGGGAAGGGCCCCGCCCTGCTACCCCAGTGGCCATCCCTGGAGTGGGGGGTGCCAGGATAAAAAGGGCTCAGGGTCAGCCCCCCTGCTCCCCCAAGAAACCCCCCATGCGGCACCTGTGGCCACCTCTGGGGATCAGCTCACAGCTTATCTGGAAGTATCACGCTGGGGGCCCCGCCTGCCAGGGGAGAGCACCCTGCACTGAGCTCCCCGCCCCCCGCAGCACAGTGCCCTCCCCGCCCCCGCAGCACAGTGCCCCAGTGCCACCCCTGGGGCGCCCTCCACTGAGCTCCCCGCCCCCCGCAGCACAGTGCCCCAGCGCCACCCTGGGGCGCCCTCCACCGAGCTCCCCGCCCCCCGCAGCACAGTGCCCCAGCGCCACCCTGGGGCGCCCTCCACCGAGCTCCCCGCCCCCGCAGCACAGTGCCCTCCCCGCCCCCCGCAGCACAGTGCCCCAGCGCCACCCTGGAGCGCCCTCCACCGAGCTCCCCGCCCCCGCAGCACAGTGCCCCAGCGCCACCCTGGAGCGCCCTCCACCGAGCTCCCTGCCCCCCGCAGCACAGTGCCCCCAGCGCCACCCTGGGGCACTGGGGGTCCTGACTCCGAGGGCGGGGGCCGGGGGTGGCTGTGGCGGGCGGCAGCGCCCCCTGGTGGCCAGTTACCTTTCTTGTACTTGTGGACAGGGATTTTCCTCAGCTGCTCCTTGGAGAGCCGGTTCCGCAGCAGCCTCTTGCGGTGCTGCACGCAGCGAACGATCTGCCAGCACAGACCGGGGGGCGTCAGGGGGGTCTGGGACTTCCCGGCCCCCCGTTCCGACCCCCAGCCCCCCCGCTCCGACCCCCCAGCCCCCCTCCCCCCCCCCGCTCCGACCCCCCCGCTCCATCCCCCCAGCCCCCCCGCTCCGACCCCGCTCTGACCCCCCCGCCCTCCCCCTCCCCCCCCGCTCCAACCCCCCCCCGCCCCCCCGCTCCGACCCCCAGCCCCCACTCCCCTCCCACAGCCGGGAGAGAACCCAGGATTCCTGGCTCCCAGCCCCCTGCTCCGACCCCCCAGCCCCCACTTCCCTCCCAGAGCCGGGGAGAGAACCCAGGAGTCCTGGCTCCCAGCCCCCCCTGCTCTAACCCACCAGCCCCCACTCCCCTCCCAGAGCTGGGAGAGAACCCAGGAGTCCTGGCTCCCAGCCCCCCATCCTCTAACCCACCAGCCCCCACTCCCCTCCCAGAGCTGGGAGAGAACCCAGGAGTCCTGGCTCCCAGCCCCCCATCCTCTAACCCACCAACCCCCACTCCCCTCCCAGAGCCGGGGAGAGAACCCAGGAGTCCTGGCTCCCAGCCCCCCCTGCTCTGACCCACCACCCCCCTCCCCTCCCAGAGCTGGGGAGAGAACCCAGGAGTCCTGGCTCCCAGCTCCCCCCGCTCTAACCCACCAGCCCCCACTCCCCTCCCAGAGCTGGGAGAGAACCCAGGAGTCCTGGCTCCCAGCCCCCCCTGCTCTGACCCACCAGCCCCCTTCCCCTCCCAGAGCTGGGAGAGAACCCAGGAGTCCTGGCTCCCAGACCCCCTGCTCTGACCCACCAGCCCCCACTTCCCTCCCAGAGCCGGGGAGAGAACCCAGGAGTCCTGGCTCCCAGACCCCCTGCTCTGACCCACCAGCCCCCACTCCCCTCCCAGAGCCGGGGAGAGAACCCAGGAGTCCTGGCTCCCAGCCCCCCGCTCTAACCCCCCCAGCCCCCACTCCCCTCCCAGAGCTGGGGAGAGAACCCAGGACTCCTGGCTCCCAGCCTGTGCCCCGCACAATGCGGTGGGGCGTCACTCACCAGGATGGTGCACATCACGGCGATGATGATACCGACCACGCCGGTGAAGGGGATGAGATAATAACCCAGCGGGAAGATGTACTCAGGGATCAGGATAATGTGAGCGCTGGGTGACCGGAGACAGTGGGGTCAGTCAGGGCGGAGATGCTGGCCGCTAGCTCCCACTGTGCCTCCAGAGGAGAACCCAGGCGTCCTGGCTCCCAGCCCCCCCTGCTCTAACCCACCAGCCCCCACTCTCCTCCCAGAGCCGGGGAGAGAACCCAGGAGTCCTGGCTCCCAACCCCCCTGCTCTAACCCACCAGCCCCCACTCTCCTCCCAGAGCCGGGGAGAGAACGCAGAAGTCCTGGCTCCCAGCCCCCACTCTCCTCCCAGAGCCGGGGAGAGAACCCAGGTGTCCTGGCTCCCAGCCCCCCCTGCTCTAACCCACCAGCCCCCACTCCCCTCCCAGAGCCGGGGAGAGAACCCAGGAGTCCTGGCTCCCAGCCCCCCCTGCTCTAACCACCAGCCCCCACTCCCCTCCCAGAGCCGGGAGAGAACCCAGGAGTCCTGGCTCCCAGCCCCCGCCCCGGTCTAACCCCTCGACCCCACTCCCCTCCCTACTGATGGAGCACCCAGGGAGAGCAAGGCGGGTGACAGACATGTGTCCTGAGGGGGGGGGGGGGCGCCAGGCCCACGCTGGGGTTCCTCCGGGCTCAGGGGCTGCGAGGGGACAAGACGAAGGGGGGGGCTGGGCCGCGCCCCCCCGCCGGAGGGCAGGTGCCTACCCCTTCTCATAGCTGAAGAGGGAGCGCAGGTAGTCGGCGGCCGTCTCCCCCACGAAGACTGACGGGATGGCGATTTGTTCCTGGATCCTCTCTGTGGGGCAGAGAGATGGCAGAGGGGCTCAGCCAGCCCTACAGGGGACGCCCCGACCCACACCCGGGGCACGGTCGCCCTTTGGACACTGGGTTCCCTCTGCCCAGAGCTCTCCCTGGGGGAGGCAGGTGGTGTGGGGAGCACAGGCTGGGGGATCCTGGCAGTGGGGGGTCTCACTCCTGCCCCCTGCTGCTACAAGCTGCCACAATCCAGCCTGCAAATGGGGGGCGGGAGTCCCGAGAGTAACCCCGTCCCATGGGAGAACTCGGGGGCGGAGCCTAGGGAAAGTCCCTCCCCTCCCCTACTCACCATCATTCCAGGCCATGCTGAGCAGTTTGTCGGAGCCCGTGTTATGGACCACGGCGGCGTCGAACCCGGCCTGCTGCGCGTGCCACACCTGGGGACGGGGGGGGAACGGGTCAGGGGGGAAAGCACCCTCCACCAGCCAGGGAGAGAACCCAGGAGTCCGGGCTCCCAGCCTCCCCTGCTCTAACCCACCAGCCCCCACTCCCCTCCCAGAGCCGGGGAGAGAACCCAGGAGTCCTGGCTCCCAACCCCCCCTGCTCTAACCACCAGCCCCCACTCCCCTCCCAGAGCCCGGGAGGGAACCCAGGAGTCCTGGCTCCCAGTCCCCTCCCCCTCCCCCCGCTCTATCCCACCAGCCCTCACTGCCCCCTAGGCCCCCCCACCTTGATGTCGAAGTTGCACTCGTATCTGCGGATGAGCGCGATGAAGCGGGTGGCGTTGCTGGAGTTGGGGGGACCCTCGATAGGCTGACAGGCATTGCTGGGCCTGGCCTCCACCAAGTAGCCCTGGAGCAAAGCAGGCCGTCAGAGTCAATACACCACAGGCCTGCAGCCAGGCAGGATGAGCCGAGAACAGAACCCAAGAGTCCTGGCTCCCAGCCCCCTGCTCTGACCCACCAGCCCCCACTCCCCTCCCAGAGCCGGGGAGAGAACCCAGGAGTCCTGGCTCCCAGCCCCGCCCCCCCCCCCGGCTCTGACCCACCAGCCCTCACTCCCCTCCCAGCGCTGGGGAGAGAACCCAGGCATCCTGGAGCCCCCCTGCTCTAACCACCAGCCCCCTGGACCTTGCTTCCCAAGCGCCAGCTACGCACCACAAGTCCTTCCCTGGGCAGCAGGGCCCCGAAGAGGGCGGGCAGGTCCGAGAAGTCCATGCTAGAGTTGTGATCCGTCACCTGCAGGGTGGGCGGGGAGAAGGATCAGGGTGGCACGAGGAAGGCTCCGGTTCCCCCCACCCCATCTGACCGCTCCCTGGGTCCCTGCCCCCAAAATCTCCCCCCTCCCCCCTGGGCCCGGCGCCAGGCCAGGCCGAGCCCTTGGCCACTCACCGCGTGGATGTAGGCGTCCGTGGGGGGGAGCAGCAGACAGGCCCGGAGCAGGAGGGCGGTGACAGGGCTGGGGAAGGCGCGCTCGGGCCGCATCCTCGCGGCCGGCGGAGCCCTGCAAGGGGGAGAGGGGGGAGCCCAGGGTGTGAGACCCCCCTGTCAGAAACCATCCTGGGGGGTAAACCGAGGCACGGTCAGTGCCAGAGCTGGGAGCAGACCCTGTCCCTCCAAAGTGCCAGAGGGGCAGGGTGGTTAGCACCCAGCCCGGCCCCGTCGGAGTCTCGGAGCTGCCCCCCGCCTCGCGTCCCCGGAGGGCGGCCGCACGGAGAGACAGCCCCGGGGCTTGTAGCCAGGACAAAGGGCCCATTCACTGGCCACGAGGCAGCGCTGCGGCAGGGGGACGGGAGACAGGCACCGGCAGCGAACCCCTGACAGCGGCACCGAGGTAAGCAGAGGCCCAGATCCCAGCCAGGGTCCATCGGCCGTCGCCCCGTGGGGTCAAGGGGGGTCGGATCCCGGCCAGGGTCAACGGGCCGTCACTTCTCCTCTAACCCACTAGACCCCACTCCCCTCTGGGACAGAACCCAGGAGTCCTGGCTCCCAGCCCCCCTGCTCTAACCACTAGCCCCCACTCCCCTCCCAGAGCCGGGGAGAGAACCCAGGAGTCCTGGCTCCCAGCCCCCCGTGCTCTAACCACCAGCCCCCACTCCCCTCCCAGAGCCGGGGAGAGAACCCAGGAGTCCTGGCTCCCAGCCCCCCCTGCTCTGACCTCCCAGCCCTCACTGCCTTCCCAGAGCCGGGGAGAGAACCCAGGAGTCCTGGCTCCCAGCCCCCCCTGCTCTGACCCCCCAGCCCCCACTCCCCTCCCAGAGCCGGGGAGAGAACCCAGGAGTCCTGGCTCCCAGCTCCCTCTTGATGAGATGGTATGACGCGGGGCTGGCGGGAGCTGGGGGAGCCCTGCCCGAACAGGTCTGGGCGTGGACCAGAGGCCGACGCTCTTGGTGTTCTGGCCCAGGCCGGGAGGCGCTTGGCTTAGCCTGGCGCAGGGCACAGCGGCCCGGCTGCCAGGGGTTCCGAAGCATGGAGCGAAGTTCAGGAGCGGGAGCGAAGAGCTGGCACCAGGCGGGCTGGGAAGTGGGCAGGGCCAGGCCTGAGGGGGAATTCCCCGGGGGACATGAGTTCAGAGGGTCTCAGTCCAGTTCTAAGATTGGGGTACCCATGGGGCCGGGCACAGCAGACACATGGGGCTGTCCCTGCCGTGAAAGCTTACGGTCTAACTCAGCAAGATGGACCACGGGTGGGGAGGGGAAACTGAGGCACGGAGGTGCCGGGACTTGCGTAGCAGGTCAGTGGCTGAGCTGGGAAGAGAATCCGGGCAGCCCGAATCTCAGGCCATGCCCACTAGCCCACGCTGCCAGCCCGAGGGCTGAAGGGGTCATGCCAACTGAGCCCCTTTTCCCTATGCTACGGCAGGGGTGTCAGGGGAGCTGGGTGTGTGGGGAGCCATGGGTTGGGGGAGCTCCCTGGGCTGCTGTCTCAGCCCTGCTCACTTTAGGGGTAGAGGGGATGTGTACACAGCACTTGGGAGCACCACTAGCTCACCAACCCAGCACTGAGACGCGCCCACCTCTGGGGCGGGGCGGCCGGTTCCCCAGGGACCCCTCGCCCGGCGCGGAGATGCAGCCACCTCTGGGGAGGGGCGGCCGGTTACCCAGGGACCCCTCGCCCGGCGCGGAGATGCAGCCACCTCTGGGGCGGGGCGGCCGGTTCCCCAGTGACCCCTCGCCCGGCGCTGAGATGCAGCCACCTCTGGGGAGGGGCGGCCGGTTACCCAGGGACCCCTCGCCCGGCGCGGAGATGCAGCCACCTCTGGGGCGGGGCGGCCGGTTACCCAGGGACCCCTCGCCCGGCGCGGAGATGCAGCCACCTCTGGGGCGGGGCGGCCGGTTACCCAGGGACCCCTCGCCCGGCGCTGAGATGCAGCCACCTCTGGGGCGGGGCGGCCGGTTCCCCAGGGACCCCTCGCCCGGCGCGGAGATGCACCCTTGGCATTACCCCCTCTCCTGGCTGGGCTGGGGGGCTGGGTATGGTCCCCTGTGTCTGAGCCCCCAGTCCCCACAGGACCCTCTCCCCAAATGGGGATCCCTTCTCTCAGCCCCCCTGCCCAGCAGCAGGGCCCCCGATCTAGCTGGTGTACAAGTGCGGCCCCCTCTCACTGACCTGGCGGGGGTGGCTGCCCGGTCAGGGCTGGCTCATGGAGGAACAGGGGGTCTGCCCCCTAGAGCAGAGCTGGGTCAGGAACTGGGGTCCCCCTCTGGCTCTGTCTGTTTACAGCTCCTCTCCGGAACATGGGAGCTACCAGCTCTCGCGAGAGGAGGAGGAGCTACCCTTCCTCCCCTCCCCCCCCCCCCCAGTAACCCGGACTCCTGGGTTCTCTCCCCGGCTCTGGGAGGGGAGTGGGGGCTGGTGGGTTAGAGCAGCGGGGGCTGGGAGCCAGGACTCCTGGGTTCTCTCCCCGGCTCTGGGAGGGGAGTGGGGGCTGGTGGGTTAGAGCAGCGGGGGCTGGGAGCCAGGACTCCTGGGTTCTCTCCCCGGCTCTGGGAGGGGAGTGGGGGCTGGTGGGTTAGAGCAGCGGGGGCTGGGAGCCAGGACTCCTGGGTTCTATCCCTGGCTCTGGGAGGGGAGCAGGGGCTGGTGGGTTAGAGCAGGGGGGGCTGGGAGCCAGGACTCCTGGGTTCTCTCCCCGGCTCTGGGAGGGGAGTGGGGGCTGGTGGGTTAGAGCAGCGGGGGCTGGGAGCCAGGACTCCTGGGTTCTATCCCTGGCTCTGGGAGGGGAGCAGGGGCTGGTGGGTTAGAGCAGGGGGGGCTGGGAGCCAGGACACCTGGGTTTAGGGTGACCAGACAGCAATTGTGAAAAATCAGGACAGGGGCTGGGGGGTAATAGGAGTCTATATAAGAAAAAGACCCCAAAATTGGGACTGTCCCTATAAAATCAGGACATCTGGTCACCCTACCTGGGTTCTCTCCCCGGCTCTGGGAGGGGAGCAGGGGGGGCTGGGAGCCAGGACTCCTGGGTTCCATCTGGAGCTCTGCAAACTAACTTGCCATGTCCCCACCTGGTGTCTTGGTTTCCCCCCTTAGCCCTGGGCCGGGTGAGGGTGAGGCTGCGTCCCTCCGGGGCTGAGATGCTCCTAGGCCTGGTCGGGTCATGTGGGGCCTTGCAGGACAGGCCCCTGCCCCGGGTGTGCATCCGGGCCGGGACTCCCCAAGGAGCGCGATCGGCGCGCCTGCCACTCGGGGACACTCCAGGCTCCCTGGTTTAACAGGGGCTGCTCCCTCTCGGCATGTTGCACGAATGCCTGCCGGGATTTCTGGGCTGCTGCGTGGTGATTTGACATGTTGTCTTGCAGGTCATTAGTTTTAAACGCAATCTGCCTGAGCCCTGCGGTTTGCAGGGCCGCTTCGAGAAACACGGCGAGCTTATTGGGCAGATCATGAAAATATAGATGCCATGCATGCCTGTGAAAAAGTCCCGAGCACCGTGGGGCTGCTGGTGGGCTGAGATCACTTCCTGTCTGGTAATGTCTCATTGTTTCCCCAGCCTGTCTGAAGCCGTCTCTTGTCTCTCGTCTGAGACGTAGGTTGGGAGCTCTTTCAGACAGGGTGTGTTTGTACAGCGCCTAGCGCCATGGGGTGCTGGCCCGTGACCGGGGCTCCTGGGTGCTACAATAAAGCACCTAGTCAATAATAAGATGACGTAATAAGTCTAAATAGGATTGGGTCGGGTTGCTCTAAGCAAATAACCCCAGGGTGCTGTTTGGAGATGGAATTGGTGATTCAGTCAGACCCCCAAGGTCTCACATTTCTAGGGGGCACCCATCTGCAGGGTGGGGGGCGCATAGGGGGCACTAGTCCTGACCCGAATGCCCCAGACGGTGCTGGGGGGTGCTGTGCTGCAGGGTGCGCTCTCTCCCCTGGTGTCAGTAACGACACCCCGTGCCTGCTCCCTGTTCTGCGCCTTGCTGCCAGGCCACCCGGCGTTACTCCGGCACGTTCACGTTTCTCTGGGTCTCAGCTCCTGAGGCCTGACTGCCCCACGGAGCAAAGAGGGAAAGGCCTCTCTCGGCTCAGCCAGGGGAGAAGGGAAACCAAGTCTGAGACAAGGAGGCAAAGGAATCCCAGAGTGGGAGTTCGTTCCCCGCACCTGCCCCATGGCTCTGCCAAGGCCCGGTACCATGTCACCCGCCAGACCCTTCCAACCAGCTCACAGAAAGGATAGAAGTTAGTGCAAAACAGAACTGAAGGCACGTGATTCTGGGAGCTCGTAGCAGCATGCAGCGCGGTTCAGCCCGAGGATCAAAACCCACTGTGCCAAGATTGCCACCCACGGGTGCTGGCTCTCGCCAACCCCCCTGCTCTAATCAGGAGACCACACTCCTCTCCCAGGAGTCCTAGGAGAGGGTTAGTGAGTGTCTTCTTCCTAGACAGTTGGGCCCTTTTTATTTGCACGGGCCGTGCTGCCATCTAGCAAGCGATGCACTTACAGGAGTTCACGCCCCACCTTGTAACAGGAGAGCACTGTTCAAAGAGGGTGTTTTCCAAAAGAAGGTGCTGGCTCCTAGCCTCCGAGGCTGTCAATATGTCTGATTAAAACAAGAAGGAGTCTGGTGGTACCTTAAAGACTAGCAGATTTATTTGGGCATAAGCTTTCGTGAGTAAAAACCTCACTTCTTCAGATGCATAGAGTGAAAGTTACAGATGCAGGCATTAGATACTGACCCATGGAGAGCAGGGAGTTACTTCGCAAGTGGAGAACCAGTGTGGACAGGGTCAATTCAATCAGGGTGGATGTAGTCCACTCCCAACAATAGATGAGGAGGTGTCAATTCCAGGAGAGAAAAAGCTGCTTCTGTAATGAGCCAGCCACTCCTGATACTTAATATAATACCCCCTGATACTTAATATGTCTGATCTTCTTTCATGAGCCCACTTGACAGATTTTATCGTCCTTGGATTTGGCTTCCATCCCCTCTCCAAGGGTTGCAGCTGTCTGGAGGTGCTGTCTTCCTCATTCACACCTCGTTCATTCTATAGGGCAATTGATTAAGGGAGTGTGGGGGGGAGATCTTATTCTACTGCTAGCAAAAAGACATTTTTCTTTTACTTTAACTATCCTTAGGGGCTATAATATTATATCAAGGCTTAACACAAAGTTTTCTATAAGTTTTTCTACATAGGGATCTGATACAAAGTGAAAATAGCTTAATACAGCGTTATACAAAATAGCCTAATACAGAGATTTATCTACATTGTCCCGCTTTTGACCTCTCAAGAACAATTCTTGAGTGGTCACAATTTAAATCTTGTGTGTCTCTTTTAAATCTATGTATTGGGTACATTGACAAACAAAATGAGGCCCAAGTTTGATGCTGCAATAGCCATCAAACAATAAAAGTCACTGAGGTTAGGACCTTCTTAAGCACACACAACAAATAAGATTTTGTAGGAGTACCACAGTTGTCATGCAAGGTTAAGCTGATTTGGACTTAAACTAACATTCAGTTGCTAAAATGTTGCAGAATCCCCTATTCCTAACAGTTGTTCTCAAGAGGTCTCTGGGGACGTGAAAGATGGAGCCCTACAACTATGGGCCAAAGTCTTACAGGTTATGGGGGCCCAAGAAGTACCTTATAGGGCTTGGAGAAGTAGAACCAGGGTGCATAGAGGAAAGTGTGGAATTAATAATACAAGCAAATGTAACTAACAATACAAATGTATCAATAACAAAAATCAACAACAAAATGATTAGAGAACCTAACAAAAAATAAACAAAGAATAAATAAATCTGATGCATTGGGGACCAAAGTCTTTCAGACAGAGGTGGATGTGATTGAGTATCCCCTCTTTCTCTGGACCCAATGCTAGCACAGGACACCCACCAGAGACAGACACAGAACATGCAACACAGACTTTGTTGTGACACTATAACCATGGTATTTTATCACTCTTCAGCTGGTACCAGCTCTCCTGATGTTCTGGTTCAGAGCCTGAAAGATAGAAGCTTGGAGACAAATTAGCACAGTGCTCCCTCCACGGCAGACCCTGCTCGGTCTCTGCCACAGTGTGTCCCATTTTTGTTAGTAACGTTGGTATCTGTAGCTTAGGAAAACAATTTTAGTTGCGAGACATGAACCCATTTTAGCTTTCTCTCTTTATCTATTCGGTACACCAAAGGGCTAAGCCGGTCCACAATGGAATATGGACCTATCCATTTAGATTCCAAATTATGCTGCCTTCTACCCAATTTTAAATACATGACCAGATCCCCGGGCTCCCAGAGCTGGGAGTTACCAGCTTTCTGTTTATGGAGCTTGTTATTCATTTTATCAATGGCCTCATTAATCCGGTATTGCAAGGTCAATTTGTCCCCTTGTAATTGTTTGAGCCACTGAAAATAATCATGCTGTGGTGTTACCACATCCATTTCCCCTGATCCTAAACCCATCTGTGTAGGATCAATCATCAGACTCATCGGTTTGTCCAAATACACTTTGAAATGTCTGTATTTTTGTTTTCAGGTGGTTGCTACTACACATAGCTGCCAGAATTAAAGGCAGCTTATCAGACCAACAGAACAGGCCTGCCACGAGGCAGGAAGAGAGTGACCCTGGGACCTCCCAAAGGGGAAACCTGGAGAACCCCCTCCCAAGGGGAACACCCAGCATCAGGACCAACCGACTGGCTCGAGGGGTCCCACGGGACATGGGCTGCTATTACTGTGGCCAAAGAGGCCACATACGGGCCCAGTGCCCCAGGCTCAGGGACAGACTGAGCAGACCGAACCCACAGAGGGTTGACTGGATAGAGACCCAGACGGATGAGGGGCGGTGTTCCCAGGCAAGGGGGGCTGACAGCTTCCCAACGGCTCAGGCGGGAGGAGGGTCCTAGGCCAGCTCCTCTTGGGGGCTGGATGCTCCGTACTCAAGGTTCTCCGTTTACAGGGTGGACGTGGGGCGGTCCCTGCGGAGCGAGTGCCTTGTTCCCCTGGAGGTGGATGGGAGGAAGGTCAATGGATACTGGGACACGGGCGCTGAGGTGACGCTGGCCCGGCCCGAGGTGGTGGCCCCAGATCAGGTGATGCCCAACACCTTCCTGACCCTGACCGGGGTGGGCGGGACCCCATTCAAGGTGCCTGTGGCGAGGGTACACCTGAAGTGGGGGGCCAAGGAGGGCCCCAAGGAAGTGAGGGGGCACCACCATTTGCCCACTGAGGTGCTAATGGGGAGGGACCTGGAGGACTGATCAAGCAACCCCCAGGGTGCCCTGTGTTGCGGAGTGTGGGGGAGTTAGGGCCCTGCACCCCTCTTCCCGAGATTCACTGCGACTCTCAACCAGCCAGTAAAGCAGAAGGTTTATTTAAGGACAGGAACACAGTCTCAAGCAGAGCGTGTAGGTACGACCAGACCCCCTCAATTAGGTCCCTCTGGGAGGTTCAGGGAGCTTAGACCCCAGCTTGGGGTTCCCTGCGTTGCACCACCCAGCCCAAAACGAAACCAAACTCCCAACTCCTCCCGCTGCTCCTCTCCTTTGTTCAGTCTCCCGGGCAGAAGGTGTTAATTCTCCCCACCCCCGTTCCTGGCTCAGGTTACAGCTCAGGTAGCTTCCTTCAAGGGAAGTCCCACATCCCCACTGCAACCCCCCTGCAACATTCCCAGGTCAAATCTGCCCTGCTCCCTGCTCCGTCACATCTCTCCCCCCTTCGAGACTGAACTGAGCGGGGTCACTCTGACCAGTGACCTGGGGAAGTTCAGGGCTCCCTCTCCGGGACAACGCGTCCGCTATCAGGTTGTCACGTCCCTTCACATGGACCACGTCCATGTCATAATCCTGCAGGAGCAGGCTCCACCTCAGGAGCTTGGCGTTGGCTCCTTTCATCTGGTGCAGCCAGGTCAGGGGAGAGTGGTCGGTGTGCACGGTGAAGTGACGCCCAAAGAGATATGGCTCTAGTTTCTTGAGGGCCCACACCATGGCCAGGCATTCCTTCTCGATGGCCGCGTAGTTCTGCTCCCGGGGTAGCAACTTCTTGCTCAGGTACACGATGGGGTGTCTCTCCCCCTTTTCATCCTCCTGCATTAACACCGCCCCCAGTCCTGTGTCTGAGGCGTCGGTGAACACCATAAAGGGCTTGTCAAAGTCTGGGTTTGCCAGAACTGGGCCACTGACCAGAGCCTCCTTCAGCGCCCGGAGAGCCTCCTGGCACTCCTCGGTCCAGACCACTTTGTCTGGCTTCCCCTTCTTGCACAGCTCAGTGATGGGGGCGGCTATGGCGCTAAAGTGGGGCACGAACCTCCGATAGTACCCTGCCATCCCAATAAAGGCTTGGACCTGCTTTTTGGTTTGAGGAGCGGGCCAGTCTCTGATCACCTCCACTTTGGCTGGTTCCGGCTTTAGGCAGCTGTCACGGAGTATTGGGGAACTCAGGGCCCTGCACCCCCGGCTTCCTGCGATTCACCATGACTCTCAGCCAGCCAGTAAAGCAGAAGGTTTATTTGGATGACAGGAATACAGTCCAAGACAGGTCTTGCAGGCACAGACAGCAGGGCCCCCCCCTCAGTTAGGTCCAGCTTGGGGTCCCAGGGCATGCCAGCCCACCCCCCTTGGGGGGGTCAGAGCCATCTCTGCCTCCCAGCCATCTCTCCAGCCTCCTTCCAGCCTGCTTCCAGCACTCTGCCTTCAGCAACCCCTCCCACAGCCTTTGTTCAGTTTCCCGGGCTAAGGAGTCGCCTCGCCTTCAACCCCTTCCTGGGTTCTCATGTTACACACTCAGGTATGCGCCCTCGGGCAGATCCCATCCTACAATGCAGACCATCCTAGTCACACTCCCCTGTCAGCATTCACAGACCACCTTGAGAACAGGCCCAGTTCGTCACATCTCTCCCCCCTTCGAGACCGAACTGAGCAGGGTCACTTTAGCCAGTGACCTGGGGAAGTTCGAACCTACCCCCGTTCCCATGGATGCCCCCGCATCCCTCCAGTTCCTTGGTGGGAGTTACACCAGGCCCCTTCCGTTCCACGCCCCCCCTTAGGTCGGGGGTGCTTGATGGCACTCGCAGTTCGCATGTGGGAAGGTTTATGCGGCCTGCGCCCTTTTCCCACCCCCATACCTCTGGGGCTCCAACTGGGCTGTGGTCTTCTCCCAGCGCTCCAGTCTGGAGGTCTGTGCTTTGGGCTCTCTTGGTTTAGAGCCGCCCTTTTTACCTTGGCCACCCTCCGAAAAGGCTCCTCTATGCTGGGCAAGGGTCCTAAAGCTGTTTTCCCCTTGTCCCAGGCCTTCCTCCCCCTCTGACAGGGGTCACAGGATCCGCAGTACTGTCGGACAGTAACAAAGACCCCAGGCCAGTAAAAGCTCCGTAGCAGCCTCTGCTGGGTACGCCAGGTTCCCTGGTGCCCTGAGAGGGGAATGTCATGGGCCCGGCACAGCAGCTGGCGGCGATACTTCTGGGGTACCACCAGCTGCCTCCTGATCCCCCCTGACTCCATTTTCCCTGGGGGAGCCCATTCTCGGTACAGGAACCCTTTCTCCCACAGGAACCTTTTCCGGCCACCTCGTCCCATGGTCTGTACCGCATTGAGGTCGGCCAGGTCCCTTATCTTCCGCAAGGAGGGATCTCTCTGTAACTCGGCCTGGAACTCAGCAGCTGGGACAGGGATGGCCACCTGCTCTTTCTCGCCCGCTGGGTCCGAAGCTGCAGCCTCCCTGAGCCGCGTCCCTGGGCGTTCCCTCCCCACCAGGTTAGGGTCCCGCGCCTCAGGCAAGGCACCCCCCCCAAGGCCAGGGCGCAGTGCCCCTCGCCGGCTCTGACCGCGGGTCACAACTAAGGCGGTCTGGGGGCTGCTGGGCCAGTCCTCTAGGTCCCCCCCCATCAACACCTCAGTGGGCAAATGGTGGTGCACTCCCACGTCCTTGGGGCCCTCCTTGGCCCCCCATTTCAGGTGTACCCTCGCTACGGGAACCTTGAATGGGGTCCCGCCCACCCCGGTCAGGGTCAGGAAGGTGTTGGGCACCACCCGATCTGGGGCCACCACCTCGGGCCGGGCCAGTGTCACCTCTGCGCCCGTGTCCCAGTAACCATAAACTTCCTTCCCATCCACCTCCAGGGGAACAAGGCACTCGCTCCGCAGGCACAGCCCCGCGCCAACCCTGTAAACGGAGAACTTTGAATCCGGAGCATCTGGCCCCCCAGAGAAGCTAGCCTAGGGCTCTCCTCCCTCCTTAGCAGGTGGTACCCTGCCAGCCCCCCTTCCCTGGGAATGCTGCCTCTCGCCGGGCTGGGTCTCTACCCAGTCAACCCTCTGTGGGTTCGGCCTGCTCAGTCTGTCCCTGAGCCTGGGGCACTGGGCCCGTATGTGACCCTTTTGGCCACAGTGGTAGCAGCCCATGTCCCATGGGTCCCCTTGAGTGGGTCGGATGGTCCTGATGCCGGATGTTCCCCTCTGATGGGGTTTTTCTGTATTTTCCCACAGGGAGGTCCCATGGTGACTCTCTCTCTGCGTTATGGTGGGATTGCTCCTTTGGGACTCCTCCCTTTTATCTCCTGACCGGCTCTTTACGAACTCATCGGCCAGCCGGCCTGCCTGTCGCGGGTTCTCTGGCTTTCTGTCCACCAACCACAGCCTCAGGTCCGATGGGCACCGCTCATACAGTTGCTCCAGTACCAGCAGTTTGACCAGGTCCTCCTTCGTCTGGGCCCCATCAGCCCACTTGCTGGCGTATCCTTCCATGCGGGCGGCTAGTTGTAGATATGAGATCTCAGGGGTTTTATCCTGACTCCGGAACCTTTCCCGGTACATCTCAGGAGTCAGCCCAAACTCTCGTAGCAGGGCCTTTTTGAATAGTTCGTAGTCCCCTTTCTCTGCCTCTTCCAGTTGGCGGCACAATGCCACGGCTTTGGGGTCCAGTAAGGGGGTAAGGACCCGGAGTCTGTCCGCGGGATCAACCCGGTGCAGCTCGCAGGCCGTCTCAAAGGCCTCCAGGAAGTCATCCATGTCCTCCCCCTCCTTGTATGGGGCCATGATGCACTTATCAAAGCTCCGTGCAGTCCTGGGTCCCCCCTCACTCACCGCAGCCGGGGGTTCGCTGCCCTTCAATCTCGCCAGTTCCAGGTCATGCTGACGCTGTCTCTCATTCTCCTGTCTCTGTCTCTCATTCTCCTCCCGTTCCTGCTGACGCTGTCTCTCTTCACGCTGATGCTGTCTCTCTTCATGCTGTCTCTGTTGTTCACGATCCTCCAGCTCTCTCAGTTTTAGCTCTTTCTCCCATTCCAGCCAATTCCGCTCCCCGGATGCCGAACGTCGCCGGGAGGATCCTCTGCTGGCCGGCGAGCTTCGCCGGGAGGGTCCCCTGCTGGCCGGGGGGGCCACGGCGCCTTCGGTATTTGCTGGGCTCCTCCCCACCCTTCCCTTAGGCATAGGAAGGAGGGGTCTCGGGAAGCCCTCAGCAGCCGACTGACCACTCCCAGCTGGGACAGACACTGGGGCCTGCGCTGCATTTGCCAGGCTGCTTCCCTGAGACACAGGGATCAGTTCATTCACGCGATCTTCCGCCTCCAGCTGGGCAATGAGCTGTTCTTTGGTGAGCCTCCTAATGCGCAGCCGCCTTTGCTTGCACAGCTCCACCAGGTCGCTCTTAAGCCGCTTGGCATACATCTTCCTGCTGGCCACTCACCGGCCTGTGTGCTCACAGCTCCCCACAGTTCCCAGGGGGCCCCCTAGTGTGCCAGCCCTTCTCGAGGTCACCGCCTCTCTGCCAGGGTCGAGCTGCAGACTCCTCCGCCCCTGGGACCACTCGCTGAGATCCCCCCGGGGGACCCTGTTACTGCAAAAGTCCTTCTCGCTGGTCACACACTCCCAGGGGTAATAACCGTCTCTCTCCCACTCTTCAGCCGGCCTGGTCCCCGTCAATCCCCCTTCGTTTTACTGCTCCCCAGTCACTTACTGCAGGAAGCGCCGTCCACGGGGTGCAGTAGATCCCGCCGCTGCCACCAGTTGTCACGGAGTATTGGGGAACTCAGGGCCCTGCACCCCCGGCTTCCTGCGATTCACCATGACTCTCAGCCAGCCAGTAAAGCAGAAGGTTTATTTGGATGACAGGAATACAGTCCAAGACAGGTCTTGCAGGCACAGACAACAGGGCCCCCCCTCAGTTAGGTCCAGCTTGGGGTCCCAGGGCATGCCAGCCCACCCCCCTTGGGGGCGTCAGAGCCATCTCTGCCTCCCAGCCATCTCTCCAGCCCGCTTCCAGCACTCTGCCTTCAGCGACCCCTCCCACAGCCTTTGTTCAGTTTCCCGGGCTAAGGAGTCGCCTCGCCTTCAACCCCTTCCTGGGTTCTCATGTTACACACTCAGGTATGCGCCCTCGGGCAGATCCCATCCTACAATGCAGACCATCCTAGTCACACTCCCCTGTCAGCATTCACAGACCACCGTGAGAACAGGCCCAGTTCGTCACAGCAGCCGCTTCCCACCCGGTGGCCTAGGTAGGATACCTCAGCCATCCCCACCTTGCACTTCTCCGGTTTTACGGTCAGCCCAGCCTTCTGGAGTCGGTCCAGCACTTGTCTAACCTGGGATATGTGGTCCTCCCAGGTCTGGCTAAAGACACAGATGTCATCGATATACGCCACGGCAAAACTCTCCATCCCCCTCAGTAGCTGATCCACCAGGCGCTGGAAGGTGGCCGGCGCTCCCTTGAGGCCGAAGGGCAGGGTCAGGAACTCATAGAGCCCCAGAGGGGTGACAAAGGCCGATTTCAGCCTGGCATCTGCATCCAGCGGCACTTGCCAATAGCCCTTTGTAAGATCCATGGTGGTAAGGTACCGAGCACCTCCCAGCTTGTCTAGGAGCTCGTCCGGCCTGGGCATGGGGTAGGCATCGGCTACAGTGATGGCATTGAGCTTCCGATAGTCCACACAGAACCGGATCGACCCGTCCTTTTTGGGGACCAGCACCACCGGCGAGGCCCAAGGGCTGGAAGACGGCTGGATCACCCCCAAAGCCAGCATGTCATTGACCTCTCTTTCCAGGTCCTGAGCAGTTTTCCCTGTGGCTCGGAAGGGGGAGCATTTTATAGGCGGGTGCGATCCTGTCTGCACCCGGTGGACAGTCAGATTAGTGCGTCCAGGCTGGTTGGAAAACAGCTGCTGGTACAGATGCAGCACCCCTCCGATCTCAGCTCGCTGGGCAGGGGTTAGCCGATCAGAGAGGGGAATTGCTTCCAGGGGGAAGCCAACTCTTGTCCCAGGGAATAGATCTACTAAAGGGTCATCTCCCTGCCCTTCCCACTGTCCACACACGGCCAACACCATATTCCCCCTGTCATAATATGGCTTCATCATATTCACATGGTACACCCGGTGGTGGTGTGCCCGGTTCGACAGCTCCACCACATAGTTTACCTCGTTTAGTTGCTTGACAACCTTGAAGGGCCCTTCCCAGGCGGCCTGGAGTTTGTTTTTCCTCACGGGGATGAGGACCATCACCTGATCCCCAGTGGCGAAGGCGCGGGCCCGTGCTGTGCGGTCATACCAGACCTTCTGCTTCCTCTGGGCTCTGGCCAGATTCTCCCTGGCCAGGCCCATGAGCTCGGCAAGTCGTTCCCGGAAGGTCAGGACATACTCCACCACCGACTCTCCGTCAGGAGTGGCCTTCCCCTCCCATTCGTCTCTCATCAGGTCCAGGGGCCCCCTTACCCGCCTTCCATATAGCAGTTCGAAAGGCGAAAACCCGGTAGACTCCTGGGGTACCTCCCTGTACGCAAACAGCAGGGGAGGTAAGTACTTGTCCCAGTCCTGCGGGTGCTGATTCATAAATGTTTTCAGCATCATTTTTAGCGTCCCATTGAACCTCTCCACCAGCCCGTTGGATTGGGGGTGATATGCTGAGGCCCAGTTGTGCCGGACCCCACATCTCTCCCACAAGCACCGGAGTAGGGCCGACATGAAGTTGGACCCTTGGTCCGTCAAGACTTCCTTGGGGAACCCCACTCGGCTGAAAATGGTCAGCAGCGCATCCGCCACAGTGTCTGCTTCAATGGACGATAAGGGCACTGCCTCGGGGTAGCGGGTGGCGAAATCGACCACCACCAGGATGTATTTCTTCCCAGACCGGGTCGTCTTGCTGAGAGGTCCCACTATGTCCATGGCCACCTTCTGGAAAGGCTCCTCTATGATGGGCAAAGGTCTCAATGCTGCCTTCCCCTTGTCCCGGGCCTTCCCCACCCTCTGGCAGGGGTCACAGGATCGGCAGTACTGCCGGACGTTGGTGAAGACCCCGGGCCAGTAAAAGTTCTGTAGCAGCCTCTGCCTGGTGCGCCGGATCCCCTGGTGCCCTGCGAGAGGGATGTCATGGGCCAGGTACAGTAGCTTGTGGCGAAACTTCTGGGGAACCACCAGCTGCCTCCTGATCCCCCACGACTCCACTTCCCCCGGGGGAGCCCACTCTCGGTACAGGAACCCCTTCTCCCACAGGAACCTCTCCTTGCATCCTCTCCTCATGGTCTGTACCACACTGAGGTCAGCCAGGCCCCTTAGCTTCCGCAGGGAGGGGTCCTTCTGCAACTCGGCCTGGAACTCGGCGGCTGGGGAAGGGATGGGGACCTGCTCCCTCTCGTTGGCTGGGTCGGAAGCCCCAGCCACCCCGTGGCCTGTCCTTGGGTGTTCCCTCCCCACCCGGGAAGGGTTCGGTGCCTCCGGTGGGACATCCTTCCCAAGGTCAGGGCGTAGTGCCCCTCGCCGGCTCTGGCTACGGGTCACGACTAAGGCGGTCTGGGGGCTGCTTGGCCAGTCCTCTAGGTCCCCCCCCATCAACACCTCAGTGGGCAAATGGTGGTGCACTCCCACGTCCTTGGGGCCCTCCTTGGCCCCCCATTTCAGGTGTACCCTCGCTACGGGAACCTTGAATGGGGTCCCGCCCACCCCGGTCAGGGTCAGGAAGGTGTTGGGCACCACCTGATCTGGGGCCACCACCTCGGGCCGGGCCAGTGTCACCTCTGCGCCCGTGTCCCAGTAACCATAAACTTTCTTCCCATCCACCTCCAGGGGAACAAGGCACTCGCTCCGCAGGGACAGCCCCGCGCCAACCCTGTAAACGGAGAACTTTGAATCCGGAGCATCTGGCCCCCGAGAGAAGCTGGCCGGGGGCCCTTCTCTCTCTTGAGCAGTTGATAAGCTGCCAGCCCCTCTCGCGTGGGAAGCCGGCCCCTCGTCCGTCTGGGCCTCTACCAAGTTAACCCGGTGCGGGTTCGGTCTGCTCAGTCTGTCCTTGAGCTTGGGGCACTGGGCCCGAACGTGGCCTCTTCGGCCGCAGTAATAGCAGCTCAGGTCCCGTGGGTCCCCTCGAGCCGGTCGGTTGTCCCTGATGCTGGGCATTCCCCGTGGGAGGGGATTCCCCATATTCCCCCTTTGGGAGGTCCCAGGGTGACTCTCTCTCTGCATCGCGGCGGGCCTGTTCCTTTGGGGCTCCTCCCTGCCACCCCCTGACCGGCTCTTTACAAACTCATCAGCCAGCTGCCCGGCGTGTCGCGGGTTCTCTGGCTTTCTGTCCACCAACCACAGCCTCAGGTCGGGTGAGCCTCCCAATGCGCAGCCCCCTCTGCTTGCACAGCTCCACCAGGTCGCTCTTAAGCCGCTTGGCATACATCTTCCTGCTGGCCACTCACCGGCCTGTGTGCTCACAGCTCCCCACAGTTCCCAGGGAGACCCCTAGTGTGCCAGCCCTTCTCGAGGTCACCGCCTCTCTGCCAGGGTCGAGCTGCAGACTCCTCCGCCCCTGGGACCACTCGCTGCGATCCCCCCGGGGGACCCTGTTACTGCAAAAGTCCTTCTCGCTGGTCACACACTCCCAGGGGTAATAACCGTCTCTCTCCCACTCTTCAGCACGCCTGGTCCCCGTCAATCCCCCTTCGTTTTACTGCTCCCCAGTCACTTACTGCAGGAAGCGCCGTCCACGGGGTGCAGTAGATCCCACCCCTGCCACCAGTTGTTGCGGAGTGTGGGGGAGTTAGGGCCCTGCACCCCTCTTCCCGAGATTCACTGCGACTCTCAACCAGCCAGTAAAGCAGAAGGTTTATTTAAGGACAGGAACACAGTCTCAAGCAGAGCGTGTAGGTACGACCAGACCCCCTCAATTAGGTCCCTCTGGGAGGTTCAGGGAGCTTAGACCCCAGCTTGGGGTTCCCTGCGTTGCACCACCCAGCCCAAAACGAAACCAAACTCCCAACTCCTCCCGCTGCTCCTCTCCTTTGTTCAGTCTCCCGGGCAGAAGGTGTTAATTCTCCCCACCCCCGTTCCTGGCTCAGGTTACAGCTCAGGTAGCTTCCTTCAAGGGAAGTCCCCCCTCCTCACTGCAATCCCCCTGCAACATTCCCAGGTCAAATCTGCCCTGCTCCCTGCTCCGTCACACCCTGGTTGTGACCCATAGCCAGAGCCGGCAAGGGGCACTGCGCCCTGACAACGGGGAGGGTACCTTGCCCGAGGCGCAGGACCCTATCCTGATGGGGAGGGTGCAAAACCCCCCACTTCGTCACAGAGGGAACGCCCAGGGACACGGCTCAGGGAGGCGGTGGCTTCAGACCCAGCCGTAGCTGGCCATCCCTGTCCCAGCTGCTGAGTTCCAGGCCGAGTTGCAGAAAGATCCCTCCTTGCGGAAGATAAAGGACCTGGCCGACCCCAGTGCGGTACAGACCATGGGGAGAGGTGGCCGGAAAAGGTTCCTGTGGGAGAAGGGGTTCCTGTACCGAGAATGGGCTCCCCCAGGGAAAATGGAATCAGGGGGGATCAGGAGGCAGCTGGTGGTACCCCAGAAGTATTGCCGCCAGCTGCTGTGCCGGGCCCATGATATTCCCCTCTCAGGGCACCAGGGAACCTGGCGCACCCAGCAGAGGCTGCTACGGAGCTTTTACTGGCCTGGGGTCTTTGTTACTGTCCGACAGTACTGCGGATCCTGTGACCCCTGTCAGAGGGGGAGGAAGGCCCGGGACAAGGGGAAAATGGCTTTAGGACCCTTGCCCATCATAGAGGAACCTTTCCAGAGGGTGGCCAAGGTCAAAAGGGCGGCTCTAAACCAAGAGAGCCCAAAGCACAGACCTCCAGACTGGAGCGCTGGGAGAAGACCACAGCCCAGTTGGAACCCCAGGGCTATTGGGGTGGGAAAAGGGCACGGGCCGCATAAACCTTCCCACAGGCGAACTATGAGTGCCATCGAGCACCCCCAACCTAAGGGGGGGCGTGAAACTGGAAGAGCCTGGTGTAATTCTCACCAAGGAATGGGAGGGATGTTGGAGCATCCATGGGAACATGGGTAGGTTCGAACTTCCCCAGGTCACTGGCTGAAGTGACCCCGCTCAGTTCGGTCTCGAAGGGGGGAGAGATGTGACGAACTGGGACTGTTCTTACTTTGGTCTGTGAATGCTGAGTGGGGAGTGTTGTCTGGGAAGGTCGCAGGGGAGTGTGGCTAGAACGGTCTGCATTGGGGGATGGGAGACTGACCGAGGGAGAATACCTGATCATGTAACATGAAAACCCAGGAAGGGGTTAAAGGCCAGGTGACACCTTGGCCCAGGAAACTGGACAAAGGCTGTGGGAGGAGATGCTGGAGGGAGTTGGAGTTTCAGGAGCTGGCAGGTAATGGAGGGGAGCCCGGATGGGGCTCTGACCCCCCCAACGGGGCTGTGGTGCCCCTGGGACCCCAAGATGGACCTAACTGAGGGGGTCCTGTTGTCTGTACCTGCAAGACCTGTCTTGTGTGTTCCTGTTGTCTAAACCTTCTGCTTTACTGGCTGGCTGAGAGTCATGGTGAATCGCAGGAAGCCGGGAGTGTGGGGCCTTGTGTCCCCCCACACTCCGAGACAGGGGGTTAAAGCAGGGGGTCTGGGCACCAGGACTCCTGGGTTCTCTCCCCAGCTTGGGGTTGGGGGGGGGTCTAGTGGTTAAATCAGGGATGTCGAGTGTGACGGAGCAGGAAGCAGGGCAAATTTGACCTGGGAATGTTGCAGGGGGGTTGCAGTGGGAATGTGGGACTTCCCTTAAAGGAAGCTACCTGAGCTGTAACCTGAGCCAGGAACGGGGGTGGGGAGAATTAACACCTTCTGCCCGGGAAACTGAACAAAGGAAAGGAGCAGCGGGAGGAGTTGGGAGTTTAGTTTCGGTTGGGGCTGGGTGGTGCAACGCAGGGAACCCCAAGCTGGGGTCTAAGCTTCCTGAACCTCCCCGAGGGACCTAATTAAGGGGGTCTGGTCGTACCTACACGCTCTGCTTGAGACTGTGTTTCTGTCCTTAAATAAACCTTTTGCTTTACTGGCTGGCTGAGAGTCGCAGTGAATCTCGGAAAGAGGGGTGCAGGGCCCTAACTTCCCCACAATCCGCAACAACTGGTGGTAGCGGTGTGATCTACTGCACCCCGTGGACGGCGCTTCCTGCAGTAAGTGACTGGAAAGCAGTAAAACAAAGGGGAATTAACGGGGACCAGGCGCGCTAAAGAGTAAAAGAAAAACGGTTATTACCCCTGGAAGTGTGTAACCAGCGAGAAGAACTTTTGCAGTAACAGGGTCCCCCGGGGGGATCGCAGCAAGTGGTCCCAGGGGCGGAGGAGTCTGCAGCTCGACCCTGGCAAAAAGGTGGTGACCTCAAGAAGGGCTGGCACACTAGGGGGCCCCCTGGAAACTGTGGGGAGTTGTGAGCACACAGGCCGGTAAGTGGCCAGCCGAAAAATGTATGCCAAGCGGCTTAAAAGCAACCTGGTGGAGCTGTGCAAGCAAAGGCGGCTGCGCATTAGGAGGCTCACCAAAAAACAGCTCATTGCCCAGCTGGAGGCGGAAGATCGCGCAAATAAACTGATCCCTGTGTCTCAGGGAAGCAGCCTGGCAAATGCAGCGCAGGCACCAGTGTCTGTCCCAGCTGGAAGTGGTCAGCCGGCTGCTGAGGGCTTCCCAAAACCCCTCCTTCCTATGCCTAGGGAAAGGGTGGGAAGGAGCCCAGCAAATACCAAAGGCGCCGTGACCCCCCCGGCCAGCAGGGGGTCCCCCCGGCGAAGCTCACCGGCCAGCAAAGAATCCTCCCGGCAACGTTCGGCATCCGGGAAGCGAAATTGGCTGAAATAAAAAAAAAAGCTAAAACTAAGGAAGCTGAAAAATCGTAAACAACAAAAACAGCATAAAAAAAACCAGCGTCAGCATAAACGGAAGGAAAAAAAAGACAGCATCAGCGTAAACGAAAGAAAAAAAAAAACAGCATCAGCGTAAAAAAAACCAAAAACAGCATAAACGGAAAAAAAATAAAAAACAGCGTCAGCATGACCTGGAACTGGCGAGATTAAAGGGCAGCAAACCCCCGGCTGCGGTAAGTAAGGGGGGACCCAGGACTGCACGGAGCTTTGATAAGTGCATCATGGCCCCATACAAGAAGGGGAAGGACATGGATAACTTCCTGGAGGCCTTTAAAACGGCCTGCGAGCTGCACCGGGTGGATCCCGCGAACAGACTCCGGGTCCTTACCCCCTTACTGGACCCCAAATCCGTTGCATTGTACCGCCAACTGGAAGAGGCAAAAAAAGGGAACTACAAACTATTCAAAAAGGCCCTGCTACAAAAGTTTGGGCTAACTCCTGAGATGTACCGAAAAGGTTCCGGAGTCAAGATAAAACCCCTAAAATCTCATATCTGCAACTAGCCGTCCGCATGGAAAGATACGCCAGCAAGTGGGCTGGTGGGGCCCAGACAAAAAAAAACCTAATTAAACTGCTGGTACTAAAGCAACTGTATGAGCGGTGCCCATCCGACCTAAGGCTGTGGTTGGTAAACAGAAAGCCAAAAAACCCGCAACACGCCGGGCAGCTGGCTAATAAGTTTGTAAAAAGCCGGTCAGGGGGTGGGAGGAAAAAGCCCCAAAAAAACAGGCCCGCCGCAATGCAGAAAAAAAGTCACCCTGGGACCTCCCAAAGGAAAAATATGGGAAATCCCCTCCCACGGGGAAGGCCCAGCATCAGGGACAACCGACCGGCTCAAGGGGACCCACGGGACCTGAGCTGCTATTACTGCGGCCAAAGAGGCCACGTTCGGGCCCAGTGCCCCAAGCTCAAGAACAAACTAAGCAGACCAAACCCGCACCGGGTTAACTTGGTAAAGGCCCAGACGGACAAGGGGCAGGCTTCCCACGCAAGAGGGGCTGGCAGCTTATCAACTGCTCAAAAGAGAGAAGGGACCCCGGCCAGCTTCTCTGGGGGGCCAGATGCTCCGGATTCAAAGTTCTCCGTTTACAGGGTTGGCGCGGGGCTGTCCCTGCGGAGCGAGTGCCTTGTTCCCCTGGAGGTGGATGGGAAGAAAGTTTATAAATACTGGGACACGGGCGCAGAGGTGACACTGGCCCGGCCCGAGGTGGTGGCCCCAGATCGGGTGGTGCCCAACACCTTCCTAACCCTGACCGGGGTGGGCGGCACCCCATTCAAGGTTCCCGTAGCAAGGGTACACCTGAAATGGGGGGCCAAAAAGGGCCCCAAGAATGTGAAAGTGCACCACCATTTGCCCACTGAGGTGTTAATGGGGGGGAACCTAGAGAACTGGCCAAGCAGCCCCCAGACCGCCTTAGTCGTAACCCGTAGCCAGAGCCGGCGAGGGGCACTACGCCCTGACCTTGGAAAAAATGTCCCACCGAAGGCACCGAACCCTTCCCGGGTGGGGAGGAAACACCCAAGAACAGGCCGCGGGGTGGCTGGGGCTTCCGACCCAGCTGACAAAAGAAAGCAGGTCCCCATCCCTTCCCCAGCCGCCGAGTTCCAGGCCAAGTTGCAAAAAAAACCCCTCCCTGCGAAAGCTAAGGGGCCTGGCTAACCTCAGTGTGGTACAAACCATAAGAAAAGGATGCAAAAAAAGGTTCCTGTGGAAGAAGGGGTTCCTGTACCAAGAGTGGGCTCCCCCGGGGAAAGTAAAGTCGTGGGAAATCAAAAGGCAGCTGGTGGTTCCCCAAAAGTTTCGCCACAAGCTACTGTACCTGGCCCATAACATCCCTCTCGCAGGGCACCAGGGAATCCGGCGCACCAGGCAAAGGCTGCTACAAAACTTTTACTGGCCCGGGGTCTTCACCAACGTCCGGCAGTACTGCCGATCCTGTAACCCCTGCCAGAGGGTAAAAAAGGCCCGAAACAAGGGAAAGGCAGCATTAAAACCTTTGCCCATCATAAAGGAGCCTTTCCAAAAGGTGGCCATAAACATAGTGGGACCTCTCAGCAAAACGACCCGGTCTAAAAAAAAATACATCCTGGTGGTGGTCAATTTCGCCACCCGCTACCCCGAGGCAGTGCCCTTATCGTCCATTAAAGCAAACACTGTGGCAAATGCGCTGCTAACCATTTTCAGCCAAGTGGGGTTCCCCAAAAAAGTCTTAACGAACCAAGGGTCCAACTTCATGTCGGCCCTACTCCGGTGCTTGTAAAAAAATGTGGGGTCCGGCACAACTGGGCCTCAGCATATCACCCCCAATCCAACGGGCTGGTGAAAAGGTTCAATGGAACGCTAAAAATAATGCTAAAAACATTTATAAATCAGCACCCGCAAAACTGAAACAAGTACTTACCTCACCTGCTGTTTGCGTACAAAAAGGTACCCCAGAAGTCTACCGGGTTTTCGCCTTTCAAACTGCTATATAAAAGGCGGGTAAGGGGGCCCCTAAACCTAATAAAAAACAAATGGAAGGAAAAGGCCACTCCTAACGAAAAGTCGGTGGTGAAGTATGTCCTAACCTTCCGAAAACAACTTGCCAAGCTCATGGGCCTGGCCAGAAAAAATCTGGCCAAAGCCCAAAGGAAGCAAAAGGTCTGGTATAACTGCACAGCACGGGCCCGCGCCTTCGCCACTGAAAATCAGGTAATGGTCCTCATTCCCGTAAGAAAAAACAAACTCCAGGCCGCCTAAAA